>NC_133769.1:274887696-274908814 GCF_003597395.2 Chelonoidis abingdonii | reverse complement strand
ATAACAATGAGCAAACCAGATCTAAATTCAGACTTTGCCCTTAAATCTACTGTACTGAGGGATATTTGTAAGGATGAATACTTGTAACTGATGCAACCCCAGTTATTTTACTCTACTACTCCATACAGGAGTTATTTATAAGAAGCATTATTTGCAGAAACTTAGTCCCGGGCAAAGAAACTCTGAATTCTCTGCCAGTGACATTTACCAGTTATTATCTTGTAAGGCATTTCTATTTTAAAGTTATTTCTGATTTTAAAGTTAATGTAGTGCTCATGGAAGATACCAGATTGCTAGCCCCACCCATTTATCTATGTGCTGCCATGGGAACTAAGATTAGTAATTGCATATGAAACAACAGGCTTGGGGTTGGTGGCAGGGTATTTTCAGGAGAAGCTCCTCAGCTCTGAAATTCAATTACCCCATTGATCAGCATCAAAATCAGTTGACCTTTAGGACACATTGTAAGGATCATCTCATGTTTCTGGAGCATGGTTACTCCATATGGGCAACTGTTTTTTTGCAGGAATAAAATACCCTGTTTTCTTGTATGAGGCATTTTGTACATGCATTCTAACCTATGTTAGATACGGTGTATTTTATAAATCAGTAAGTTAATAGATAAAATATTTCATCTGGGCTTATAGGTTGTGATCTGCTTGTGTTTAGCAAGACCAAATTTTATGCTCAGAAAACTTCTGAAGCACTGAAAACTATACTTGTGTTGTTTGCCAGGTGGAATGCAGATCACATAAAGCAAGAGATATATTTCTACAGATTTCCTGTTCAGTTTGTTGAACAGGTTATCTATTTTTAAAAGCATTGTATTTAAAACTTTCAAGGAGAAACCCATGTTCTTTTGAACCAAATAAAGCAAGCTGTAAAAAAAAAATGCATTAATCCCAGTGAAAAGAACTGAAGTCTTTCACTTCAAAATAGACTGTACAGCATGCAAAATGGGATCGAGAGAAATTTAGCAACTTTCATGAAATCTAAATTTTAACTGTTTTTAAATCTTTTATATTATCATTTTCTGTGAAGTGTAATCTTTGTTATGTAATATACGGACAATGTAACTTGTAATCATTCTTGTCCTAATAGTTTATAAAATAAGAATGTCTACTTTAACATATGTTTTAGGATAATTTATCTTCTGATAGTGTAAAAAACCAATAGAAGTGGCCCTATACAAACAAGAGTTGTTGATTGTTAACTGATGGTTAAAATACTGAGCTATATTTCAGTTTGCTCCCACTATGAAGGATCTTTTCCAAGCCGCACAACAAAGATTAAAATAGGAAAGTCACTAATTTTACAAGACTCCTTTAGAGAGCTCTTTTACAGAATAACTTCCACTGGAAAACTTGTATAGATTAATAGAATTTCTGCATACACAGCACAGTCTGTAACCTGAGCTCCTGGACTGTTAAGGGTGGAATCTCCAGCTCCAAGACATCCGGTAGATCTTTCACTCTGAGCTTAACCAGCTGGCTACACTAATGAGTCAGGTTTCATTTCCTGCATTTCTGATTTCTCTTTTCAAAATTCAGTTCTTCAGAGACGCTCCAGGATACAAGGAGGCTTACTCCTCGGTATTGCACAAATATTTTTTTCTGTTTTCTTTGATCAGGTGCTCCACATGCACCTTGAAAACTATGTCACAGGAAACAGTTTGAAGTGGCCCAGCCTAAAGACCGTAAAACTAAAAGAAAAACTTATCTGGTACACAGGCATGACGACCCTAATCTATTTATACTGGCTAAAGAACAAATAATGCTATCATCCACTATTTAATTTATGAGTCAATAATGGTTGTTTGTGATTTTACTCTGCAAAAGTTTAAATAATATACTGTACTTCAGACTTGGCAACAAATGTGTTTCTGACGTACTCCTCCATGCAAAGTAATATAATATGCTTTTGTATATCGTGCAAAACTATCAAACTGTTTCAGTCATTTGCAATCTATAACAATAATCAGATATTGTCTATGACACCTTTAACAAGAAGTCCGTAACAGTGCCTGATTATTTAAAAAGGAGACTGCACAACTGCATACGCAATATATGTGTAATCTACAGGCACAGTTTTTACAACTGTGTACGTAAATGGAATAAATACATATGTAAATGACTAATTATGGAAATGTACTAATGCAATTTTCGTAGAAATCAGACACAAACTATATACCTAACTTTTAAAACAATTGCCCCATCATTTGTCATAGCAATTGCAATTTGCCCTCAAAACATTGACAGCTTATCTACAATAGAAAGTTTTACTGGCAAAACTTCTAGCAGCATACTGCTACTGACATAGCTGTTCTGGAAGAGAGCATTCGTGTTTGATTGCTTTTGCCAGTGCATTGTGTCCATACCAAACCAAGTGGTCTTGGCAGAAGATGTGCAGTACAGTATAGACATGCCAGTGTCCCCCGGACCATCATCCAGCACACAAGCTAATGACAAAGATTTGCAGTATGTTACATGATACCAACAGTGTGGTGGAAAAGTCCTACAATTCCCTCTTTTCCATCCCATAATCTACTCCAGGGGTCGGCAACCTTTCAGAAGTGCTGTGCCGAGTCTTCATTTATTCACTCTAATTTAAGGTTTCTCATGCCAGAAATACATTTTAACGTTCTTAGAAGGTCTCTTTCTATAAGTTTATAATAAATTATTAAATTATTGTTACATGTAAAGTAAATTAGGTTTTTAAAATGTTTAAGAAGCTTCATTTAAAATTAAATAAAATGCAGAGCCCCCCAGACCGGTGGCCAGGATCCAGGCAGTGTTAGTGCCACTGAAAATCAGCTCGCATGCTGCCTTCGGCACGCGTGCCATAGGTTGCCTACCCCAATCTACTCTTTTTTCGCACTGGTTTTCAATCTCTCCACCATCTTGCCATCAAAAACATAGATGCTGAACAGATCAGCAGAGCTCTCTGATCTGTTTCAGAGACATGGCAAGTGATTCTTTTGTATTTGTGGAACTGCAACAACTACCAAGGCCATGCAGCAGGAAACTGAGACTACTGAGGAGGAATGGATGATATGGACAGTGAATGAAACTGGCCAGCTCTGGCAGGCATTGCTGTACACGGAGGGTAGACAGTCCTGGGGTCCTGAAATGCGCACTGAGTGGTGGGATTAGCTCATGATGCAAAACTGGGACAACCAGGAGTCCTGCAGAATGTTCAGATGTGGATGGCCAGTTTGCTGTAGTCAGACAGTGTGATGCTTTGTTTTACTGCAATATAGAGTAATTAGTTAGTGCATGAATTATTTCTTTGCTTAGGGGAGCTATTGATTTGGGGGGTTTGCATCTCTGCATTGTAAGACAAAGAGAATAAATCCTGGTTTTCACAAAATAGAATTTTATTATGCAACAATAAACAACACATCAACTACTAAAAGAGAATGTGCAAGATGCTAACAGCTCAGGGGCACATCACAGATCAGAGTAGGTGTATTCACAGCAGTTCTCCTTATTGTCCGCTGGGGCTGAGCGAAGGCACACTGCTTCAGGGAATGCTGGTGCCTTGAGGAGAAAGGGGTGGGGGTGGCCTTGGCCCAGGAAGAAGGAATTGTTGTCCATGCAGTGTATTGGTTGCTGGAGTGTACACTGTGGGTGCTCTACTCCTAATGCTTTGGAGTGTCTGAATTTGTTATCTGAGGAACTGCATGATGTCTGGGTGCACCAGGTCTAGAGCCTCCTGTCCTTTCTCTGGCATTCAGTCCCAGCAGGCTCCTGGGCTCCAGTCTGAGCAGCCTTGAGCAGTACTGAGAACATGTCTTCTCTTGTCTGTTTCTCTTTCCTCCCTATCATGCTGAGTCTCTCAGTGTGTGGAAGGGACAGCCCTCAAGGATTCCCCAACTGAGGTCACTGAAAAACTACCAGGCAGGGAGATACTGTTAGATGTAAGGGATTAGCAGGCAACACAAGATAATTAGTGCAACTCTCTTAATTTTTTCTCATATAAAGCTGCATAAAAAATATGTACAGGCCCACAGTCAATACCACTTAATAATACCCAGCATGGTGAGTACATGGGATCACTTTTCAAATCCTCTATGTGAGGAGTGGGCAGGACCTGGGGAAGTTTAGGGACAATGTAGTAAACATTGATAAACTTGTTACAGGCAATGGTGATGCTGGTGGATATATCACTCATGAGGATATCCAAAGCCCAGAGAAGGCAGCTGTTCAAGAGGATTTGAGGATACCCAGAGCCATATGCTGCTGGGTTTTTCACAGCAATAGTCCCCCGCAGAGCACCTTTGCAGAGTGGGATGGGAAGGTGTCCTACCACAGTGGCAGAAAGAAGGCTGCTATGCCTAACCTGCTCAAAAAGTTCTGTGAAATTGTCCCAGAGAACCAGAAAGCTGTTGAGGCCAAGATAAACCAGCAGCTCTGTGTGCAGTAGAAGGTTATGACGGCTGATTAGAGTTGTGAATCTGTCCAAGCCCGGTCCTGCCGAACTAACTACACACTGTTTCTATCTCTTTCCTGAACCTAACCACAATATACAACTGATGAGTTTTGGACTTGAAAACCACAATTTTGAACAGCATGTGTAATGTGCTTTACACTTGAAAGTTTGCAATGCGTTTTCTGAAAAAGCATATAGTCAGAATGCCCAGTTACTACTATTTTCTATTTTTGGTGTATTTAATTTTACTGGTTTGCAGGCAAGCACTGTCTCCATATGTATTTAAATGCTTAGGTATTAGTTTGCACATAACTTACATTGCTGGAAGCTTTTTTTTTTTTTTCTTTTTTTGCCTGTTTGCAATGTATTGAACTTTATTTGGTTTCCTTGCCTGCAAAAGTATATACTTTGAAAGCAAAATTATTTGCTGGCATTATGTATTTGTGAATGTTTCTGACTGCTTTTTCCTGTTTTCTTTCTGTTGGTTTTGCCTAGAAAGGCCAGTGCATGCTCTTAAAATAAACCAGCTACTTTAAAGCAGAATTCCTTTGATTCCTGTTCACATGTGGTCAGCTGCTATTTTGAGAGGGGAAGAGAAGTTTTGGAGACCCCGGAGAAAGTAAAACAAATGGCATTCATTAATGGGGCCAGTGACTTACACCCCCCTGAATTCCTTTCTCCTTCCTCAATGGAGTTCAGCTGGATCTTGAGGAAGTCTTCCCTCTCCATCAGTTCTGCATCATCAACATCCCCCTCTTCAAAGAGTTTATAGTTTATGTGCAATTCAAGGATGCCTTCTTCTGGATGTCATGAGATGTCCCCTGCCCATAGCGGGTAGATGGTGGGATCCCCTCTCAGTATAGCGTAGCGCTCTACATAATAGCAGAGGCTCTGGGAGACAGCACTAGATCTTTTGTTGTCCTCCTTTGTCTTTTGATAGAATTGCTGCAGCTCATACATAGAATCATAGACTTTAAGGTCAGAAGGGACCATTATGATCATCTAGTCTGACTTCCTGCACAACGCAAGCCACAGAATCTCACCCACTCACTCCTGTATCAAACCTGTGTCTGAGCCATTGAAGTCCTCAAATCGTGGTTTAAAGACTTCAAGATGCAGAGAATCTTCCAGCAAGTGACCCATGCACCGCTCTGCAGAGGAAGGTGAAAAACCACCAGGGCCTCTGCCAATCTGCCCTGGAGGAAAATTCCTTCCCCACCCCAAATATGGCGATCAGCTAAACCCTGAGCATGTGGGCAAGACTCACCAGCCAGACACCCAGGAAAGAATTATCTGTAGTAACTCAGATCCCACCCCATATAACATCCCATCACAGGCCATTGGGCATGGCATATGGCCATATTTACGCTAATGATCAATTGCCAAATTAATTGCCAAAATTAGGCTATCCCATCATACCATCCCCTCCATAAACTTATCAAGCTTAGTCTTGAAGCCAGATATGTCTTTTGCCCCCACTACTCCCCTTGGAAGGCTGTTCCAGAACTTCACTCCTCTGATGGTTAGAAACCTTCATCTAATTTCAAGTCTAAACTCCCTGATGGCCAGTTTACATCCATTTGTTCTTGTGTCCCCATTGGTACTGAGCTTAAATAATTTCTCTCCCTCCCTGGTATTTATTCCTCTGATATATCTATAGAGAGCAATCATATCTCCCCTCAGCCTTCTTTTGATTAGGCTAAACACCTTTGCCCACCATCGGAAATCATCCCTGTCATACTCCAGCTTCTGAAACCTCTATGCAATATCTGTGTAAACATCTTTATTCTGGAATTCCGCAGCTCTGCCTGCACTGCTCCTCCCACAAGCTCAGGGCATTCAAGACTTTGTTTCTGGACCAGTCAGAAGCACGAGGCTTAGCTGGAGTTTTCCATGGAGCCTTACCTGTGTGCTCGCAAAAGTGGGCTAGCAGGAAAAGAGACATTGCCAAAACACTCTGGGGATTTTAAGTTAGGGTGGAAGCCATGGGTCATTGTGAACCCTTGGCAGCAAAAATTCAACCAGAGCAGTCACTTGCATGGGCACAATGGCATTGTGAGCTTGTTGCTGGAGGACTGCTTGTACTGGTAGCGGTACAGCAGCATCCACACAGGTACTGTGCTGGTCAAACACTACTGCTAGAGGCCTTATATCATGTGGGGAATTGGTTTAACTTTCACCGGCAAGAATTCAGGGTTTTGTTGATAGGACTGAAAATTCAGGGTGAGTGGATGCATGCGAGTAAAATTTTGCAATGCAAACCAGGCCTAAGAGTAGAAGCAGAGTAAATCCCAAACATCCTATACTATATACAATAAATAGAGAGTCCCACAATAAAGGTGGCGGGAATGAACTTTGTAAATAAATAACTGGTTGTTTGATTTGAAGGTCTCCGAATAGTTTGTTTGTCTTGAAAGAGGCAAGAGTGGATCATGTCCCTGCCACAAAATTACACAACTTAGCAGGCAAGATGGAAAAATGTGTTCTTCATGGCTGCTACCAGGGCACACAGTAGTAGCTTTTGGTCAGATAAGACCACTAACTTGTGAAATTGATTCACAATCAATGGCTGCACAGTCATTTTGCCATGATGATGTAACTCTAGTCAATTCTTCCATTGTTTTCCCAAACCTACTAATGTTATCTCAGCCTTATCCAGACTGAGCCTCAACCAGCAGGTCCTTGTTCAGGACCCAGTCTCCTGGTCATCCGTTACCCTGCACCTGAGAAACCAGCTGTAAGGACAAATACAGCTGGGTAACATTCACCTAGTGCAGACATTGTAGCCCACAATCTCTTTACTAACCTTCCTAAGGGTCTAATACACATATAGAAAAAATGGGTGGGCAATACAGCAGAACCCTGCAGTTCCCAGTATGAGAAAGTCTTTGGGATGGATGAATAATCACTCTCTGGTTCCTCTCTGATATTAAGAAGCAAAGCTACTTCAGAGCAGTTCCATCTATTTCTACTAAGGACCATGGCATTGTCATCAGCACCTCGTGGTCAACCAAAGACAAGGGACAGATCCAATAAAATCACCCTGGACATTGTAGGCCTGGTTCTCATTTCACTGTCAGTGTAAAACAGACCTTAAAATATGGCTAATTTACATTTATACTCACATTGTGGCCTATGTATTCTGCCACAGTGATGTAATGTGGCCTTAGCATACAGAAGAATCAGATCTCTTATGTTCATCTATAAGTGTGAGATCATTGACCAGTGCCTGCAGTTTTTGTCCCATACCCAAGTCTAAATCCAGATTTAATAGCAACAAGAAAATCTCAATACTGGTAATATTGCCAGGGCTGCTTCATCACCAGCTTCTTAATGATCAACCCCCTAAAATCAGGAGACTCAATACCAATAATGTGTTGGTGAGATCATCAGAAACATGAGTTGATTTCTTGAGTAAAAGCCTCACTGATGCATCTTTCAACACACCTAGCATCCAACTCATACACAACAAAGCATGATCATTTCCACCAACAAAGGACCCTCTCACTACTTGCTTTTACCAGCCTGGAGTGACATAGTTCCCAATGCACAGGAGGAGGCCCAAAGGACCCTGAACACTTCCATACCTTCAGTGAGAAACACTGACCAAAACATAGAGAATGATGTGCATTTGTCTCCTCCAGACGTTATCCTGCATCCATGAATTCAACAAGCTGCACCTACAACCAACAATTTTATCAACACAGTAATCTGCAAATTCCTCACAACAAGAAAAAAGACTCGATTCAGTTTCCAAGTGTAGGTAGATTGGATTAACCAAGCTATTCACTACCCAAAACAATTTAAATGTGCATAACACTGCAGTACTATGATGGAGACAAAACTTACCCTCGCCTGCACAGCTTCCAAGTAAGATTTTTTTTAAATGATTTGTCTCATATAGATCAGATTTAGTCTGGGACTTCGTCCACTGGTATTATAACCTTCTTCCCTCTCTTTTCATCCTCTGCAAGTCATCTGTGAACCACAGTGACCTGGAAGGGCAAAGTCAGAGCAAGGGCATTCAGGAACCACTGTATCAGTAGCTGTGGATATAGATCTTGATAATATCCCGCTAGACCATCAATAGAGTGGGAAACTGGCAACAGAGTACACTCTCTCAGAGACTTTCTGTAACATGTCTGTCTACCTAACTGTTGCAGGCTTTTTAAACTGCTATATATCAATGAAGCAATTACGTTAATGTTAATAATCACTTGGTAAAAAGCAAAAGAACACTCATTATAAAAGAAAGACGTAAAGGCTTGTTCTTCCCCTTCCCCCATTACCTGTTTGGCAAAAACATAAAAGATAATGTAACAATTGTTTCAAAACAAATAAGAAAAAAGACAAATTAACTTGTGTTCTTTTCATGTTAACTCCAAAGGCATTGTTGAGCTTTCAAATGGGGAAAATAAATAACTATTGACCACAGGAAAAACCAGGATGTAGAATTATATTAATGCAAACTCTAGCTTGTGGAATATCATTCTGTTAATTAAAAAAGTCACAGATAGAAAATTACAAGTTCAACACATAATTAAAAAGTTAGGGCAACAATATTAAAATGTCTGGCATCTAAGCTCTCATTTTCAGAAAAATCAGTAACAGAAGGAAACAATTCAAATTGAGGGCTATTTTTTAAATGTTTCTATGCACTGCCCTGGAAAACAAGTTCATTCATTATGGTCGATAAACACATATTTTTACAAGAAATATTTGAAACCATATTTTATTCAAACGCACACTGGCAAGGATTTTTCTGTGTGTGTGTTGTGTATGATTATATGTAGAAATACATATCCATACATTTAATTAAAATATAGATTAGGTTGCTATATGGAGCATAGGAATGTTCGTTTCCCATAGCTGATGATTGGCACCAATTCGGATATTTCTTGTGAGGATGGCAAAATCTAATTCCCCCTCCTTCCCCTTGGCGGGGACCATGGTCCCCACTTGACTTCTCCCTTCCTTCAGGGACCCCAGGTATCCTTTGGCCAGGGAGTCTCCTGTTTCTATTAACCACACACAATGCGTGAGCCAGTGCCACCAGGAACCAAATGCTTTTTGGATTCCCCTGTGCTCTACTGCACAGTACAGGAACAGAGTGTCCACATACCAGGTCACTACACTGTTTGATCCAACTGCCCTTCCAGCTGTATGGAGGGGCAGCTGGGTCAGATTTCTGTGGCATTGTGACCACCCATTTGGAGTGTCACTTCAGACTGCTCCAGCAGCAGCCATAATGACTTAGTACAGGACCTCTGCTTAACAGTGGCTCCACAGCCAATGCAACTTTGAGCTAATCCAAAAACCTTGGGGATGGCACTTTCACCACAGCCCCCTCCCATTAGCATTATGGCTACAAACAAAGCTGAAGTGGCCCAGCTAGAACTAAACTGCTGAGGACATATTAAGAAATCCCCCGCATCTACTATCTCTGGTAGTGACATCCCCCCAAACTCTCACATTCACAAGAGAAGACAAAATGTGATTTCTGGAAGTGTTTCTCCTGGTCTTTTTCATAATTATAAAGAACAACCCCCTTCTACCTCCCCCCACTCAAAAAACTTCCAAACAAAACACCCTCTTATAATCATTTCCATCCAACAATTAAACTTTTCCTATCCAAACTACAGCAGATTATTACAAAGGCTTGATTAGAAATGTTGGATAGACAGGAATGTTTCAGTGGATCTGCAACCCCTCCTCTAAAGCCTTGTCAACTAGCCAAAACTGAGGGGAATAGCTACTGCCAAATAAGATATAAACATATCCCATAAACAAGTTACTCTCCATAGGAGAGATGAGTGTATATACATTGCACTCTCACCAATCCTAGCACCTTCGCTATCTATAGGCTAGCAGCTCAATACCACATTAGGGTTTCCCCTTACTAATCAAGGACACAGGGCCGGCTCCAGGCACCAGCTTATCAAGCAGGTGTTTGGGGCGGCAACTCTGCAGAGGGGCGGCACTTTCATGTATTCGGTGGCAATTCAGCGGAGGGTCCCTCACTCCCGCTCAGAGCGAAGGACCTCCCGCTGAATCGCAGCAGATCGTGATCACGGCTTTTTTTTTTTCTCCTTGGGGCGGCCAAACCCCTGGAGCCGGCCCTGCAAGGGAAGTCCATAGCTCTGGCTAACCTATGTGGGCAGACAGGAAGACAGAGAGTGCAGACCATGATGCATCCTGATACAACAATATTCTGGTGCTTTGGGATCTGGATTACTCTGGTGGACTAGCAGAAGCTGTTTATGTACTAAATTTTAGATGGTAAGAATGGAGGGTAAGTGGTCAACAAATATCCAGAGCCTCTAGGACACAGATGGCAAAGTAGAGAGTTGACCCCAGAATATACTGGGTGCACATTGTTCAGTGGAATAGTAGAAATAATCATTACTGGGTTTGTGGCCACGATTTGGCAGGATCCAGATGCCACATCCAAGTTTTTTCAGCACCGTTGCACTGGGGTTCAGCAGGACCCAGATTTAAACATAGTCCAAACATGTTCTGTTCTCCATTTAGGCCAGGGATCGGCAACCTTTGGCATGCGGCTCGCCAGGGTAAGCCCCCTGGTCAGCTGGGCTAGTTTGTTTACGTGCTGCGTCCACAGGTTTGGGTGATCGCAGCTCCCACTGGCTGTGGTTTGCTTTCCCAGGCCAATGGGGGCTGCAGGAAGCAGCAGCCAGCAGATCCCTGGCCTGTGCCGCTTCCCGCAGCCCCGTGGCGGCCCGCATGCCAAAGGCAGCCGATCCCTGATTTAGGCAGTGGGATTGGTGGGATCCAACTGGCTGCATCAGGTCCAGCTGCCAGACCTGAGATTTTGCGGTGCTGTCGTGCTGGGAAGTGTCATGGTCCAGTTTTTATTGGCGCAATCAGAGCGTCTACACCTGTCCTCTATTTAGCCATTAGCATTTGGGGGGGCTGGCCAAACACTGGCAGGGATTCGGTGCGTTCGGGCTCTCAGCCTGGTCCCGTTGTGACTGAAAAGCAACACAGACACATCACAGCCGCGGCTGCTAAGGGGAAAGGAGGCTCTGGAAATAAAGTTAGCGCGAGTGGCTACGAGGGAGGGAGAAAGGTAGCTGCGCCCCTGGGCCGGGGCTGGGAAGACACCCCGGCTCTCCCGGCGCAGCAGGAGGAAGTGGCTAGTCTCCCCACGGGTTAGCAGACAGTCTCCCCGGGTAGGATTTCGCAGACAGGGGGAGGATGCTCCGCGGGCTGCAGGGGTGGGGTCTCTTGGGCTGCAGCTCCCTCTGCTGATTCGGCTGCAAAGCGGGCGGCTGCCGGGCCAGGTGCTCTGTGCAGTTCCTCCAGCGGGCGCCTGCTGCTCCGGGACCGTTTCCCTCCGCCTCCTCCTGCCGCCGGCGCCCCGGGCTCAGCTCTCTCAGCATCCCCCATGGCCAGCCTGGCTGCGGAGATTATCGCCTTTCTGCTGGCCATCTCGGGCTGGGTGCTGGTCTCCTCCACGCTGCCCACTGACTACTGGAAGGTCTCCTCCATCGACGGCACCGTCATCACCACCGCCACCTTCTGGGCCAACCTCTGGAAGACCTGCGTGACCGACTCCACCGGCGTGTCCAACTGCAAGGACTTCCCCTCCATGCTGGCACTGGACGGTCTGCACCAGCCCCTGCTGGGGCTTCTTATACCTCTTTGCTTCTCTGTGTCTGTCTGTCTGCCCGCCTGCCAGCCACTAGGTTGGGGTAGGTGCCCAGAGCCCCCCTGGCTAATAAGCAGCCCCCCGGAGCTGCTGGCCTCCAGCGAGAAGGAGCTAGGCTCATTGATGGAGCACTATATACACACATCCCCAGAGCAACGGGCCTCCTGCAACACAGCTGGGGAGACCTCTTAGAGGGGTCCCAGATGAGAAGAGCTGGCATTGGGGTGACACCCTCTAGCCAGCCTTTCTAGTGATCTGCTACAGCTCGGGAGGCAAGAGGTTAATTATTTGGTGGAAGAGATTATGAGGGTTTGTTTGCTGGGGTCCTGAGAGTGCTCTTTATAACAATGAAAAAGACCAGAAGAAACCTTTTCAGAAATCATATTTTGGCCTTTTCAGCTTCTGAATGGGATAGTTTGGGGGGATGACAGTAGCAGCAATGGTTAATGGAGGGATTTCTCAGAAAATTCTCAGCAGTTTAATTTCTTTTTGGTGCAGTTCAACTCTGTTTTTTGCTATTCAACTAGTCTTACTTACCTGTCATCGGAAGCATTCTTTTGCTTGGTATAGCAGCATAATCTGTATTTCAAATCAATGCATCAACATAATACCTATACAGAGAGAAACAATCCTGGCTTTTTTACAGTTGAATAAAATATAGTTTCAAACATTGCATGTAAAAATACCTGTTTATCAACCATAAAGAATGTGCTTGTTTCCCAGGGCAGTAGGGAAGCCTGTTTTAAATACACCCACTGGAACATTTTTAAAATAGCCCCCAGCATGAATTGTTTCCCTTCTATTTTTACTTTGCTGAAAATCAGATCTTAAATGCAAATTTTAAATATTACTTGATGAACTTATAACTTTCCTCAGGCAACTTTTTTTAAATTAACAGAAAGATATTTCACTAGATACAGTTTACATTTAATATAATTCTACATCCTGCTTTCTCCTACTATCAAGAATTATTTATTTTCCACTTGGAAGCTCAACAGTGCATCTGGAGTTGATAAGAAAAGAAAGGAAGCTATTATTTCTATTCTCTTATTTGTTTTTAAGCTATTGCTATATTTTCCTTTATTTTTTGTAGTGATTGGAGGGTAAGAATGTAATTCTTCTGTCATTAATGTTCTTTACCTTTTTACTAAGTGATTATTAACTCAGATGTAATTACTTAATTGATATATAGTAGTTTAAAAGTTTGCAGCAGGTAGGTAGGCACAAATATACATTGCTTAGTTTTGAAGGGATCATCAATATAGAATCAAAACTTTCAATTTTAAAACAGTGTTTAAAGCTAAATATTTTATTGCTGCAAATATCTACTTTTGTGTAATTTTAAGAGGAATCATACACACTTGTTAGGCAGGAAGGATTTTTCTTAAAAAACCTTTACACCATTTTGAGTAAACTGTATAGACAATATGTTGCTTGCTATGTTACTTGTTTCAGTGCTTAATCTACTGCCTGTTATATTTAACTGTTGCTCAACTTTTTATTTGAAAGGTTGAAAATGATGAAGGAAATGTAGGCAATTTCTAAAGTTCTAACGACATGATTATTATCACAGTGCAATGGTCCTACAATATATCCCACCAACAGTACAGATAACCTCTGAGATAACCTGCTGATATTCAAAATATATACCTAGGCAGACAGAAGGTGTTAAAACAGGAATAATCATTTCTGTAAAACAAATCAGGATCTACAGTATTTGGTATACTAGGATGCCCCCTTTTGTCACGTGTCTATGAGAGAAGGCAATAATATTTCTGATGTGGAAACTGCCTTTTAAAAATGGTTGCGAGCTGAATGGCTATAGGGGATTAATAATGAGATATAAAACCTTTAACTTATCTCTCCTATAAAAGGTCCCACTAGAGCTGATCAGAGATACAGTGCCAGGTTAATGTAGGTCACCTTGAACTACTTGCTTATGCTGTTCCTCATATATGGACAAATAGAGGAGTTCACACCCGAATCCTGCCACTTGTTCCATGGGTGCAGACCACGGCACCTGCGTAGCATCAGAGGGCTAGATCCTCAGATATTGTAATTTGTCTTGGCTCCATTGATTTAAATGATGCTATGATAAATTACATCAGGTGTGAATATGGTTCACTGACTTTAATAAGGCGGCACTGGTGCTGCAATCCTCCTCATTGGAGTCAGTTGGAGGATTGTATTAAAAGGCTGCAGCTATTAGGCCATCTTTCAGAATTCCTAGGGCTGTCAAGTGATTAAAAAAATCAATCATGATTAATCACACAATTAAAAGATTACTCACACTGTTAATAATAGAATACCATTCATTTAAATATTTGTGGTTGTTTTCTACATTTTCAAATATATTGATTTCAATTACAATACAGAATACAAGGTGTACAGTGCTCACTTTAGATTTATTTTTATTACGACTATTTGCGTCGTAAAAAACAATAATTTTTTTTTGAATTCATCTAATGCAAGTACTGTAGTGGAATCTCTTTATCATGAAAGCTGAACTTACAAATATAGAATTACATAAAAAAAAACTGCATTCAAAAATAAAACAATGTAAAGCTTTAGAGCTTACAAGTCCACTCACTCCTACTTCTTGTTCAGCCAGTTGCTCAGACATATGTTTGTTTACATTTGCAAGAGATAATGCTGTCCACTTCTTGTTTACAATGTCACCTGAAAGTGAGAACAGGCATTCTCATGGCACTGTTGTAGCCCATCTTGCAAGATATTTACATGCCAGCTGCACTAAAGATTCATATGTCCCTTCATCTTTCAACCACCATTCCAGGGAACATGCTGATGATGAATTCTGCTTGATAACAATCCAAAGAAGTATGGACTGACACGTTTGTTTTCATCATCTGAGTCAGATTCCACTAGCAGAAGGTTGATTTTCTTCTTTGGTGGTTCGGGTTCTGTAGTTTCCATCTGTAGTTTTTCATGCATTGAGTGTTGCTCTTTTAAGACTTCTGAAAGCATGCTCCACACCTCATCCCTCTCAGATTTTGAAGGCACTTCAGATTCTTAAACCTTGGGTCAAGTGCTGTAGCTATCTATCTTTAGAAATCTCACATTGGTACCTTCTTTGCGTTTTGTCAAATCTGCAGTGAAAGTGTTCTTAAAATGAACAACATGTGCTGGGTCATCATCCGAGACTGCTATAACATGAAATATATGGCAGAATGCAGGTAAAACAGAGCAGGGACATACAATTCTCCCCCAAGGAGTTCAGTCACAAATTTAATTAACACATTTTTTTTTTAAAAGCATCATCAGCATGGAAGCATGTCCTCTGGAATGGTGGCCAAGCATGAAGGGGCATACGAATGTTTAGCATATCTGGCACGTAAATACCTTGCAATGCCAGTTACAAAGGTGCCATGGGAACGTCTGTTCTCACTTCAAGTGACATTGTAAATAAGAAGTGGGCAGTATTATCTCCTGTAAATGAAAAAAAAACTTGTTTCTCTTAGCGATTGGCTGAACAAGTAATAGGACTGAGCAGATCGGTAGGCTCTAAAGGTTTCCATTGTTCTGTTTTTGAGTGCAGTTATGTAACAAAAAAAAGTCTACTTTTGTAAATTGCACTTTCATGATAAAGAGATCACACTTCAGTACTTGTATGTGGTGAATTGAAAAATACTATTTCTTTTGTTTATCATTTTTACAGTGCTACAGTTCAAATATTTGTAATAATATTAAAGTGAGCACTGTACACTTTGTTTTCTGTATTGTAATTGAAATCAATATATTTGAAAATGTAGAAAACACTCAAAAATATTTAATAAATTCCAGTTGGTATTCTGTTGTTTAATAGTGTGATTAAAACTCCAATTAATCGTGATTCATTTTTTAACCACAATTAACTTTTTTCAGTTAATTGTATGAGTTAACTGCAATTAATTGACAGCCCTAAAGATTACTAAATCTTCTTTTTACCTGGGTATTTAGTTCCAGGCTTACTTTTTATTAAGGGATGTACAATAAAGCTTGTGGGATCAGGAATATTTGATTAAACAGAATTCCAAAGAGAAGAAAAGATAGGACTGAAAGAAACATTTAAAATACAAAATCAAGAAAATATGGACTATCTGGTAGTTTGCTTCATCCTTCCTAGCAAGCACAGTTCAAGTTAACTGATCTGCAGCTGAATGTTTAGTTTTTATTATGCAGCTACAGTTCACTTGGACACAAACTAGTTTGAAAGGAAAAACTTACAGGGCTTGATCTGGTCGCCCTGACAAAATTAATAACTTAGAGGGAAGCAGGAATGCAGTCAATAGCTCTAATAATAAACAACGTAGGGCCAAATCCAGGACACAACGTGAGTGAATGACAGGGAGTGTTAGGAATGGCATCATCCCTCAAAGCCAGGGCAGGATGTGGAGTGACTGAGGAGAAGCTGAGGTTTGGCAGGTGGATCTGAGTAGCAACGGATGCAGTAGCCAAACCTATGCCCACATTCCCCTTCTGTGGGAGGCTGGAGAATCTGCCAAGGAGAGCTTTCCCCCATCTCCCCCGGCATGGCCTTCCTAGGACTAAGCTGAATTCCAGTTCCTATGATCAAGGCAATGTAGGAACTGCATCCTCCCTATTCCCCTGGGTAGGGAAGCATGAGGGAGTGAGGAAGAAAGGAGGAGGATCAATTGCTCCATCCCCGTTGCCAGGCTCTAGCAAGCAGGGCTACCCAGCCCCATGCAGGGAGAATGTGCTGCACTCTCCATGAAGGTGGGTAGCAGTGTCCATGCTCCCCCTGCACTAACAGTCTGTATATATGTGTGTAAAGAAGAGATTAGGGTGTGGGGGCGCCTGGGAAGAACACCTTTGCTTTCCTTTGGGACAAGGCAGCTCTATAATGCCTCTTGCTAGGCCCTATGTATAATGGGCACAATATAGCCCAGCGTGTTTAAGGGCCCAGTCTGACACTTCTTACACAGGCAAAATCATCGTGTGGGGTGGAGTGGAGGATTGTCTGAGTAAGGAAGGCACAAACAGGCCTTTAATTTACCACCCTTTTAATTTTGTGTGCTGCTGATCACAGACATAAACAATAATAAAACAACCAAACAACATCAGCATATCATGTACAGCATTCCACACCAGTGGATCAAATAACACATTAAAATAACAGAGTTGAACAAATATGTACTTATGAAATAAAAGGGGCGTTATAGCTTAGAAACCTGTATTGAACCACAAATGCTATGGGTGTGTGTTTGAAAAGGGAATCTGTGCAAGACCTATAAAGCAATCTCACCGTTTCCCATGATGTAGTCTTAATGATAGCATAGCAAGTATTTATTTTATTTATTGAAAGCACCCATCCCCAGAGCATTATACATTTTTCCGTTAATAGATGTGGGAGCTCCACATAACTTTTTGTCACACATGACGACAATGAGACGCTAAAGATCATTACCTAACCAGATTCTTTGGAATGTGAGACAAAACGTATTTGTTAAAAAAAAAAAACACCCTGAAATAGTTTTCTATCGGAATGTTGCTGAACATGCACAATGTGGTGAAAACACGTTAGATGCTCCTAATAACTATTTTTTTCCTACTCTATTTAAAATGTGTCACTTTCAGTCTGTTTGGCTGTTGTTTATCTGGATGCCCAACAGATGCATATAATGATACACTAGTGCCAAATAATTAGTGGTGGCAATATGTGTGTGGAAACGGGGGGACTCTGGTCTTCACTAGAAGATACTGAAGAAGTACCCCTTGGCAATCCCCCTTTTGACTTGTTTGGCCTTTCTAAATTGTATTGAGCAATGTCATGTTCTTATTAGCTAGTTTGTATCTAAGAAAAAATCAACAAATCAAAAAATGTGTCACTGCTGTAACCAAACATATTCATATGCAATAAATTTAACTCTGGTCCAAGCAAGCAGAAGTTGGACTTGATAAAAAGATCATTACCCTGGTTCTCATTTCCAAGTCAATCTCTAACAAATCTTCTGCAGCTATCTACATGCTTTGCAGTTTTCTGTATTGCCCGGCACCATAGTAACTAGGTAACTCTCAGGTAAATTTGAGCTGTATAATGAGGTCCCTGGTGGAACTCATGGAATCTTCTCCCTGGCTCCCTTGTTTCATTTACATTGTCAACATTTTAATTTCTAAATTCTGCATTAAAAACACCCTAATTGGATGATTTCTTTGGTGAGCTGCATTGAGCTGAGTCTAGTTGGCCTACAAAACTGAGAACTTTTGGGCAACAGATTCCAGTGATATTCCAAGTCATGGTATTTCTACTAATTGAAACTGTTTCCTGTTTGGGTGAGTTAACTATTTCTGGCAGTCTCACTACCCTCTATTATTTCCAAAGTGTGCTTTGACCTTTACTAAGGAATGAATCTCAGCCATGTTGTTTTTTGCATAGGCTAGTTATTTTTGGTAAATGTTTAATATTTCTCCTAGGAGATTTAGCCATAAATTAAGCTTTAGAGTACCTCTGGGTAAATAAATTCATGCTTCAGCACCTTAATGTGTTAATTAGCTACTAACAGTGGCAGTAAATTGGACCTGTCAAAAATAATGGCTTCCTTGGCCAGTTTTCATCTACTGCTTTACCTAAATGGTGTTACCACAAACACATTTCCAAAACAAGGAAAACAAGGTGATCAGAGGTTATGAATATTTATATTGCTATAGTTAAAAATGAAGCAGCTTATTAGCTACATATGTACATACTTATGTATTTTTTTAAAGGACTAAATTTTGAAGTTCCTGTTAAAACTTCACTCCTACTGACGTCATTGTCGGCTTTGCCTGAGGAAAGAGTGAATAAGAGTGCAGGATTTGGCATAAAAACAGGTTAATTATCAGTGGAACAGGAATTGAAACAATTTTAGACTGTCATTCTCCTTTTCTCCTGGCAGTCTACTACTAATAACATTTCACTCTATCCAAGTCAAGTATATGTGACTTTTACTACATAAACCTTCCCACAAGTGGGCAAGCCTTTTACAATATGTGCTGGTGCAGTCTAGAAAATCATTCAAATTACTCACTGTTAGCATACCCAAATATTTTGGTTTGTTCTCATAACTTTTAGTCACTAACTTCTTT
This sequence comes from Chelonoidis abingdonii, assembly GCF_003597395.2. Taxonomy (NCBI): domain Eukaryota; kingdom Metazoa; phylum Chordata; order Testudines; family Testudinidae; genus Chelonoidis; species Chelonoidis abingdonii. The sequence continues at coordinate 274,889,631 of NC_133769.1, read as the reverse complement.
CTGGTTTTTGGGAACAACCCTAAACATTTGGAGGTTCTCCTATGATCTATTCCATAGTGGTTTAGCACAGATCATGCTGGAAGAATTCCTCCTCTAAGGCTCAGTAGAACAGTGTGTGGGAATTTGATTGCATGCTTAGCTTTGCATACATTTTGCTCATGAACCCTATCAATACTAAACACTTTCCATAGTTACTTTGAGCCAAATATGTGCATGTGGAGCAGATGGGAGACAATGGCATTCTGACTCCTGAGTGAGCTGTGTTGCCAGGAGGCTGGGTCTGGGGAGCATAACAAAGGGGTAGAGCCCTGTGCGGATACAAAATTTCTATCTGCATCTGATCTGCAAAAATGCTCCATGGATAGCCACAGATTTGCAGGGCTTTATGGAGGGGTTCTCTCAGAACATCCTACAGGATCTGCAGAACTGGGATCTCAGGGAACATCTCTTGTCCTCTCTGGATGGCCATTAACTCCGTCCCCAGAAGAGAATATCTATTGGGTCTTCTGTTCACATTTTTGTCTCTGCTGCTTTTCTGCAGCTAGGGAAAAGGGGGGAATATAGACCTTACTTTAAAAAAAAAAACCTCTGCTCCACTTAAAATGCAACATGTGCTGCACATAGGAATTCCAGAAGCAAACTAGAAAACTATATGGGAGTATCCAGAATACTTTTCCAGCTCACAGCTATTTCACAGTAATGTTAGTGTAACAACTTTGTAGCAAGCTAAGATGTCTTGCATATGTTTTTTTTACGCACTTTTTCCCCTACATTTACTTTGCTACATTTATACATGTGTATACGTGACATATATTGGATGTTTGTAAATAGTTCAAATTTATTAAGATTAATACTAGTTTCCTTCAGCAGACATTTGTCACAGGTGTGCTATATAAATAAGAGATAACTATATTATAGGCAGGGCTGGTTGCACCATTTATTTGCCTGGCAGTTCTCATTATAAAATCCTGTTTTCAGTTATTATTTTGCCAAACTTTAACTGTTTGAGTTAAAATCCATGCCAAGTGTCTACCTCAGGCTACCTTTTTTGGGCGGTGAAGGGGGCTAAAGGGGGGAGAATTTCAGCCAGAACAATTCAAATATTTCTTAGAATGAGGCTAAGGAAAAATACATTGATTTGCAACATTAAAAAAATTCTGGGAATTTTTTCTGTAAGAAGTTTTAGCACTGCCATGCTTTGGAGCACAGACTTGAAAGGTGGCAGGGGAGTGGCCTTTGTTTCAGGGATATATATCTTGTTGTTCCTGTAAAAACGAGCCCACATTGTGATTGAAAAAAATCACAGTTCACACATGCTCAGTCGAGACTTCTTAGAGTTTAGTAAGTAAAATCGCTGAAAACTCTTCCCTCACTGATCATGCTCCAGCATCTCGCAGCTCCTAAGCTAGTGCTGACATGACTGCATGCATTAGTCCTACAGAGCAGGTTCCCTCCATCCTAAGGCTACAGGGGCAAAGCCAGACTTTCCCTGCTTTTGGCTGCTCGGGGCCGGGGTGGGGCCAGACACTAGAACTGAGAACAGGGAAATTCTCTCCTGTGCTCTCAGTGACCACCCTGTTGGTGCTCAGGCTCACTGGAGAAGGAAGCCACCTGACTTAAATGCAGAAAGCATGGGTGCTGACTCCATGGGTGCTCCAATAGTGGGTGCTCAGCACCCATTTTCAGCCCCACGGATCAGTTCCTTCTCCTCCCCCACAGCTCTCCCACCTGTCAGTGGGCCCTGCTGATCAACTCTTCCCCATCCCTCCCAGCCTCTGTGATCACCTGTTCAACAGCATGCAGGGGATACTGGCGTAGGGGGTGAGGACCAGGGGCAGAAAGGGAAGGGGGCAGGAAGAGGCGGGGCAAGGGCAGAGTGGGGCCAGGAAGAGGTGGGGTGGGGTTGGGCATTTGGAGGAAAGAGTGGAGTGGGGG
>NC_133769.1:274850412-274885785 GCF_003597395.2 Chelonoidis abingdonii | reverse complement strand
CTTTTTTTTTAATTGCCTTAAAACTACATTATTAAGATTGGAAAGTCGAGCACTCAAAAGATAGGAAATAGCAGAAGTAAAGTTGTCTACGCAACCTCAACTTGGCCCCTTTGTGCGTATGCATTACGAGGTATGATTACCTGACCTTTAATGGCATTTTCACATACTATTTTTTCTACTCTTATTCTGGGGTTGAATCGTAGCATATTGAAAGAGGCTGTTGTCTCGAGAACCCCACCTCATTTATTTCAGAAGTTGGAAAGTCTGTAGCGAGTTAGTCAGTGGACTTCAGAAAGGAAAAGGATGATGTCATAGTCAAGTAGGGTTGCCAATTTTGGTTGGATGTATTCCTAGAGGTTTTCTCAGATGACATAATCTTTAATTAAAGATTAATCTTTAATTTCTGGAGACTCCAGGACAATCCTGGAGGGTTGTCAACCCTATCAAGGCAGTTGCATGCTATTCTAGAGAATTGGATTCTATCTCTGATTGTCATACAGTTCCTATGCAATGCTAAGTAAGTCTTTTAACCCAAATTTTTCACAGGTGGTCACTAACTGTGTGTTCTTTATTTTCTTGGTGCCCAACATGAGTCTCTAGGGTCTGATTAGCAGAAGGGCTAAGGACTCACAGATGCAACTGAAGTCAATGGGAGTTATGTTTTGAACGTACTGAGTGCTATATAAATGCTATGTACTCTGAAAAATCAGGGCCTACGTGTCTCAAATTTGGCACCAAATATTAGAGGATATTTTTATTATTAATCTCACTGTGCCTCAGTTCCCCAGCTGTAAAATGGATTAATAACATCCCCCCATCTCACAGCAATGTTGTGCAAGTAAATCCATTGTTTGTGAAGAGCTCTGATACTATAGTGATGATCACCATAGAAAACCCTATGAAGGAAATTAATAATTCTGTTTTCAGAGAAGGATTTGAAAAGTGTACAGTAAATAAGGTCAGGAGCAACACACTGAACAATGAGGACAAAATAAAGTATTTAATAGTTGTTCATTAAATGAGCATTGTCTCTCCTGTGCACCAAAGAAGCCAGGGTCTTGTGAAAAAAATATGTGCTAACATAATTAAAGACTGTGTCATAATGCATACAAACAAGAAAGCCCAATTAAGGTTTCCCCGGCAACTTAATTTCTGCCATTTCCTAACTTTTGAGTGTATGACTTTGCAATCTTACTAATGTTCTTTTAATATAGCTTTTTCATGTGTAATATACATAAATAGTTCATAGATAAAATGCCATTAGCTGATGTTCAAGAATACATAGGATAGTTCCTGAGTTCTGTAGGATCAATAAAACTTGGTGTACACTGCAAATGGCTTTGTATGTATTACTTTTTACACGGAGCTCTAATCAATATTTTAAAATATTTTGATGAATGCATGCTCCATTAATTATGTACTTTTACACAGGTTTCCAGTTTATTTGGTATCTATCATTAAGTAATCTATTAAGGCTGTGAGGGAATGGGTAAAGTATAGCATGTTTGAATATTAATACAACCAGAAATGTTTCTCACACGCACACCCCACCCCCTTGGTATCAAGATGAAATTAATAAATAAAACTAATGCAAGTATATATTCATTTTAAGTGAAAGCCATAATATGTTATAAGGAATAATCTCTTAGGGTGATTATTTAATTACACAATATTGCATTGCCCCACCCATAACCACAGTACTGTTTATCACAATATTTCAACTATAATTAGAGTGACCAGATGTCCCATTTTTATAGGGACAGTCCTGTTTGTTGGTAGAAAGTAGTACTCAGTTTATCCTGTTTAAAGGCATTATCTTTCTGAGGTACTGGATGTCCTCAAGTGCCACTGAAGAAAGGCCCTCATTCAGCAAGGTACTTAAGCATATGCCTAACTTAAAGCATACAAGTAGTTCCACTGAAATCAATACTCATGTGCATAAAGTTAGGCTCATACTTCAATATTTCACTAAATCAGGGTCTTTGGTCCAGCTTCTCACCGGTAGCTAGGCTCCTAATTTCCAATGAAATCAGTAGAAGTTAGGAACCTAAATACCTTTGTGGATTTGGGCCTTAGTGCCTGATCCAAAGTCCATTGCACTCAATGGGAGTATTTCCTTTAATTTCAACGGGATTGGGATCAAACTTTAATTAAGATGAAGGGATTGATCATCTTGCAGGTGGTATGTAGTACCCTGTATGGCCATGCTCAAATATGAGATTAAATCACAAGAAAAGCCATAATTCTGCTTGCAGATATTCCTGTGCAACCATGGGCAGAGTCAACCAAAGGGACTACAATAAAAACCATTATTTAATGCTATTCTAATATCAGAATTACACATTGTGATTACAGGTTATATCCAAGCCTGCAGAGGACTCATGATTGCTGCTGTCAGTCTTGGATTCTTTGGCTCCATATTTGCACTGGTTGGGATGAAGTGTACGAAAGTTGGAGGTTCAGATCAGACTAAAGCTAAAGTCGCTTGTTTAGCTGGGATGATTTTCATACTTTCTGGTAAATATGCAATTCTTACTTTAAATATATATTTGAAATCACATAAGACCTCATCCTACTCCCACAGAAATCAGTGGCACAACTCCCAATGGCTTCACTGGCAGTAGGATCAGGCCCATAATTATTATACTGTTTCCACTGAATGATTTATTCATCTGGTGTATTTTAGGGTTGTGCTCTATGACTGGTTGCTCCCTGTATGCGAACAGAATTACATCTGAATTCTTTAATCCTACTTTTATTGCACAAAAGTAAGTACTTTTTTATGCCCATGAATTTTTCAAACAAATTAGGCCTTAGACTGTTTATGACACATACCAAAGTATGTTTGTAAAGAAAGTAGATGTTCCCAGCCCCAGACACAGGAGAAATGTTGGGTCTGTAACTTTCTTTCCTCTTATTACTCAAATCAAAAATATGAAATTGTACATAGTAAACTTATTGGTGAATTTAATGAACTAACAAAAACAAATTACTTATATCAAGTCTTCCCATATCACTAGTAAAGCAACCATATTTCTCTGTCTAAAGGCATAGTCAGATGCAGAGGAGTGATTCAATTTAGCTGAGCTGATTCTTATGTTTATATTTGTCACTAATCCAGAAGAAAAATTTCAGAAGATTTATCAGAAGATAGAGATATCCATTGGACAAATAATTCAATATTCATCAACAGATGAAACAGAAATGCTTTCTTATGAACATTCCATAGAAAGTATGATTTTCACAAAGGGATAAAACCTTACCTTAAATTCTAAATCATCTTGCAAATATTTTCTAAAAGTATTCTTCAGGGAAAATGTTTTCAATCATGAGTGCCTAAAATTTGGCTTATAAATCCTTATTTAAGCCATGATCCTATAATGACTAACTTATATATTTAATAGGACTGTTGATTAATCACAGTTAACTCACGCGATTAACTAAAAAATATTAATCGTGAATAAAAAAATGAATTGCAACTAATTGCAGTATTAATTGCACTGTTAAAAACAGAATGCCAATTGAAATGTATTAAATACTTTGGATGTTTTCTACATTTTCATCTATATTTCATTCTGGGTTGTAATTGAAATCAAAGTGTATAGTATTTTTTATTACAAATATTTGCACTGTAAAAATGATAAACAAAAGAAATAGTATTTTTCAATTCACCGCCTACAAGTACTGTAGTGCAATCTCTTTGTCATGGAAGTGCAACTTACAAGTGTAGATTTTTTTTGTTACATAACTACATTAAAAAAACAAAACAATGTAAAACTCCAGAGCCTACAAGTCCAGTCAATCCTACTACTTGTTCAGCCAATCGCTAAGATAAACAAGTTTGTTTACATTTACAGCAGTTAATGCTGCCCTCTTCTTACATATAATGTCATCAGAAAGTAAGAACAGGTGTTTGAATGGCACTTTTGTAGCTGGCGTTGCAAGATATTTGTGTGTCAGATATGCTAAACATTTGTATGTCTCATCATGCTTCGGCCACCATTCCAGAGGACATGCTTCTATGCTGGTAATGCTCATTCAAAAATAATATGTTAATTACATTTGTGACTGAACTCCTTGGGGGAGAATTGTATGTCTCCTATTCTGTTTTACCTGCTTTCTGCCATATATTTCATGTTATAGCAGTCTCGGATGATTACCCAGGACATGTTGTTCGTTTTAAGAACACTTTCACTGCAGATCTGACAAAACACAAAGAAGATATCAATGTGAGATTTCTAAAGATAGCTACAGCACTCAATCCAAGGTTGAAGAATCTGACGTGCCTTCCAAAACCTGAGAGGGACAAGGTGTGGAGCATGCTTTCAGAAGTCTTAGAAGAGCAACACTCCGATGCGGAAACTACAGAACCCAAACCACCAAAAAAGAAAATCAACCTTCTGCTCGTGGCATCAGACTCAGATAATGAAAATGAACATGCGTCGATCTGCACTGCTTTGTATTGTTATCGAGCAGAATCTGTCATCAGCATGTCCCATGGAATGGTGGTTGAAGCATGAAGGGACATATGAATCTTTAGCACATCTGGCACATAAATATCTTGTGACACCAGCTACAACAGTGCCATGAGGATGCCTGTTCTCACTTTCAAATGACATTGTAAATAAGAAGCAGGCAGCATTAGCTCCTGCAAATGTAAACAAACTTGTCTGAGTGATTGGCTGAACAAGAAGTAGGACTGAATCGACTTGCAGACTCTCAAATTTTACATTGTTTTATTTTTGAATGCAGTTGTTTTTGTACATAATTCTATGTTTGTAAGTTTAACTTTCATGATAAAGAGATTGTATTACAGTACTTTTATTAGGTGAATTGAAAAATACTATTTCTTTTTTTTTTACCGTGCAAATAATTGTAATAAAAATAAATACAGGGAGCACTGTACAGTTTGTATTCTGTGTTGTAACTGAAATCAATGTATTTGAAAATGTAGAAAACATCCAAACATATTTAAATAAATGGTATTCTATTATTTAACAGTGTGATTAATTGCACAATTAATCAATATTAATTTTTTAATCATGTGATTGAGATTAATTTTTTTAATTGTTTGACAGCCCTAATATTTAATTTTAAAACAATGGGACTATTTGTGGTCTTAAAGTTACACAAGTGTGTTTTTGTAGGACTGGGACATTAGGCACCTAAATATAAGTGATCTGATTGTCAGAAGTGATCTAAAAATTCCCATTTAAGACAATCGGCACTGCATGTGCTCAGGACCTTTGAAAATCTGGAAATTTATATTTAGATATCTAGGTATGGATTAAGCGGTCAAATTTTAGACACTCAGATTTGAAAATGTTGACCTTAAATTATATCTTATAGATTTTTCATAATTTTTATTTTCCTTAGTAATTTAACTTTATACTTAAAAACAAGAATTTAAAAAAACCTCTGTAGTGTTTCCAGTTTAGTTCCATGAGCAGTCACTGATTTTTCAAGCAATTCAACAGAAATCTTCCTAGTTTCCAGCCTAAATTCCATTTCACAACAAGAATGCTGAACATTCTCTGTCTTCTTGGCAAATAGCTCTTCCTTATTTTAACTAACTTACTTAAGATCTTTAATGAGATCTGTGTCAGTGCTAGGATTTCCACTCATTGTTCTTTTTTTTCCTTGATGAATATTGGTATTTTTAAATTTCTGCCACAAGCTCCGCCTATCTCACTCATTGATACCCTCATCCAAAAACTGCTGAAATCAATGGGAGTCTATGCCACTGGCAGTGCGATGGAGTGCTGGCTGGATAGCCCTGTGGCAATTATCCATCAGGTTCACACTTACTAATGTGACAAAGTTCCTCCTCCACCTTGGTGGGTCCTGCGCTTATTGGTGGATTTGTTCACCTCAGTGATCTTCCCTTCTTGTGGAATCCACAGTCTGAGTCAGCTCCTCCTGTGTCTGATCAGGAGTTGGGAGGTTTGGGGGGAACCCAGGCCCGCCCTCTACTCCGGGTTCCAGCCCAGGGCCCTGTGGATCGCAGCTGTCTATAGTGCCTCCTGTAACAGCTGCATGACAGCTACAACTCCCTGGGCTACTTCCCCATGGCCTCCTCCAAACACCTTCTTTATCCTCACCACAGGACCTTCCTCCTGGTGTCTGATAACGCTTGTCCTCCTCAATCCTCCAGCAGTACACTCTCTCACTCTCAGCTCCTTGCCTTCTTGCTCCCAGCTCCTCACACACGCTCCTTCTCCTCTGGCTCCTCCCTGCCTGACTGGAGTGAGCTCCTTTTTAAACCCAGGTGCCCTGATTAGCCTGCCTTGATTGGCTGCAGGTGTTCTAATTAAAGTAGCTATCTCTACTGCCTTCTAGAAAGATCTTAATTGGCTCCAGGTGCCTTGATTAACCTGGAGCAACTGCCATTTGGTTACCAGGGTACTAGGGATTTGTTTAGCCTGGGGCTAACATACCTGTTTCTCAGTACTTTAGTGTAGCCATCTGGCCTTGCCCCATCACACTAAGCAGAAACATCCTCCTTATTGCCAGAATTCCCATAAAAGGATGTTGCAAAGGCAATCCTGATAAGTCAACAGGAACTGCCTGTGCAGGTGTTTTCTTCTAGAGGCAGGCAGATTTTCTTGTGGGAAGTATACACTGCATATTTGCACCTGCCAGAACCATTGTCACCCTTGTATGCAGCAGGAAGTTTTAAGGGTGATGGCATCCTGTCAAAGTTTTGGATGAGCTATATGAGCCAGATAAATTAGATGTCACATAATGACACGGAGACTGTATTCAGCTCCAAATCAACGAGATGCGGGTGCCAACTTCTGCCCCCAAACTGCTGCACCATATTTCATTGGAGCAAATATCAGCTTCAGGACTGAGGTTCATCGAACATTTGCCTCTCTTTTCCAGGAGGTTGCTGCTAGCTTCTGGATCAAGGCAGTGCAGTGAGCAATCTTTTTCTTTATATGTTCTAGATGAGGCCATTATGTTAGGCTGTGGTCCAGTTTGACTTCTTAGTAAGTGACAGCTGTCTGGCAAGGGAGTGGATGATCCTCAGCATAGACTGTAAGGGGTTGATTGACCAGGTGATTGTTCAGATGGAAGGTCGTGGCCATCATCTTAGACTTACTTAGTATAAATCTCCACTGACAAAGGTAAGTAGCCATGTCCTGGCTTTGACATCATGTAGGTCATTACACACATGAGCAAGACTGATCTCATCTGCATAAACATACTTATTGGCCTTAGTTGTTGGTAGGTCATTATGATATATGTTAAAAAAGGGAGGAGCTAGAATTGATCCTTGCAGCAATCCATTACAAAGATGCCTGGGCTGGCTGACTTTGTCTCCAGTTTGAAAGATGAAGTTAAGATTCATGACGACTTTCATGATGAACCACACCAGGGGCCTCCAAGGAATAGTCGGCAGCAATATGGCAGTCAGCCACATGCCAGACAGTGTCATATGCAGCTGACAAGTACACCAGAACACCAACCTACTCGTTCTTCTCAAAGGCATCATCAATGTCTTGTGTTAGGCAAATGACTTGATGTTGGGCCAACCTGAAGAAAGGGCAGTTGTGGTTTGATAACTTTGCTGATGCACATCAGACTCAATCTATCCATAAACTTGTATGTAACACAAAGGAGAGAGCTGGGTTGACAGCCCTTAGGATCTTCCAATAGTTTTTCTGGTTTCACAATGGCTACAATCTTTGCCTGCACCAGATTTTTGGGACTCAGTTGTCCTGGAAACATCGATTTGAGTAACTGAAGCAGACAGCTTTTCTCTTTTGGGCCTTGGTGAATGTTATCCAGACCTGGCTCCTGTTCTCATAAGCTTCATGGTCAGGTACAGCTCTTTGTCTGAAAAGGGAGCTATCAAGTTTGAACATGTACTAGGAGCCTACCACCTCTCTGTGACCTCAGTTTTGACCACATGACTGAATGACTTATCCTAGTTCTATGTACAGCCACTAGCTAGGAAGCAACAGTGTTTTCAGTGACTAGAAACTCCTTTTTTGCCAAGGCTGGAATCTCCAGATATACTGCCAGGCTTGCTGACTAGGATGAGTAAAGACCATCTTTGTGACTGTTTCTCTTCATTAAGCACGCCTGATTTGATCCAGCAATTGAATGAGTTCCTCTCTCTTATTAATGGCCTCCTGTTCATAACCAGCAGATGTGAATTCTTGTTTCCTCTTACAACCACCCAGGAAAATCCTGTTGGCAGTAGCCTCTAAGGACTGATATCCTAATTCATGGAAAGTTTGGTAGGAATCATTTATGTTGCCTGGACATACCTGTCAAGATTACTAACAGTCCTCTCTAGTTCTACTTGAAAGACCTACCACCAAGCTTTCCAAAAATGACACTGGGCCTTCTATAGACTGTTCGTTGTTGGTATCCACTAGCCCATGTGGTCAAAGACAGCTGAGGCTAAAACTTTGAAAAAGCTTGAAGCACGTTTTGCTTCCTGACCACTGGCTGCACTTGCCTGGAAGATGAAAAGGCCATGTTAAGTGAAGAGTCAGCGCCCAAATCATCACATGCAAAGGGGAAGGCAGAGGGATACCAGAATAAAGCCAGTAGGAACAGTTCAAGCAATGAACTTGTTTTGGTGTATGTGTAGTGTGTCAGTTGAATGCCCTCTCTCCCTCTGCAACATGTTTTGGTATTCTTTCTTTAAAAATTCTTTCCTGTGTATATACTTGCATACCTGGGCCTCAGTAATTATTATTCTGCTGTTACAGGATGGCTGTGTGCCTTCCTACTCTTCATTCCAGTGCCTAAAGTTTATCCCATCAACATCTATTGTATCATGCTTATCTGTCTCCTAATAGACAGCTTTCAACCTATCAAGTTTTTGTTTGGTATTTATTGCTGTCCTAGTATTTTTCTCCCTTTAAAGTGGTTTTGTTTTTTATTCACCATCTGAGCATGATGCACACCCTTAACCGTTTAAAATATATTTATCTGAATTTACTTGGCATACAAGCTTTTTCCATTTCTCTTTAATCGTGTGTTGATTACAGGACTGGAAAGGTTTAGTGATGTTGGATCACACTCTGAGGCTGTAAGAACGTGCAGGGGTGGAACCTAGGACCATAAAGACTCTGGGCTGCTGACATCTCTGCAGCACTAGTGGAGGCTTAGGCTTGGCTTCCACAGGAGGACCCTGTGAGGTTGAGATCAGCAGGATGTACTGCTCACCATGACCTGAGTGGTGATTCTGCAGAGCCCACTGATTAACCTGTGCCAATACTTAAACTGGGAAGCCATGAAGGGAGCTGTCTGAGCAATAGCACAGATTACCTATCTGTCTCTGCCCCAGACCCTGTTTGTGATTAGACCCTAGACTCCAGCTTGTCCTTGACTTCACTCTCTGATTGCTTTCTTTGACCTAGTGCCTGACCCCAAGTTCCTGGTAAACTGACCCTGCCTGCCCCCTCATGCCTGCTCTGACCATTAGATCTGACTGCCCATGTCCTGATTGTGTCAGATGCCTTGCTGATGTAAGCTGGGCCTGAATGAGCTTTCTCCTGATATCTAGTGATGAACTGGGGGAAAAGGGGCTTCAGGAGCAGACCACGTTTACATAGGCACACCTATTCTGCCTAGGTTCTCTGTATGATAGAGCTGCTTTGCCAAAATTATGACTTTTGGCTGGTGTTGAGTTATAAATCACTTAAGTATTGGGGGTGGGTGGGTAATGAAATTTTGTTATCCTTATGGTATGAGTAAAGGTCAGCAGAACTGTACTGAGCCTGTCCTGATTGAGGGGGGTCACCCTAAACTGAACCTCACTTGCTTCCCAGTGAAGGGGAGAAATGGCAGGGCTAGTTCCTATCTGGTACTGTGGTCTCTGCCTAAGGAGTCCTAGACATCATTTGACCCTCTTCTCTACACTGTTTAATGACACAGTTTCTTAGGCCTGGTCTACACTGGGGGGGAATCGATCTAAGATATGCAACTTCAGCTACGAGAACAGCGTAGCTGAAGTCGACGCATCTTAGATCAAATTAAAATTACTTACTTCGCATCCTCGCGGCGCTGGATTGATGGCTGCCGCTCCCCGTCAACTTTACTTCCACCTTTCTCACTGCTGGAGTTCACCAGTCGATGGGAGAGCGATCGGGGATCGATTTATCGTGTCTACACTACACATGATAAATCGATCCCCGATAGATCGATTGCTACCTGCTGATCCGACGGGTAGTGTAGACGTACCCTTAGATTCAGTTGAGAGTCCTTGTTTTGTTCACAGATCACTAGAACTGCAGTCACTCATAACCAGGTGCTGAGCCTTACATCAGGTGTAGGACAGTGTCGCAGTGAAAGAGACTATACAACCTACACCAGTAGTGAGGTTCCCCAGTGGCAGTGAGGTTTCTGCCAGCTGAAATCACTGATAGCTTGGTGAAGAACCTCAGAAAGTGATGCTGCAGCAGAGAGACGCCAGTAGCAAAGGGAGGCGGATGCAGCAGCAGCCAGTGGCAGCAGAGTGAATCCTGGTGGTGGCAGCGTAAACAGCGGCAGCAGCGGCAGAGTGAACGGAAGGAACTATGAGCCAGTTGTGGCAGTGCAGTAGCTGAGGTGTTGCTCGACACATCCAACCCCGGGGTGGGAGGTGAATGGGCCTCTGAACTCTGGGTCCTCAGTGACCACGGACAGCAACTGTGAATGGGTGTAGTAGGGGGCGGGGGGAGTGGTGTGTTAAAGGAAAACTTGTTGGACAGACTTTCATGCCACAAGGTGAGAAACTGAGGCAAAGGACACTGCCCAGTGTACTCTGGGGTGGGTGTTTGCTCTTGGTCATATGCTTGGAAATTCTGGTTGTGGTGTTTTCCCAAGTTAATGCTAGCTTCATTTTCCCTTTTTATTAAAAGGTGGTTTTGGTTTGGATTTGGTTGAGTTGTTTTTTTTTGCTATACATAGACTCAGTGCTTGTGAGAGGGGAAGTATTACCTGCTGGAGGTGTCCGGGTTAGTGTTTAATTTTCCCAGATTATTGGGTGGGGGCTTGAGCTGGTTTTCTTTTCTATAGTTAAGAGGAACCCCTAGATATTGAACCCAGCCCTTGTTGCTGCTGACGCCACCTGGTTACACTGCTGACTCGTGGAAAATTGGCAATGCACCTCAGTTTAGACAGCATTTTCTATATTTCACTTCCATTCCTTTTTGATATTAGGGCTATTGCACACAACCAGGAAAAAATAGTTACTCATCTTCCTGTAACTGCTGTTCTTTGAGATGTGTTGTTTGTGTCCATTCCAATCAGGTGTGTGCGTGCCAAGTGCACGGCAGTCGGAAAACTTTTCCTCTAGCAGTATCTGTCAGGTCAGCCTGGGTGTCCCCTGGAGTTGCGTCTTCATGGCGCTCAGTAAAGATCCCTTCTACTGACCTGCCACCCCCTCAGTTCCTTCTTGCCAGCTTCTCTGACAGAGGGGTAGGTAGGTGGGTATTGGAATGGACATGAGCAACACATCTCAAAGAACAACAGTTATGAGAAGGTGAATAACCGTTTTTCTTCTTCAAGTGCTTGTTCATGTCAATTCCAATCAGGTGATTCCCAAACCTAAATTCTGGAGCTGGAGTCAGAGTACAAATATCCACTAATTGGTGCACCGCTCTACTAAAGACTGCATTGTCTCTGGCCTACTTGGTGATTGCGTAATGCGATGTGAAAGTATGCATGGAGGACCACATTGCCACTCTGCATATTTCCTGGGTTGGAACCTGCGCCAGGAACGCTGCTGACAATGCCTATGCCCTGGTGGAGTGCACTGTGCGCGGAGGGGCAGGCACTTCTGCCAGATTTTAGCACTCTCCAGGATGTGATCCATGAAGAAATCCTTTCGGAAGAGACTGGAAGCTCCTTCATCCTGTCTGCTATGGCCACAAACAGTTGAACTGACTTCAGGATTGGTTTTGTTCTTTCAATGTAAAAGGCTAATGCCCTGTGAATGTCCAATGAGTGAAGTCTCTGTTCCCTGCCACTTGAGTGCAGCTTAGAATAGAAAATTGGAAGGAAGATGTCCTCGTTGATGTGAAATTGGGAGACAACCTTAGGGAGGAAATCTGGATGTGCCCTGAGCTGAACCTTGTCCTTATAGAACTCGGTGTAAGGAGGCTCCAATGTTAAAGCCCTGAGCTGAGCCTTCTGGCTGAAGTTATTGCTACTAGAAATGCCACCTTGTATGAGAGGTACAGCAGGGAGCATGTCACCTGTGGTTCAAAAGGTGGCCCCATTAGCCTGGAAAGGACCAGGTTGAGATTCCATGACTGGACTGGCTGTCAGATGTGCAATATAGCCTGTAGAGACTTTTCAGGAAGCGCCTGACCATAGGGTTGGTGAAGATCGACTGAGTTTCTGCATCTGGATGGAAGGTAGAAATGGCAGCCAAGTGAATCCTTATTGATGACATGGAGAACCTCTGTTGCTTACAGTGGAGAAGGTAGTCCAGTATAAGTGGTATGGACATAAGTGTCTGTCATGGTATGAACCCCCACTCTGAACCTTAGCGTCCAAAAGATGGGGTACCAGCATGAATTCCTCTAAGCTTAATTACTCACTTAGAAATGATAGAGCAGCCACCACCCAAACAATATAGTGTTTTGGGGCACTTTCTGGCCCCCAAACCCTTCCCGCCGGGACCCCAAACCCAAAACCCCTTGGGTCTCACAACAAGGGAAATAAATTCCTCCCCTCCTTTCTTCCTCCCAGATTTTCCCCTCCTGCGGTAAACATGGGAGATCCTCTGATTCAATTCTTGAATCTTAAAACAGAGAGGAAATTCACCTCTCCCCCCCTTCAACCCCCTCCCAGACTCTCCCTGAGAGAGAGGACAGTAATCTTAACATAGAGAGAATCAGGCTTTCCTCTCCCCTTCTTTCCTTCCTCCCACATTCCCTGGGGTGAGTGCAGACTCCCTCCCCTTTGGGTCTTACACAAGATAACCAAAAAAAATTTTAACAGAAAGTTTTTAAAAGAAAGCTTTAATTAAAAGAAGAAAGAAAAAGTAAAGTTGTCTCTGTAAAATCAAGATGGAAAATGTTACCGGGTCTTTCAGCTTATAGACACTAGAGAGAATCCTCCCCCCAGCACAAATACAAGTTGCAGCAACAAAGATACAATCCTTCCAGCAAATACACATTTGCAAATAAAGAAAACAAACAAAAAGACTAAACCGCCTTTCTAACTGGTACTTACTAAATTGAACAGAAGATTGGAGAGTCTGTATACCTGTCTGGTCCCTCTTAGATCCCTGAGAAAACAGAGAACAAAAAAAAAAACAGCACAAAACAAAGACTTCCCTCCACTGAGATTTGAAAGTATCTTGTCTCCTGACTGATCCTCTGGTCAGGCGTTAGCCAGGTTTACTGGACTTGTTAACTCTTTACTATCTGTTTATGACAGCGTCGGAGATGGACGGTGTTGCACCAACCACCTTGAAAATCTCTTTCATTTGACCAAGTAGGTGGCCCTGGTGGAGGTTTCCTACTGCCCAGGAGGACTTGCCTGACTGGATCTGAACAAGCGAGCTCCCTCAGGTTCAGCCATGGAGCATCCATGCCATGAAATGCAGTGACTTGAGGTTCGAGTGCTGGAGACAGCCGTGATCCTGTGTTATCAAGTCTGGGAAGAACAGCAAGGTGACTGGAGCTTCCACAGACATGTCACTGACAGAGCCAGGCTGAAGTTATCAATATCACTGAGGCCTTGTCCCTCCGAACTTTGAGGAGCATCTTGTGAACAAGAGGGATGGGAGGGAACACATACAAGAGGTGGCCCTCCCCAGGAAGGAGAAGCACATCTGTGATGGAGCCCAGGCTGTGATTCAGGAAGGAACAAAACTGCTGGTACTTCCTGTTGTGCCACGTGGAAAACAAGTCTATCTGAAGAAACCCGCACTGTTGAAAGTTGAAGTTTGTGATGTCCGGGCACAAGGACCACTCGTGGCTGTGGAACAACCTGCTGAGATAGTCCACCAACTCGTTCTGTATTCCGGGGAGTTACAATGCTTCCAGGTGTATCGAATGAGGTACACAGAAGTCCCACAGCTAGAGGACTTCCTGAGGAGAATAGCATGCACCCCCTTGTTCATTTATATAAAACACTGTTGCGGTATTGTCTGTCATAACTGATACACATTTCCCTGCCAGCTGAACTTGGAAGGTCTGGCATGCCAGACGTACTGTTCTCAGCTCTTTGATGTTGATGAGGTGAGTGTGCTCCGCCCGAGACCAGAGACCTTGTGTTCTGAGGTCTCCCAGATGTGCACCCCACCCGAATGCTGACATGTCTGTCACCAACGAGAGGGATGGCTGAGGTCTGGTGAAGGGAACTCCCGCAGACACCCACCACCACAGGAGGGAGTTGAGGGTCAGACAAGACAGGGGGTGGACAATGCACTGAACCAGATGATACACTGAGGCCAGACACAATTGGAACAGCCAGAGTCTGGGCCTGGCATGCTGTACCACATAGGTACTAGTGGCCATGTGTCCCAGAAGCTTCAGGCAATTCCTTACAGTTGTGGTAGGGAACTGCAGGGACTGTGTTGACCCATCTTGATAGTAGGAAACAGAAACCTGCATAAAGCTGCCTGGTACCTTCTGCTGACTTATTGTGGCAGATACAGCTTGTTGCTTCCAGCAGCATAGAGAGGTGGAAACAAGTCTCTGGTCAGAGAGAATTAGCGGCAGAGACACGAAGGTCCTGCAGGAAATCCTAAGAATAGCCTTGCTTAGGGAGAAACCTCATGCTGAGTGTTATGTTCTGACCACGATTCCAGGAGGTATGCCCTGGCTTGCATCGAGTCTAGTACTGACTTTAGAAACTCCATCCGCTGAACTGGGGATAGAGTAGATTTCTGCATGTTCAGGAGTAGGTCCAGTTCATTGAAGGTTGCTGCTATGAACCCGACTTGCACCTCCACTTGCTCTCTGGAGCAGCCCTTGATCAGCCAGTCATTAAGGTACGGAAACACCCGTACCTGTCGCCTGCTCAGGAAAGCGGCCACAACCTCCATACATTTGGTAAACACTTGAGTTGCCACTAAGAGGCTGAATGGGAGGACTGTGAACTGGTAATGAATGTGGTTTAGAACAAACATGGAGGTACCTCTTGTGGGATGGAGTGATTGCAAAAATAAGCATCTTTTAGGTCGAGAGTGGTATACCAGTCCCCTGGATCCAAGGAAGGGATGATGGAGGCCAAGGATACTACATGAAACTTCAGTTTCTTCATGAACTTGTTGAGATCTTGCAGGTCTAGGATAGGCTTGAGTCTGCCCTTGGCTTTAAGTATTAGGAAATATCGAGAATAGAAGCCCTTGCCCCTTAGCTCCTGAGGAACCTCTTCCACTGCCCCCAGTGATAGGAGTGAGTGCACCTCCTGTATGCGGAGTTGCTCAAGAGAAGAGTCCCTGAAGAGAGACAGGGAATGGGGGTGGGAGGGACAAGAATTGGAGGGAGTATTCCCTTTTTATTGTGCCGAGCACCCAACGGTCCGATGTAATATGGGCCCATGCAGGGTAGAAAGGGGATAGTCGGCACAAGAAGGTAAGCTGAGGAGAATCCAGTGTTCATATTGGTGCGCCATCTTCAAGTGCGCCTTCAGAAGAACTGTTTTTGGCCTGAGGATGGCTTTGACTGGGCAGAACCTTGGCCTGAAGATGGGTTAGGTCTTTTTCTGGAGTTTCTGTTCCTCTGCCAGGAGCCAAAACCATGGTGGAGGTTGCGGCCTAGCGGTCCTTGAGATGACTCTCTCCCAGACACTTCAAACACAAAGTGTGTGGGTCGCTCTTGAGCATAGACTTGCCACAGTCCTCACAGGCTTTAAAACCCGGGGACCGAGGCATGCCCTGGTGCCGGGAGAGAACAGGGGAGAGGGGGTATCCCGAACTAAACCTATAGACAACAAATTAATACTAACTGCTAACTATATGCAGAACAGGAAAAAGTTCATTGTTAAAACTGGGGAACTTTGCTGAAGCAAGAGAATGAATGTTCCAGATAACCATCACTGGCGGTAAGACAGAACTAAAGGGATGGTTGGTCAGCAGGGCTTTTTATTGAGTGCCATGACAGTGCGACCCCAGGGAATTCCCAGGCCAACCCAACAGATACTGCTAGGGAAAAAGTTTTCTGGCTGCCGTGACTGGAATTGACATAAGCAAGCACTCAAAGAAAAACTCTGTTGCTTAGGAATTCACCAACTCCTGCTACACATTCCTCCTCTGAAGTTGTAGAGTTCTGTTGGTGACAACACAGTTGGTGCTGTGGGAAGGATTGTGATACCATTAACTAAAAATAATGACACCAGGTGAGGAATAAGCAACATCATTTGAACTGGAAGAGCCTCACTCTATTCTTCTGCAATTCAACAGAATAACAGCGTAGCAGGGTCCATAACAACCCCATATAGAGTTGCAGGGACTGTGCTGACCCATCTTCATAGTTGGAAACAAACCTGCATAAAGCTGCTGAGTACCTTCTGCTGACTTATTGTGGCAGATACAGCTTGTTACTTCCAGCAACATAGAGAGGTGGGAACAAATCTCTGGTCAGAGAGAATTAGCGGCAGAGACACAAAGGTCCTGCAGGAAACCCTAAGAACAGCGTTGCTTAGGGAGAAACCTCATGCTGAGTGTTATGTTCTGATCATGTGATTATTTGCATTACCAATGAAGTCAAACTCTAAAAGAGGGTAAAAGTCTGACCTTATAGGGCATGTGTAGACTGTTTGGAGCAGAATGGGACAGCAACCTGTGCATGGGCAAGGTTGATTGAACTTTTCCTAAGCCATCTCCAATAGATGGATCTCCCTCTATATCTGTAATAATGATGTTTCCACAGCTGATTTTTCTAATGTTTACACCAAATAGTCCTTGCTGCAGTTTAAGTTCTATATCTTTAGCTATTCTTACTGACTAAGGAGAATAGCTTATCTGACTCCTCAGTACAACTTCACTTTTCATATTTATAGAGTTGTCTCCCGTTAGCTTTCGTTTCTCTGTACTGATTATGCACCATATTCTTAACCTTTCCTCTCAGGTCTTATTTTTCAAACCTTGTATCATGTTTGATGCTCTCCTCTGAGCTCTCTCCAATTTATCTGTTTTATTTAAAATGTGGTGCTCAGCTTCAATGCAATATTGCAAGAGTAAGTCAGTAATGAGTAAGTAGAATAATTAGCCTGATTGTTTTCATGTTGCTATTACAGCCCAGCACAGCTTTTGCCTTTTTTCCAAAAGCATTGCTTTATTGATTCTGTCAGTTTATACAATTCAGATCTTTCTTTGAAGTCCTACTGTTCCAAAAATCATTCCCCATTATATAGTTCTGAATTTAATTATTTCTTTCTGTACCAACCATATTTGCATTTGCCTTTAATTGAAACTTAGTTTACTGATTTGAATCTATTTCTCAATTTCTTTTTTAATTAAAATTATTTTATTAAAAAGATGAGAGTAGTTGGACCAATCAGTGGAGCTGGGCAATCCTTCAATCAGAGCTCCTGGTAGCTTCTTAGCCCAGATGCTTTCAGTAGCCACTGGGTAGAGGCCAGGATGGGATAGCTGTTAAAGCTTAGGACATTACCCATAAAACATTTAGCGTCTATCAGCTCTTTTAATGGTGATAAGACAGAGCAAAGGTATTAAATCCCCAAAGTGGTGGTCAGATTAAAGCACACACTTCCAATTCTAGACCTGATATGTTGTTGGATTGTGGGGGTCTGTAGTCAGCATCTTAATTGTACAAAACAACTGAAGCAATATGTGTCTGACTTTTAAAGTACTGATTTAGTTTTGAACCCCGTTTTAGATTTTCATTAAGGTTTTATCATTGTTTAGAAATATTTAAACACAAGATATCAAGAAATGTATTTAACTATCTTGAAACAAAATAAACTTGATGTCTTGAATAAGTTAGTTTTCTCTTTTTACTGGATGGTTAATGATATTGATATTACAGAAAGTGTATTTGGCATTCCTTTTTAATATGAGTGCTATAAGATGAGGAGTATAATTGCACTGGTGCATATTACATTGATTTCGAGTGTCTTTTCCATACAGAATGTTTTATCAAGTAAATGAGTTCTTACTATAGGTGTCAATTCTGGGTTGCACTGTTGCCGTTGAAATTTGTATATAATGTGATACTTCTACAATCAGCTTTATACTTAATGGGAGGAAGGAGAGAAGCAATAATACAAGGATGATGAAAGGGAGATGTCAAAGGTCTAACCATTCCTTCATCCTCAGTCTTACCTGCTGATAGCCTGCTCTTGCTTCCCAGCTCTTCAAGGGAAGGCTGGCTCCTCCTCCACCATTGTTGCAGGGGGAAAGACAAAGAAGGACCACAGTGCCCTAGGTGGTATTTCAGGATCTGGATAATTTGTCTTTCCCAGTTCTCAATCTTCAGCACTGAAACTCAGAAATGTTCCTCTGGGTCCTGCTATGGCCCCTTTAACTTTGAAGCATGCAGAGGCTCAGATGGCCTTGCAACACAAGGGAGTCTTAAGAAAAACATCTTTACAAACAAGGGAAGGGATTACCAAATGCAGCAATAAAACCCACAAATATGAAACCAGCAAAGCACTAGACAATAACTTAATGAGGAACAATTACATATGATACAAAAAACAAACAAAAAGGTGGGTGAATTTAGATATGCCACCTGGCCACTTTCCATTTTGAACTACTACTGCTGTAGTTTTCTTTCGTAACAACTTACACGTTTCAATAAATCTGGTAAGAATATTAGTGCTGACATTCTTCTGTGTTACGTATCTGTATTGTACCTTACATAATCTGAGTTTTGATTAGCATTCTTAGGTGCTAGTGTAACACCAACAGACCCTTGTCATCAGCAGGTAGGATTGAACCTGGGCCTTCTGGAGCTAAATGCATAAGCCTCTACTGCATGAGCGGAAAGCCACATAGCCCTTAGCTAAAGCTATAGCAGACTCATTAATCTCTAAGCGGTCTCAGTGCCATTAGAGGGGACAGAACACCACACCCAGGAGGTATGTGGGTTACACTATCATAATAACAACACATTTATAGAAACATTGAGGAGCGTCACAGAACAGTTTAAGGGTGTTTTCAGCAATATCAAAGAGTTCTGTAGCACCTTATAGACTAACAAACATATTGGAGCATGAGCTTTTGTGGGTGAATACCCACTTCGTCGAATGCATGTATTCACCCACGAAAGCTCATGACACAGTATGTGTGTGACACATAGGGTTGCCCACTATGATCAGTGGGTGGGAGGTAAAATGGGCTTCAGCCTAGTGATTACAGTTTAATGTGGTGGCAGCCCCATCCAGTGGCTATAGATCAATGCAGTAGCAGCCCTGCCCAATGAATACAGTTCAATATGGTTTTAAATTCGTAAAGCCCCCCAAAGGGGTAGAGAAGACGAGTTTCTCCCTAGACTCAGCCATCAGGGGGATAGGCCAGTAACCCTTGGGAGATCAAGGGTCAAAAGATACTTGGCGCCCCTCCCCAGTCTGTTCAGAAGCTCGTCTACCCGGGGCATCAGATACGCATCAAATTTTGAAATGTCATCCACCTTCCGAAAGTCAATACAAAAACGGGGCAACCTGTTGGGTTTTGGCACCAACATGATTGGACTCCACCATTCGCTCTTGGATTCTTCAGCTACCCAGATTTCCAACATCAACTGCAGTTCCTGGTAGACCATTTCCCACATCTTCTGTGGTACTGAGTGTGGGTTCTCCTGAACCTTCCTCCCCAGCTCAGAGGCTATGTGGTGCTGGGCTACATGAGCCCCGACCAGTTGACACTCAGGGCAGAAGTTGCAATAACCTTTGACCTCCATATGCACCCTCCCCACCACTAAAACCTGAGTGCCACTCAGTCCAGAGTCTTCTCATGCCTAAGGTGCCACCCCAGAGGGTATTGTATCGGTCACTTGCAGCACCTGCCACCAGAACTTCTTGGGGGTCAGTAGTTGAGCTTGAGTCTTGCCTGTTTGTGCATGTTGGGTCATCTAATGCAACCGTTCCTCCTGCAATTCAAAATGGGACCCGAACCACCCCCCCTAATGGGGATTAACTCCCTCTCCATTTATTTTGGTGAGCTGTTCACAGGCCTGGCTCGGTGTTGGGTCCTCCTTCTGGGCCCTGATAAAGTCCACCTCTGTAGTCAGTTCCTCCCAGTTTTGGGGTTTGTAAGCCTCTGCCTCCCTTTTGGTGGCTCTTGGGTGGAAGGGCCTTCTCTGGGGTCATCATCATCTCTTCCTTGGTCCAGGTTCCCTGCCTCTGGAGGGTCTGGGTCCTTCCCCTGGTGACCTTCTTCTCTGAATTTTACAATCTCCCTGAATTCCTCCAGATCCTGCTCCAGGATAGCTAGGTACATGAGGGTCTGTGAGACCCCTAACCCCTACTATCCAGACGTGCCCCCTTATCTCAAGTTCTACACCCCTCATGGGATACAGGCGCATATCACCCTGGATGTGGGATAAATCATATCCACAACATCTCCCTTGCCTACCAGCTGTCTCCGATCATGGTCCAGCTGCACCTCGAGTCAATTAGCGTTGTCATGGACACTCTATTGACCCACACCGGGATGGTCTATTTGGCAGCTCCTTTCTTCCTGACCTCACTGAAAGCCACATCCTGCTATAGGAGGCAGGGCAGCAGTCTTCCTCACAGCAGGAGACAAATCCACATTAGTAGGAGAGGGATAGAAACTACGCTAGATATATGGGCCAAAGCTAGAGAAGCACAGAGCATCTGAAATCAGAGAGAAGCCTGGGCTTAGGGCTTAGATGAGCAACTATGGTGTAGAGCAGAACTCTTGTTACTCAGACCCATGTAGTTTAAAGCAGTGTTTCTCAACCTTTTTGATACCAGGGACTGACTTGCTGCTTTCCTAAACTGTGTCACAAAGGTCTCAGGGACTGGCACCAGTCCATGGACTGGTCATTGAGCAATGCTGGTCTAGAGAGACCTACCTGGGTGAGGCGCTCTCAGGCTGGCAGTGCAGGCTGAAAAATGTTGCAGAGAGACACATCTGAGCCTTAGGATCACCACTCATTCACTGAGTAAAAGGAAAATACATGAGAAGAAAAACAGTATTTGTGGTTAGTTTGTTGTTCATTTTGCAATTATATCGGTGACGTACTGAAAGTTATTTAGCAAAATATGTTAATTTGTTTAGCTTGTTTGTATGTTTCACACACACTGTTAAATTCAGTCTATATCCTGAGCAAACAATTTATTAACATATTTATGACTTTCCTGCAGGTATGAATTAGGAGCAGCTTTATTCATTGGATGGGCTGGAGCATCACTTTGCATAATTGGTGGCAGTATATTCTGCTTCTCAATAGCTGGAAACAGTAAATCCCCAAGGTACAGAACCCAAGTGATTGCACTTATTTTATTGAAATAAATCAATATATTAGCAAATTTGTGATTATTAAACATATAGAAAGGTAAGCTATACAGCTGGAGTTTAATTATGCTTCCAAAACAATTCTACAACAAGCTTTTGAAAAGGATTGTGTGAAAAAAAGAAAATAATAGAATTTAAAGTTAATGTTTTTCTTTTTAAGAATTCATAACCAACATTCAGGAAAACCATTGTTTCAGATTGCATGTACTTACAAAGTTGCTACCATGTGTCAGAAACTGATAGAAAAGTAATCAGATGCATAATATAGCCAACATACCATATGTGTATTCTGAACAGATACATGTTGCCCCTTCATAACTGAAACAACCCTAAGTTGCTTGACTGTCAGACAATGTACACCAGGGGTTGGCAAGCTTCGGCATGTGGCCCATCAGGGTAATCTGCTGGCGGGCTGCAAGACATTTTCCTGATGTTGACTGCAGACATGGCCCACCGCAGCTCCCACTGACCACAGTTCGCCGTTCCTGGAAATGGGAACTGCGGGAAGATGTGCGGGCCACCGTGCCTGTGGACAGTCAGCATCAGGAAAATGGCTCGCAGCCTGCAATCAGATTACCCTGATGGGCCGTGTGCTGAAGGCTGCTGACCCCTGATGTACACATTAATAGGGAGGTAGACTGAAGAAGAGGAAGATGTTGGAGGGGAAGCTATGAAAGGTAGCAGATTAGATGGAAACAGATGAGATTTAAGTTAGGGAGCAGGAGTTTCTGCTGCCCTAAAGAAAATGTTTTAATGCATAGCCACAGAGGTGTTGGTCTTGTTTGATCCTGCTCTACTGGTGAGAGGTGGCAAAGTGAAATTGATAATAGGTCTGTTTTTTGCTGGGAGAAAGCACACATTTTTTCCCTAGTTTGTGTGTGTGTATATATATATATTTTTTTTTTTTTACACACAAACATATAATTGTTACCTGTTCATAGAATGAGCTGTAAATGGATAGTTTTTTGTCTTTCAGAATGGAGTACACATATAATGGAGCCACATCTGTGATGTCTTCTAGGACAAAGGTCCACAATAGTGCAGCAGATTTTAAATCACCAAAAGGCCCTCCAAAGCACTTTGACAAAAATGCTTATGTTTAATTGTACTGTTCTAAGATACAAAACCAGTTTTCAAATTAGTTTGTACAGTTCATTCACAGAGTGATTTCCAGATAAGTACCAGCATAATCACCACCAGGACAATGAATTTTTAAAATATTAACTTGCAGCATTTTACATATTGATGTAAATTTTCTTATATAATATTTTAAGATTTATGTTGGTGTTATATATAAATTATATATCTGTAAATCACTTGCTGTTTTTGCTTTCTACAAAAAATAAATAGGATATTTACAGATAACAGTTTGTCACCTACTTGATTTGTATGATATCAAATGCACAGTATCTAATGCAGTACATCACAGCAGCAGTATAGGAGCAGGTTCCAAAAGAGGTTTAGTATTTGGAGCCAGAAGTCATGTTTTGTGCAACTCCCTATGTGAAATTTTTCACCAGTGAGAAACAGTCACTTAGAGCCTGATTTTCAGGAGTGCTAAATACCTTGCAAGTCCAGTTGAAGTCAACAGGGACTGAAGTGATCAGGAGCTCTGAAAATCAGGTCCTTTTTTCTCCCTTAGGGTGCCAGTGAACAGAGGAACAGGTGTGGGGGAGACAAGAGCCTATCATTCACATGCCACAGAAGCAAGAGAGGGAGACAGTTAGGTAGAGCAAGAGTTTAGGGGCTGGGGGAACCAGGGCTGACTAGGGAGCCTAAAGAAGAGAGCTGTGACCAATATATTGGAGGGAGTCAGGGCAGACTGTGGGAGAGGGGTATTTTGAGTTTAAGGCAACTTGAAAGGAAATTTGGGGGGGGGGCAGAGTGACAGCACCTGAGATCTTGGGGATTTGGGCGGAGGGCCAGGGCAAGCTCCTCCATTCTGCTTTTCCCCACTTCAGCTTGTATCCTCTGAGCCTGCCGCCATCCCTCCTCCAGTCTACCACTACTCCACCTGCCCCTCCCTCTACTTGTCTCTGGTCCCCTTTTGTTCCTTACTGCAGCTGCTAGCAAGCCATTTGCTCTGCCAGTTGCTTACTCCTCCTGCAGACTGGCTAGGTTCCCGCAACCACTTGGCACCAGAATGGCCTCCAGCAGACACTAGAAGTGATTACAGGAAAAATCTTAGCCAATGCCTGTAGACTACTTCGCAGGAGATTCCAGGATGGCAGTGGGAATGCATGAGAGGGCCGCCGACTGCATGAATGTCACATGTAATTATGTGACACGTGGCAGCCCTGCTGGATGATCTTGAATTAGTTAGGCAAACGTTTTTAAGATCTCAGGTAACGGGGAGAGAGTGAGCAGCATTATCTTTCTTTCCACTTGGAACTGTGACAATTTTCAAACAGTTATTTGTATGATGATTCAATGAGTCAGATTTACCTAATAAGAGATTATGAATGACCACAGCACACCTTTGGGACATATGCCCTATAATTAAGGCTCCATGTTTGTCATTGAGGTCATGGATTCCATGCCTTCTGCAGCTGGACGGTGCGCCTGGCCCAAGGGCCGTCTGAGCAGCTCAGGCAGCTCCTGGCCAGGTGCAGCAGCCACTGCTGGGGCAGTCTTGGGCCTTCCTGCCACCCAGCAGCAGGAGTTTGGGTGTGTGCGAGGGGNGGGGGGTGGGGGGTTCAGGGGTGGGCTGCAGGGCGGTGCTTACCTGAGGGGGATCCCCAGAAAAGCAACAGGAACTTTCCTCCCTCAGCTCCTAGCTCCACGTGCTGCCTCCATCCGCAGTAACCGCCCCTGCAGCTCCCATTGGCTGTGGTTCCCAGACAATGGGAGCTGCAGAACCAGAGCTTGGGGCAGAGCGGAGGCAGCATGTGAAACTAGGAGTTGGGGTCACCGCTTCCCATGAGGCTGGTAGGGAGCCTGTCTCAGCCCCACCAACACCCTCCAGACCATGACTCCCCCCCGAGTAGCCATTGCATCGCCCCTCCCCCCACAGCATCTTCTGTGCCCCCCAGGCTGCACCTCCCCCCAAGTTTTAGTCAGGGATATACAGTAAAAGTCATGGACAGGTCACGGGCCATGAAATTTTGTTTACTGCCCATGACTTTTACTAAAAATACTGGTGACTAAAATGTAGTCTTACCTATAATGAATTATAGTTTCTTCTTCAAAAATCAAACCCATATTTTTCTTGAGGTTTGGACAGGCAGAATGGCCATAGTCCAAATTCCAAATTTGATCTAAATCAGTTGGACCCATCTGTATTTTCCTTTTTTCCAAGGTTTTTTTTAATATCAAAATAGGTAGGCATTAGTTTCAGCTGTGCGGTTCACATTAAATCCACAATGATCTTGTTTCATGTTAAGCTTACCTTTAAGATGTTCTTCCTGACATCAGGGCCACTTCTGCAGTCTTTTATTCAGGTTAGGGCTTATTCTCCTTAACAACTCTACTGAAGCAAATGGAACTGACATGATTACAGAGTACATGACTACAGACTCATAAGGAAGCATCTGCAGTGTTAGGTGCACATTTACAAGTGCCTTTAAATGATTATTCCAGCAGTGGAGCCAAAGTCTGTCCTGATTTTCTTCCTGTGCAACCCCAAGGAAGATGGACCCCAACCTACTGCCACTGAAGTCAATAACAAAATTCCCATTGACTTAAATAGCAGCAGGACCAGGTGTAGGATAAATCACTCACTACTTAGTGCAGTGGTCCCCAAACTTTTCATATCGTGCCCCCTTGCCCCTGTCTGTGCCACCTCCTGGGAGCTGGTCTGTGACCAGTGGGAACGGGGAAATGGAGGAAAGGGAACCAAAGCTGGGAACGAGTCTGGAGCCAGTAGCGGAGTCACCGCAGAGGGAGTGGCTGGGGACAGGGAGGGGCTCCCTCCCTACCCTCCATGGGAGCTGACTCGGGCCCTGCTCCGCCCCCTTGAACGTTCCCCCATGTCTCTTTAGGTGGCGCCTCCCAGTTTGGGGACCACTGACTTATTCAGGTGTATTGATTCTCAAAGATGAAGTCACCACCACCAACAAAAATTGAAGACCCTCAGAGTTTTAGTGAACCAATTTTGGGGGAAAAGAGGATAAATATATAAAATATATCCTCAACAATTCTAGTTTTTAAAAACTCAACATAATAGAAAAGGAGTAGCTTGTATTACATTGTAATTACATAAAAAAAGGACACATCTAAAAATACAGGACTAATCATTCAAGCTTTTTTAAATTTAGTGTTTAATTCCTACTTAAATTCAAAAGCAGCTAAGTCTTTTTTTTATGAAGGCAGCTATCCTGGGAAATTAATGCAACTGCAAGAGCAAAAGTTTATTGAATATAAAAACAAAAAAATACAAATACATGTTCAATACCACATCTGTACCTTTCTCGTTCCCATTCAAGTTGTCTAGCTATATTTTTATAATTTGAAGTTTTAGATGAATACACATTAAAACATATTCTGATAAAGTAAAGAAGAAACACTTTCCCAGTATTAAGTTTCAAGGCATACACCAACAAATCTGTAAACTATACCATTTTTCAGCCTCTGACACTTACTTTAAATCATGCTGGGAAATGTTAACATTTTAATACAAAGAAAAAGTTTATTTAAAAAGTTCACATTTTTATATAAAATTCAGGATAAAATACAAAAAAAAATTTACATTTTTTTAAAAAAGGCTTTAAAAATACTGATAATTAACATTCTCCAGGAAACGGTTTATTAGTTAATGCTTCTGGGCTATTTTAGAAACTGGTTTCAGTCTTACAAAAAAACAATAGGGAGAAATCCTGGCCCCAGTGAAGTTTGTGGGAGTTTTGCCATTGACTTCAATTCGGCCAGGATTTCACCCCAAGTTTCTAAATACTGAGGGGTTAATTACATGTATGTAAATCTCCTTGTCAACTGTTCAAGGTTAAAAGACACAAGCATTTTGTAAACAATCTTTCTTGTTATTAATGTACAATTGAAAAAAATGAATAGGAGTCAGAATCTTTTAGACGGGGTCTTTAACTCTGTATTATGATCTAACAGAAATGTTTGCCATTTTGAATTGAACAGTTATATATCTGAAGAGTCACTCCAATCAGTTACAGTGACTAAGCTGCTTTTTAATGTGCTTGTTGTATCAGCATCATGAAATCCTGTTAACAAAATACATAAAAAAATGAATTAGATGATAAAACTAGATTACAATCAATCATAATTCAGCATTATTTTCCTTCCAACTGACAGGGTGAAATAAGGCCCCACTGAAATCAATTACAAAACTCCTATTGACTTCAACTGGGCCAGGATTTCACCCACAGGAGGAAAATTATAAATAGCTATATATGAAGACTGCTTCCCTCATTACAGTAGGGACCATGATACTAGCTGTCAGTGCTAATACTGCAGGCCTTTCTGAAAATGAACTACGTATCTTTTCTACACATAAAAATGACAATTTTCAAGTCCAGTATCTTGGAACTGTCTAGAAACAATTGTTTGTATCCCCCACAGGAAAGATAAGAATCTCTCCTTTCCAGTGGTATAAAGCTCCCTTTTCATCCTGAGTCAGAAGATATAAATCTTAAATGGCCAGAGGTTAAAGATTTAATATTATTCTCAAACCAGGTAATTTAGGGGGGGAATTCCACATTTGGGAGGGGAAGGAGACATTTTTTTTTCCAGATAGGTTATTTAAAAGAAAAAATGGCAGAAGCTTGAAGGTGCTCAGAGTCTTGGAATCTTAGAATAAATTTTGCATCCTTTATATATACTGATGACAAAAAAACTTTTTAAAAAGTTATTTAGTTTCCATTGTAATTAGATATTGTGATTAAAACATTTTTATACTACACTTAAGTTTTTCTTTAACGATGGCAGGTGCTTAAATCCAATTTTCCCCTCAAATACTGTAAATGTTTGAATATATTACCTTCCTCCTTAGGCATGTTTGCCTTAGGAACACCCCAGGCATGTACCATTGATGCAGTACTTGATCCATTATTCTTTTGAACTGCAGTTCCCTTCTGCCCTCTCTCGTCTTTTGCTAATAAACAATTTTCTTCTTCTACAGATGATATATCCCAGTCATCATCATCAACTTCTGTGAACTAACAAGAAAAGAAAAAACATGAGGGTTTTTTTCTGTTAAGGAAGGGTTGTTTTTTTTAATTTTCTGGAGTTCTTCTAAAGATAGAATTGTTCATAAATCTACTTATGAAGATTTAGGAGCAGATCAGGAAGGGGGAACTGGAAATGTGTGGAACTGAAACCCTTCTAAAAGGTCCCATGGGGCACATGCATCAAGGGCTGTACAGTCCTGTGTCATAGCACTTTACTTTTATGTTTCATTTCTTTTTAAACCTACACACACACACACACACACACACTTTTAACCTATGAATATGCTGAATGCAGAAAGTTATGTTAATTCACTGTTAAGAGTTGCACAATTAAAAATAATAAAAAGTGAAAAGAACTGCAAAAGTTAAAGGCCCAAATGCTAAACCAATGGACATCAGCACAGTTCCACTGTACCAAGAGAGACTGATATATACCAGCTGAGGATCTAATGCAAAGATCACACTACAATGTTAGCTTGACAATAATGCACATCAAGTGTGTTTTATTATATACCTGGCCTAACATAATGGGTCCCTGAATCTTGACTGGGATTCCTAGGCCCTACCACAATATAAATACTTCATTATTAATAAATAGCATGTTAATTTAAATATTAGATTATATTACTTATAAGAAAAACAAATGAACACATTATATGCTATACATGCAACTTGGCAGAGTTTAGATTGCTGCAGAAACTTATTTGCTTTTCTTGACTTGTTTTTCAATTATGCAACCTTAACAATGTGTTAAGGGCTTTTTAACATTTAAATTCCTTTATTTAAAGGGAAGTAAGGGGGAAGAGAGTGTTGAGAAAAAGAGGAGGAGGGAAAGATTAAACATAACTGTGTTAAATAGTCACAGGAGTTCTCTATATCTAAATTTTGGCATGGTGCCTA
Organism: Chelonoidis abingdonii; assembly: GCF_003597395.2. NCBI lineage: Eukaryota > Metazoa > Chordata > Testudines > Testudinidae > Chelonoidis > Chelonoidis abingdonii. The sequence goes on along the minus strand of NC_133769.1, from coordinate 274,857,336 downwards.
TCTTTGTTGTTTCTTCCCTCCCTAAGAATTAAAAACACACAGAATATCAATCTCTTCCTTGCTTCCTAGCAGGTAGGAGTTAGCTTTTTTTAATTAGAATGCTGGGCTTGACCAATAAGGAGGAACTGGTTGCAAATCTGAAGGTGCAAAGCAATTTGGGTGAAAGTGATCATGATATGATAGATTTAATGACTGTAAGGAAAGGAAAAAAACAGTGAGAGCCGCAGAATAAGGAGAATGACTTCAAAAAAGCAGACTTTAACAAACTCAGAAAACTGGTAGGTAAGGTCCCACAGGAAGAAAATTGAAGGGAAAACGGAGTTCAGGCGAGCTGGCAGTTTCTCAATGAGACAATATTAAAGGCACACCTGCAAACTATCCCAGTGTGAAGGAAAAATTGGAAGAATAGTAAGGGGCCAATATGTCTCCATGAGGAGTTCTTCAGTGACTTGAAAATCAAAAAGAAATCCTATGAAAAGTGGGAACATGAACAAAATCAAAATAGGGAAAGAACAGGTTAAAGAATATTTAGATAAAAGTTCACTTAAGAATATAAGAACCGTCATACTGGGTCAGACCAAATGTCCATCTAGCCCAATATCCTGTCTACTGTCCATTGCCAGATGCCCAAGAGATACTGAATGGAACAGGTAATCACCAAGTGATCCATTCCCTGTCACTCATTCCCAGCTTCTGGAAAACAGAGGCTAGAGATACCATCCCTGCCCATCCTGGCTGATAGCCATTGATGGACCTATCCTCCATGAATTTATCTAATTCTTTTTTGAACCATGTTATAGTCTTGGCCTTCACAACATCCTCTGGCAAAGAGTTCCACAGGTTATCTGTGTGCTGTGTGAAGAAATAATTCCTTTTGCTTGTTTTAAATCTACTACCTATTAAATTCGTGACCCCTAGTTCTTGTGTTATGAGAAGGAGTAAATAACACTTCCTTATTTAAGTTAGCTGTATTAAGTCAGCAGGGCCTGATTAAATTCATTGTAGGGTATGAATTTAAGGAATTTAAGAAATTAAGGAACTAGCTGAAGCAATCTCGGAACCATTAGTGATTATCTTTGAGAACTCCTGGAAGACGGATAAGGTTCCATTGGACTGGAGAAGGACAAACTTTAGAGTGTTTTAAATATGTGTTACAGGGATTATTTTTCTACATCCCTTTGCTTCTAAAGCCAAACTCCCGTAGGACTATGTCGAATGATATAGGGCTCTGTACAAGGGTTTAAAAACCTTTAAATACCCTAAACTAGCTTTTCAATACCATGATTGTGACAATTTTATGCTTTGATATATTGGGCCCTTGCAGGACTAGCCCTATTAAATTGGAAACACACTTTGGAAATAACATTGGGCATTTTCTTCAACATTACCTCATCCAGACAGATGGTGGTGAAAGAGAATAGATGACAGACTGCAAATCCTCTAATCTACAGGCAGAGACAATTGAATAAAAGACCATCTTGATGGTCACTCATGATAAGGGAACTAAGCATAAGGGTTTGGAATGAGGAGGTAAAGTTGCCTCAGTATCAATTTTAAATACTAGGAGAAAATCCTCTTCTTGGTCCAGACTATCCATCTCATGAAGAATATACACAATAAAGGAATAGGAACCTACAGACTGAAACTCAGTTTTTTCCTGAATGGCTCAGAATGCTGAAGTCTGCCCTTTAGGGATACTCTTAAGCCAATTCATTTTCCGCCCTACCCATCCAATTAATTTTAGGATCTGAGATGTCAGAAAGACCTAAGCTCATGCACTATTGAGAAGCACCATTTGGAGAACATGCTCCAGGAATGGTAGAAAAAATGGTTATTAACCTTTCTCTAACTGTTGTTCTTTGAGATGTGTTGCACATGTCCACTCCAATGTAGGTGTGTACACACTCAGAGCACAGTTGCCGGCATTTTTTCCCTTAGTAGTATCTGTTGGGTCAGCTCTAGTGCCTCGTGGTGTCACGCAATCATAGCATTGGTATAAAGAGCCAACCCTGCTCCTTTTTAGTTTCACTTTTTAGTTTCACTGGAACCCGGAGTAGAGAGTGGGCCCGGGTTACCCCCAAACCTCCCAACTCCAGATCAGACACAGGAGAAGTTGACCCAGACTGTGGGGAAGATCACTGAGGTGACCAAATCTGCCAATAAGCGCAGGACTCACCAAAGTAGAGGAGGAACTTTATCACAACTGGTGTCAGGGGTGGGATTATTTGGTGTGCACAGTGCAGCAGCAGAAAGAGGGTGATTAAAAAAAAAAAAGTAGAGGGTTTATTTTTTTTCACCACAATGGATGACTTAGTACGGGCATTGATACAAGCTACGGCAGCCCAGCAGGAGGCTATCCGTGTCCAAGCAGCTGCCCAACAGCAGGCAGTGCGGCTGCAGCAAGAGACTAATCTCCTGCTGATGGACCAGGCTTCTCTAGACCGAGTTATGTTGCGGGAACTGGTAAACCAGGTAAACACCCTTTCAGAGCTGAACTGCGGCCATGATGGGACGCAGATCATACGGGCCAGCCATTGGCTGCAGAAAATGACATGGGAGGATGATGTAGAGGCATACCTTCTGGCCTTTGAGAGGACAGCCCTACGGGAGGCCTGGCCTCGAGATCAGTGGTCTGGCATCCTTGCCCCATTCCTGTGTGGGGAGGCCCAGCAGGCCTACTATGATCTGCCTGAAGAGGCTGCAGCAGACTACCCCCAGCTGAAAGCAGAGATCCTGGCCAGATCTGGGGTAATGACCGCAGTGCAGGCCCAGTGGTATCATGAGTGGAGGAAAACAAAACCCCGAGGTCCCAATTGTATGACCTCATCTATCTCACACAAAAGTGGTTGCGAACAGAGTCCTGGAGTCCGAAAGAGATACTAGAGGTTCTGGTCATCGACCGATACATGAGGGGACTACCGCCAAACCTTCGCGCCTGGGTAAGCCAGAACGAACCCTCCACCTACGATGAGGTTGACGCACTGGTAGAGAGGCAAAGGACGGCGAGGGAGCTGACCCGACCAGTTAAGGAAGAGGCACCCCGGGTTAAACTAGCAGCACCAAGCCTTAGCGCTCAGGTAACTGGGCAACCAGGAGATCACAGGTGGAAAAAGAGAAGGGCTGAAGGCTCACCAGAAGCCACAAAGAGTTGGAGCACTGAGGGAGAAGAGCATCATGATGTTAGATTGCCCAAACCAAGAGGCTGGGGAATGCTTAGGGCTTCATACAGATGTTATGCCTGCGGGGAGTGGGGACATATAGCTGCACAGTGTTCCAATGCTGAGGAGCTGATGCAATGTAACCTGGGGATCTGGGCAGACACATGCTCCCCAATCCACCTTGTGGGGGTCTCACTAACCCCACATATGTACACCAAACCAGTAAAGCTACATGGGATAGAGACCACGGCACTGGTTAATTCGGGGACTGCTATCACGCTTGTCTCGGGGAAGCTCGTGAAGTGTAGTCAGCTGCTGGGGGGGATAACATGTGTCCATGGGACATGCATACGGGGATAACATGTGTCCATGGGACAGTTGGTTATTACCCCACCATCCCAGTAAAACTCAGGATTCAGGGGAACACTACTGAGGTAGCAGCAGGTGTAGTCCCTAAACTCCCATACCTGGTGCTTATACGGAGGGACTTCCCAGGGTTTGGAAACTTACTCCCAGTAGGAGGATTGGAGGAAAAGGGGAACCCTGAAGTTAATGAGGCATCCACAGTAGACTGTCAACCCTCAGACTCTTCTGAAATATCCCCAGATTTATTTTCCATTCCCAGACGGAAGAAAGTCAAAAAGGGAAAGAAGGGCAGCTAAGGCCTTGGGAACCCGAATACTGACTCAAAGCCAGAGGGTCGCTCTCGTAAGTAGGCGAACCCGAGCAGCTGAAAAGGAGGCTACCCACGAGGGAGAAGCACCCGAGTCTGGCCCCCACCCTAGCGTTTCTGAACCAGTAGAGGCAACAGAACCTGGGCCTCTAGATCTTGGGCAGATTAACCCCGGGAGAGGAAATTTTGGATGGGACCAGGCTGAAGACCCAAGGTACGACAACATTAGGAAGGAAGTGACTGAAATAGATGGGGTCCCTGTGGAAGGGAAAACCCAGGGACAGGACTCTACTTCATAATGAAGAAGAATCGCTTATATTGGGTTGCACCAGTACAGGGACAGAATGTACAGCAGATCCTAGTGCCTCAAAAACACCAGAACACTGTATTAAGTCTTGCTCATAGTCATCTTTTGGGGGGTGATTTGGGGGTAGAGAAGACCCTGGCACGAGACCTATGACGGTTCTTCTGACCCGGAGTACATGAAGAAGTGCGGAGGTATTGTGCGTCCTGCCCAGAGTGTCAGCTGCACAGTCCCCGTCCCCATCTGAGGGCACCTTTAGTACCCCTTCCCATCATAGAAGTCCCCTTTGAGCGAATAGCCATGGACCGAGTGGGACCCCTGGAGAAGACGGCTCGGGGCCACCAATATATACTTGTTGTTTTCGACTATGCTACTCGCTACCCAGAAGCCGTCCCCCTGCGGAACACAGCCTCTAAAACAATAGCCAAAGAGCTGGTGGGGATCTTTGCCCGAGTGGGGCTAACAAAGGAGAATATTAACAGAACAAGGGAACCCCATTTATTTCCAAGCTATGAAGGACCTCTGTACGCTGCTCCATATACATAACCCTGAAGAATTCAGTCTACCATCCGTCAGACTGAATGGATTAGCAGAATAGAGTTTAACTGAACCCTTCACGGCTATGATACGGAAGATGGTAAGTCGGGCGGGAAGTATTGGGACACCCTACTGCCCTACCTATGTTCGCTATCCGGGAGGTACCTCAGGCCTCACTGGGTTTTCCCCTCGAGTATTATCGGGGTCACCCCGTGGCATATAGATATCGCCAAAGAGATTTGGAAAGAACCCAATGAAGGGGAAAATATAAAGACATGTAATTACAGATGCGAGACCGGATAGCCCGGGCAACCCCTATTGTATGGGAACATTTGGAAAAGGCACAGCAGGCCAGTAAAACCATACAATATCGCCTGACAGAAGTCCACAGTTCCAAACCAGGGAGATCGGATGGATGGTGTGGTACCCACGGTAGAAAGAAAGATTTCTGTAGTCCAAATGCAGGGACCCTATGAGGGTTAACCCATGGGGGAATGTAACCTACAAGGTGGCGCAGCCAGGACGCCCCGAAACAAGAATCAGATTATACATCAACCTTCTGAACCGCTCGTGGCATGCACACTGAGGCATGCCACTGTCCAAAAAGACCTAACCCAGGAAAACAAGCCTTCCAAACAGGTGAGAGTGTCTCCTGATTTAACACCAGACCAGAAGAATGATGTGTCTGAGATGATCTTCCGGAATCAAGATGCGTTCTCGACAAAATCGGGTGGAACAACCGAGACATATTACCACATCGTCACGAACCCTGGGGCCAGAATAACAATGAGGCCCTATCAGGTGCCAGCGGCCAAAAGGGAGGAAATAAAAGCAGAAGTAAAAAAAAATGCTGGAGTTGGGGATCATTGAAGAATCCCACAGTCAGTGGTCCAGCCCAATCGTGCTGGTGCCCAAACCTGATGGCACCACAAGATTTTGCAACGGCAACTAAACGAAGTATTCCAGTTCGACACGTACACCATACCTCGCATAGATGAGCTAGTGGACCGTCTTGGTAATGCCCGGTACTTGACTACTCTAGACTTGACAAAGGGGTACTGGCAGATTCCACTTGCGGAAGATGCAAAGGAAAAGACTGTGTTCTCTACACCAGAGGGTCTTTTTCAATATACTGTCCTCCCTTTTGGACTACATGGGGCCCTAGCTACTTTCCAGAGCCTCATGGACAAGCTATTACGCCCGCATAACAGTTATGCTGCTGCCCACTTGGACGATGTGGTCATTCATACCCCAGACTGGGAACCCATCTAGAGAAGATGGAGGCAGTCCTTGATACCTTCAGGCGAGCTGGCCTTATAGCAAACCCTGCCAAGTGCGCTGCAGGGTTTACGGAGGCCAAATATCTTGGCTAAATTGTGGGAAAAGGTCTGGGAAAACCCCAAGTGAACAAGTTGGAGGCCATCCAAAATTGGCCCCGACCACGTTGCAAGAAACGAGTCCGGGCATTCCTAGGTGTAGTGGGGTATTACCTACAATTTATCCCCTACTTTGCCACAAGGGCAAGCCCCCTGACAGACCTAGTAAAAGCCCATGGACCTGATCTGGTAAGATAGTCTGACGCAGCAGAGGAAGCATTTACAGACCTACGGACTGCCCTCTGCAGTAACCCTGTACTGATAGCCCCTGATTTCACAAAGGAATTTATCCTGCAGACCGATGCATTGGAAGTAGGGTTGGGGGCCGTTCTATCACAGATGGTTGGGGAGGAGGATCACCCAATTCTCTACCTGAGTAGGAAACTCCTTCCAAGGGAACAAAAATATGCAGTGGTGGAGAGAGAGTGCCTCGCCGTAAAATGGGTCACGGAAGCATTGCACTACTACTTGCTCGGGTGCAGATTTGTCCTCATGACAGACCATGCCCTTCTTCAATGGATGCAGCGGAACAAGGAGAACACAAGGGTGACCAGGTGGTTCTTATCCCTCCAACCTTTCCAGTTCCATATGCAACACAGAGCAGGGAGCCGTCACGGCAATGCCGATGGCTTGCCACGTGTGCACTGTCTGGCATTCCAAGCTGCCCAACCCCTTGGTGTTGAGCAGGGGGGAGGGATACATGACAGACCCAAACCAGTGGGGTACAAAAGTCTGGTAGAGGGCAAATATACTACTCACTGGGTGAGTAGTGTTTTGTTCCCTGAGTGACCAGAGCAGGAGCTGCACTAGAGTAATCAGGAACCTGCTAGAACCAATTAAGGCAGACAGGCTGATTAGAACACCTGCAGCCAAACA
>NC_133769.1:274757920-274849940 GCF_003597395.2 Chelonoidis abingdonii | reverse complement strand
ACTATAGACAGCTGCAATCCACAGGGCCCTGGGCTGGAACCCGGAGTAGAGGGTGGGCCCGGGTTCCCCCCAAACCTCCCAACTCCTGATCAGACACAGGAAGAGTTGACCCAGACTGTGGGGAAGATCACTGAGGTGACCAAATCTGCCAATAAGTGCAGGACTCACCAAGGTAGAGGAGGAACTTTGTCACAGAGGTCATTCACAACCAGAGTCTCTGTGCAGAAATGGGGAGATCTTTCATTCTTTCTGCTATCGCTATGAATAGCTGAGTGGTCCTGCAGAATAGTTTGGTTCTTTGTATGTAAAAAGACAGGGCATGCCAAACATCCAATGAATGGAGATGCTGTTCTTCTCTATTTGTACACGGCTTAGGACAGAACACTGGCAGAAAAATAGCTTGATTGCAGTGGAATTGTGAGATCACTTTTGGAATGAATGATGGGTGTGGTCTCAACTGGTGACATCGCAATCTCCAATGTTTTGGATCCAGCTTACCCTCCTGTTCGAGGCATCCAGGAAATAGTAAAGGCAGTTGGAGAACAGGGGGCCAAGCTGGATCCAAAATATAGGAGATTGTGATTTCAACCTTGAGCGTCTCATCAAAATCAGTGGTTGGATGATTTAAGGTGTCTGGGGGCTGACTGCGTTGGGCCTGTTGAGAAATATTGGTAAGCGGGCCTGCACCGAAATCCCATGTTCCTCCTCACAGGTTCCAGAAGAGCCACTGCCTGGTAGGCGGATCCCATGGATATGATGTCCAGGTGCCCAGTGGTACTGAAGAACTCAGTGCCGAAGTGGGGTAAGAACACCCTGGGGAGCAGCTGGGTTGGCTGCATCTAGGGGGGATTACAATCCCTCTTCTAACTCCAATGATTATGAGCTGCACTGCAGAGACCAAGGTGGTTCCGCGCCAGTCGGTGCCAGAGAGGGTTGCTGAGGAGATCATGCAGCTGTCAGTGAGGGTGTTCCCTAGGAAAGCTGTCGTGGTACCAGGTGCAGAGCTGGTGGTGATTCCTTTACAACTGTGGGCATCAGAGATGTTGGTCCTGACTCTCTGGTGAGGGTTAGAAGGTCCCTTGTCACAGTGAAGGTTTTGGGAGTCAATGGCACATAAACTGGCTGGTGCGCAGACCCATAGTAAGCGTCACAGAGCACTGCAGTGCTCTGGGTATGGGTACCTGACAGTGAGGCTCCAGGGATGAAGAGTGGCCCCCCATGGGGCCACTCTCTCCCTAGTCCTTCGGCACCAGAAATCTGCTCTTCTCCTGGTGCTTGTGGTGTTTCTTCTTGGGCACCGAGGAAGATGATCGGTGCCAGGAGACCCGGATTGATGGAGAAATACTCTGCACTGAGGCCGAGGTACTTGGTGACGATTCCGAGTACAGCTCCAAGGATGGTGTTAGGGCCGTCTTCATGAGGAGGACCTTCAATCGAGCAGCTTGGTTGTTCTGAATCTGGAGCTTAAACTCCTTGCAAATTTGGGAGCGGTCTTTCTTATGAGCTTCCCCTTAGCGCTTGAGTCAGCTCGACTGCAGATCACTCAAAGGCACTGACCTACTGCACATAGCGCAAGGCTTGAACTCCATGACCAAGGCATGACTCAGATTGGGATGGTGAACAACCCTGCAATCTAGGAGCAGAGGAGTCCAAACTATCTAGAAAGTACTAAAACTACACTAACTGCTAAAAACAACAACAACTATTTACACTAAAAACTGAGAGGAAAACCACTAAGAGGAGGATTACCTAGGCAATGAGGGTTCCAAAACTGTCACAGGCAGCAAGAAGGAACTGAAGGGGAGTGGGGTCAGCAGGGCCCTTTTTACCAACACTATGAATGCACGATGTCAGGGGGCGCTATAGTTGACCTAACCGATACCACAAATGGAAAAAATTCTGGCAACTGTCCTCGGGGTGCACACACACCTACACTGGAATGGACATGTGCAAGCACTCAAAGAAGAACTTACTTTCACATTACTAACTTTCAATATGTGAAAAGGATTTGGACTACCCTGGCCGTTAAGCTCAGATGAGCTATAGAGGACCTTTCAAGAACCAGATTTTCAGGATGAGTTTTTGTGGGGCACTATGAAGAAACTGTAGGCAGGATTGAAGTTTGAAGGACTAGGAAACTTCCGATTTATTTTTATGAAAAGGTGTTACTCAGTTTCATCTTTCCCTTTGTATTCTTAGAAACTGGGTGTGAAGGGGTTAAATTATTTCAGGAAACAGAAGCAATTAATGACTTGGGGGAAGCATGGGTATCCTTAAGTAGGTCATAAAGGAGTCAGAGGTGCAATTACCTTGGGAACTGTGACAAGAAGGCCTGAACTGACGTGGTCTTTGGCTTAGCAAGGTCAGTGAATGGGAAGGAAGTCCAAAGACTCTGGATGGAAAATGCTTTCAATGCCCAGGCTGCCATCTCTGAATCTATTGAAAAACTCCTGCTACTGAGTATTGCTCTTCATCTTGGCACATCTGATAAAATAATACTTTTTAATGATCACTCTCCTAGTTGCTTCCCCACTAAGTGTGATACCCACAAAGCTTGGATATGGGACTCTGCCCGTAGCCTGAATTCTGATGACCCTTCAGCTCCCCGGAGCTTGTTGATATAAGCAACATGTGCCATGTTGTCTGCTCACATCAAGACAGAAAGAGTGCATATATGATCCCTTAAGGTGAAGGACCTTTAAGAGCTCCTGGGCAATGACATGGTACTGCTTGCCCTTCTTGGTCAAGGTCTCTTAAGCTGATTCTGATTGTACTGCTGTTACACAATAACAGCAACTAAAGCCAGAAGGAAAACATGTGGAACGAGAGTTCATTAACAGTAATCACTACAGGAAATGGAATTCCCATTCATTTCAGGGAGGAGTGATACAGTGTCCAAAGAAAATGTTGGATCTTAAACTTTCTCCTTTCAGACTCCATTGAGCTAGGAAGGAAGTGTTACTAAGCTCCATGGCATCAGTTTAATGATAAATAACATGATCCCCTGCATATGTATCTCTGAGAAGGGACATGCCCACCCACTGGCCAGGAGGAGGCTAATGAGCTCCTCTGGGCCTGTGCTGCACTAATGAAGCCCTGCTGCACAGCTTGTTCCTCCTGGAGAAGGAGGAGGGGCTTAAAAGGGGAAGCGTGCCATAGGAAAGGGCAGTGACCACAAAGTAGGCTGCTCCACACAGAGACTGATAGGAACAGACAGGCCAATCAAGCAGGAGACAGCCACAGAACACACCACTTCCAGAGCTGTCTCAGCTGAGAGCAAAGCAACATGCCCCAGGAAGAGGGGTAGGAGGTAAACCCTGCGAAGGGGCAATAGACTTTCAGAAACTGAGTCCGTAAAGCCCTATCCAAGGGCTGTCTGAGAGGCTGACCCCTGTTCCAGCCAGACTCTCCTCTCTTGAAGGGGAAGGGAGGAAAAAGAACCAGTCCTCTGCCAGGGAGCAACTGCCCCAAAGAACTCCCCACAAGTGCAGCCACTGGGGGAGTAGAGTGGGTAAATCTCCCTTGCCAAAGCTTAGAAAACACTGTGATTTGAGCTGCCAGAACTATTGTCTTGGTGTCTTCTCCAAGTTGATCACAAATTCCAAGCTTGAAATAAGTGACGTTTCAATATCTACTGCAGATATTTTCCTTAGAGTAACTTGGGATCTCACAGAATAGTTGTTCGGATAAAGACCATTGTGTCTCAGAGCTTTCATTCCACTACAAAGCATGACTGGGAAGACTTGGAATTGATGAAAGCCTGAAGGGCAAAGAGCAGCACTGATAATGATCTGGAGCTTGGACAAACTGCAGACACAGCACACTGATATCAGTGAGAGATCTGCTGGAGTTTGAGCATGGCATGTAGTCCTAAGTATGTATACCAACACAGAGATAATAATTAGAAAAGGAATTCGGTACTCTTCAGGGACTGAGTTTGACACCTCTGTACCCGACAAAGTTCTAGAAACCAAAATAGTTTAGCCTATGACCTAATCAAACAGGTCTTTCTGAGCCCTCATTTCTAAGAACAACTGTGACTATGTGGAAAAACAAGTAAAGAAAGAGACCCAACTTAGGTAAAACTCTGCAAGTGCATTGGGGATGACATTTTTACTGCATCAGATTAATCCTACTTTTCCTAACATGGAAAACAAACAGTAGCAAAAATAACAACAATAACTGAAGCATGTGTTGGTTTAGATAAATGTAATTAACAAATAATGTAATACCTTCAGTTCTTGTGCATCTTCTTTTTTAATAAATGCCTGTGTGACATTAATTCCTCCAGCTGGCTTATTCTTATTTCCATGGCTAGAAAGAGTATTTTCAACTTGTTCAGTCAGTTTTTGGATAAGTGCACCTAAACAATCATTAAAAAAATTACAGGGATACAGTCAGTTTAAAAGTAGGATATTTTAAAAATATCTCCCCTTCTATGTCATTTACCAAGTCTTAGATTAATGAATGAAAGATATTAAAAACATGAATTTACTTTTCACCATTTATTATTTTTGTTTTTTTAATTTCTACAGTACTGCAGATTTAACCCTCTCCCCCCCCACCCAAAAAAACAACAAAAAAAACAGCAGTTCTATTCAGAAAGATGACTAAAAATGGTAGTGAGATTCCATGTTTATTGTTTCTCAGTCATTAGGACATATAATATGCTCACTTTACAAATAAACATGTTTTCTACCTGCTGGCATGCAAATTCAGTCCAGGACATCTAAGTCCAGTTGGGTTCGTTCCTTCATGGAAGCAACAACAAAAATTCTGCAAGCCAAATTATGCTCAGTGATACTGCTGTAATCTTATTGTTTTTTATGGGACAGCATAGGTGTAAATGATTGGTCCTGTAATTAAATGATTGCTTCTTTAATTGGAATTTAGTAAACAATTGTGTTGATGACACAAAAGAAGCAACACACACCAGCCCCCTCACCGATAGCCCTTCAGAGTTAATACGGCTAACAGGAGTAAAGCAGAAAAAAATCATTTTTGTCACTTCAGCTTCCAGCCATTGGATTGTGTTGTGCCTTTTTCTGCTAGACCACAGAGCCCATTATTATATTTGTTCCGCATGTAGATACCTATCAACAGTAATCAAGTCATGCCTTAACCTTCTCATCTGTGTTCACAGAGTACACAGCATAACTGGGGGCCTCAGAGTACTACAGTAATATTAATAAGAGTAAAAGAACAATATATTATGAACTTGCATAGAGAGAAATATACACGATAGTGTATATTCTAGCTTTAGAGTGTTTTGTAACTCATTAATTTTATCACCTGTTAGGTATTTTTAAATCATTTATACGCTACCTTAAATTATTACTTATATACACAAAAATAATGAAAAAACCTTTTGAAGGCTTGGAAGGTGTTTCAATCTCCTCCATTTCACTTTCTTCAGTCCAATCCATATCACTTTTGCCTGTAATCATCCCACAATTATTCATGCTGTTGCTGGATGCTTTTAGCTGCAATAATTCTGGTGATATGTATGAGTGCATAATATCATCATCATCCACTTCATCTTCTGAGCTGAATGGTGGAGTGCTAAAACAAAAAAAGCATATCAAATGAGGATTTAATGGGTTTCAGTATTACACACATGTGCACAGCTTTGAGCTTCTTGTGTTTTTTCCAATACATTTATGCATTTTTCTGTTTGAAAAAAATCACCTTCAGTAACCTGGAGTGCATATACAACTATTTAAAAAATGTGAAGTTACTAAATAACAAACTGACAACTCAAAATCATTCCAAAATGAATGTACTTATAACCTCAAATGTAAACATCCTCACAAAAACAAAAACCAGAGCATATAGTCAGTCTTGCAAGATCAACAAATAAACGCTTTCATGGATCAACAGGGAAAACAAAGTTCAGGGTCAAAGATGTTCCACTAAGAAAATTCTGCTCCTGGTTTCTCCCAGTTAAAAAACTTTGGGACAGTTAGCAGCACCTTCCTAGTTTATCTCAATTGGTCGGCAGGCACCCACAGAAAAAGTGAATTTTGAGATAATGAGTACCCAATCTATTTAGGACTTTACAAATCAAGCTTAATATCGTGAATGGCATCCAGAGACAAATTGGTAGCTTGAGCAATTTACAGAGTACAGGTGCAATATGCATGACATGAAAAGCACCTAGAGTATTGTGTTCAATTATGTACATGCTAGAAAAATATTGACAAAATGGAACAAAAATATCAGGAACAAAGTCTTAAAAAATTAAGGTCTAAACAGGCAAAAACATAATATGGGACAGACAAAAAAAGTGACATCACCTCATGGTACTCTATGCTCTGCCTGCTCAATTATTAAGAACACACATGCTCAAATCAGAGCATGATTTCTGTTAGGGATTATAACAATGGACTCAATAGGTATTAAATTTAAAAAAAAAACATATGATTAATACAGAGCTTCTGATTTTAGCTTAATGTTTTTTGGCATTAGCAATTTCAATGTTCAGTCAAGGGCAGTTCACTAGAAAACAATTTCTTCAAGAACAGAAATGAGCAAAACTTACCCAATACTAGATGTTTTTCTGGAAATCCCCTCTCGAAAAACATGCTTCCTGGGTCTATAACAAACAAAACAAATTATTTCTAGACTCTGACTGCCAACTACATATACAGTGAAAAATCTATTCCTTCACATACAAAAATAGTAATTTTGTGGCTAATCCCCATTAAAAACTAGTCAGAAATGTTTACATCAACTCTCTTGTTCATGAAAGAAGAATAAACCTATAACACTATTAGCAGAACACGAATGAGTTATTTATGGCATAAGTGCTAGGAAAGTGCTGTCTCTTACCTTGGTGTAGATGTAGTCTCAGCAGAAGTCATTCTTTGTCCAACGGGGCATACAGCTGTAGAAGTCCGCTTTGCTGGTTTTGGCTGCACTGTTGATGAGGAAGTTGCCATATGAACCATCTTCTGTTTATCTAGAAAAGAAGTTATGTTATCAGTCTGAATATTAAAAAGAAATGTAGATGTTGTTGCTCATCAGAAATCTTAAGTGAACTTGTGGCTATAAAAAAAAAACTTTGAATGCTGCTCAAAGCAGCCATTGATTTTCTCCATTATTAGAGACAGACATCGCTTCTATAATCAAATAAAAGTAGAGCGCTTTTTAAGTGGTGTAGCGTAGCTGACAGCTAAAACATAGCTATTTAGGTAAAAGATTACAAACACAACCATAAATAAATGTACACACAAAACTTTTACTTTAGGGACGAATGTACACAAACAGAATTATTTAAAAAAGCCTGGTACCAGTAAAATAAAATAATTCTGAAATTTGTCCAACCTTCTGAAGCAAGATGAGAGCTGGAAACAAGCCTATTACAAGCCGACGAAGATCTCTCCTCAATCCTGAAGCTGACCTGGCGTTCAAGATGCTCTCGAATTAGTTGAATGTCAGGCACTTGTTTCTCTTTCTCTTCTCTGGCAGATTCGACAGAAACTAAGACTTTGTTTAAGTAGTCACTCGGGATACCACGAACACCCTGAAGAAATAATATAAGTTACTGTTTGATGGACAGCATAACTAACATAAAACATTTACATTTTATAAACCATTGGCTTAACCTTTTTGACTGCATCTAGTTTAAACGTTTTGTCTTCACGCCTTCAAGGCGCTTTATAATTTTCTCTCTCCTTTTTTCCTTCAGCTTTTACCATATCACCTTCTACACTCTTGCTCCACCAGTGATGCCATCCTCAATGCCTATTTGTCAGCTTCTGATTACTTTTTACATAACAAACAGAAAACAATACTTTTCTAAATATATATATATTGTAAAATACTTTTTGTAATGGCGTCACAGCTGTTTTATAAACAATGCATTACTAGGGCATATTCTGTTGTCATTCAGAACAGAATGCTAATGCATATGTGAATTCTGGGATATCTCATATCTCCTAAGTGGAAGAGACAGAAACCTTTCAGAAAACAACATTTGACAATTGCTGAGATACAACAGGTCTCATACATTGTACAGAGATGGAAGTCAAAAACAGTTCTTGATTCTCCAGTCTAAAACCTAATGAACCTTATAGAAAGGACTGTCCCTACATGTGTATATTCCTACAGCTACTTATTTACTGAATACCAACAGTGTACTTGGTCCGTATGAACATGTAACATGATACAGTCCACGATCCAATTCATACACAGACAGTGGAATTTACAAGCATAAAATGCACTCGGTGATTGCTCAAACTGTAAGAGATTCAGATCCTGTTTAGAAAACACTGTTGAATGGGTTTTGTAGAAGTGCATTTTAAGGAGGATTTGAAAGAAAAGAGGAAGATCATTTAGCACGTCAGTAGACTGAGGGAATGCCAAAGGTAAGTTCCCCCACAAAAGAAAGTGAAAGACAAAAGTGAGAGGGGGATACAAAAGAGGTACTAGGAAGAAGGGAGGTAATGAGACTAAAGAACACAGGTGAAGGCAAAGCGACACAGAGCCTTTTATACAGTACTGCCAACTCAAAGAATTAAAAACCATGAGTCGGACCCCACTATCATGATTTTTTCAAAATAATACATTTTGAATTCTTTTTCTTTGCCTTCTAGTTTCTGAACTTTTGGGGGGCACTCATTTCACTTTTTCAAGAACTCTTCAGCAATCATTAGGGCTAGAAACTCTTTTTTTAATGAGATCATCACACAATTTCTTGATTCCAGTAGCTGCAGCTTTGACAGACACTCCAAATACCATGAGAGTTGCCATAAAATCACAAGAGTTCAGCTGGCCAAGAGGGCCAGATCCTTCACTGAGTAAACTGTTGTAGTTCCACTGAAGTCAATGGAGCTATGATGACTTATGCCAGCTGGGGATCCATTCCTGGAATCACTAAATTGATTCTGAATGAGCAAGGAAGTCAGCAAAGGGATTAAAAGAAAGAAGGGGACCCTCTGTGAAGGGAGAGGTTCATTATTTCAGCAGCAGAATGTTGATAACATTGGTTGGAGGAGGGATGACAAGAGATGTGGGACTGGTAGGAGGAGGTTGTGTTAGTTTAGCTTAGAGATAACCAAGGTACTTACAGTGGAATGGGTAGAGTACAAAGGACAGATTTCTGAGATACTACACAGGACGAAGCAGCATGATTTGGCACCAACCTGGATGCAAGGGAAGGCAGCAGGGGTGGAAAGAGAAACTGAATATATTGCTGAGATTGAGAATCTGGGTTATGGAAAGGATAGTGTAATGGAGGAGGGAGGGAGAGGAGCTGACTTGGGAGAGAAACGAGTAGGGAATAAAACTAGGCTGACTTTAAGATTGTTGTAGGATTTCAAGGACCATTCAGTTCAGTTTCTCTTAAAAGGCCACCACAAGTGTCACACTTCCCAAGATGAAGAACCCAGGGCTCAGTGAGGACTTTAGCTTGGCCCCAATCAGTGCTTGGCTAATCATTGGCGCTGGAAGGAGGCAGAAGACTCAAGGGCTTCTTCTTCACTGTACTAAGTAACCTCAAAGCCTTGGAGGGGGGGATGTCTTCAGAGCTCAGACTATGCTTCTTTGTGACAGCATGCAGCAGGACAAGGAGGGGCTCTACTCAGCTTAGTTCTTTGGCCAGTGAGGATGAGGCCTGGGTTACACAGTTTTAACATTGATATAACTATGATGGGGTGTGACTTTTTTTAAAAAACTGATAGTTACTAGTTCAAGGAGTTATACTGGAATAAAGATGCCTTATACTAGTATAACTTTTTCCCTTTTCTGTTCCAGAGCAAGCAATACTGGTATAAGCACATTTCTAACATACTGGTATAGTTAAAGTGGTACAATGTGTGTGTGTAGGCAAGGCCAGAGTGCTAGAAGATTGTGGGACACTGAGAACCTCAGGGGTGCTAGAGATAAGTCGCTATCTAGTAATGAAGTGTGAGCTGGTTGAGATAAGCAGGGGAAGCAACAAAGGGGAACCTACTCTAGGAATCAGATGAACTCATTCTTGGTGGGGACCAACAAGGGCAGGTTAAAAAAAAAATGAGGTGAGGATACACATCAAAATGCTGGGGACCCTGAAAAATCCCAGGATGGCAGAGGCATGCAGGCGAAGAGAGAGAAGTTAATTGTCTGCAGTTTACACTGATGATTATAGTGGCTGCCAGAGCAATCAACTAAACAATGTCAGCAGCCAAAAGAAAGTCAGAAATAAAACATCTGGCTTAAAATTTTTGAAACTCCTCCCACCCACACAAATTTTAAATCCAATCCCCTTTCCCAGGCAGAGACAAAAATGAAACTGAGATCCCAAGATAAGAGAAAGATTTTGTATTTGAGGACAGCTGTGTGGTCCTTAGACTTTCTGCTAAAGCATTCAGTGACAGGAACACAAAGAGAACAAAGTGGGTGTAAAGTAAGGGCTAATTCTCAAAGCAGCCCAATGGACAGAGAGGAGCAAGACTAAGCCATATGTGAAATCTTCAATTCATAAGATACAACTTTGAAGAAAGGGGAGACCCTCAAATGTGAGGCACAACTAGGGTGACCAGGTAGCAAGTGTGAAAAATCAGGACGTGCATGTGTGTGTGTAATAGGGTCCTACGGGAGAGGGGTAATAGGATCCTATATAAGACAAACCCCGTAATATCAGGACAGTCCCAAGAATAACGAAGGCATCTGGTCACCCTAGGCACAACTGCACCAAGACAGCTTCAGACTGATCCTTGAAGGAATCTCAAATCCAAGCAGTCACACTGCCTTGGATGTGGCTGCTTGAATTGTAATCAAGGAGCACTTGCATAATGGCAAGTACTAGATCTAAGGTTTTATTTAAGAACCCCATATCATTTAACCGTGTGATAATAAATACGTTATTTACGAGTATTATAGTAATATTAGTGAAGTTTAGACAAGTGGAGAGAAGTTAGCTCTGAAACCCACACATTCAACTACCAATACATAGATATTGGTTCTGATTTTTCTTCATCTCAGGGGAAAAAGATAAAAAGCATTGTGACCAGGTGTACTAGGACCTTTGAGGCCCCCTGCTGGAGGCCTTGCAGTCCTACCACACCTGCTCCAAGAAAGGAGCAATGAAGGTGGGTCCTCCAGGCCCACCTACAAAGGCTGCAGGGAAGCAGCCAATCAGAGCACAGCAGGCTCAGATAATAGGAGCTGCTGGGCCTGAGCAGGACAATTGCTGGCTGGTACCAGAAGTCTAGAATGGCGAAGAAGGACTAGAAGGCTATGAAACTCCATAAATAGCCACTGGGGAGAAACCCTGCTCATGCATGGCTAGGACTGTGAAGCTCTCCAGGCACAGAGGCCTGGGACAGAGAACCCTGACTAAAAGGGGACAGAGACTGATACTTGCTCTTCGGGCAAGGAGGCCTGTGAGTAGGGTTACGACCTCGCCAGAATTTCACTGACCTGGCCGTGTTGTTTTATGGATTTGCCAGTTGCCAGAAAAATAATTTAATCTGACAGGTTTTTTTAATGTGGGTCTAAAGATTTGCATTATTTATTATCATAATACACTGGGATATCTAATGTTAAACGTTTCTCTGTCCAGCTAAAGATGCTGCAGTGTTCCCACTTTCACAGTTTAAGCGATAACAGATCAAAACTGTTGAAAATACAGCAGTTGTGTCCTATCAACATGCAAGCGCACCGTGCGTGTATGTGAGAGAGGGCTTGAGTCAGGTGAGAGAGAGGAGACTGGGGATGTTTTCAATCTTATCTAAATGTGTTTTCTCTGTAGAGACTATAAATGGCTGTTAAGGGGGGGAGTTGCCGGAGTTGCCTTGTGGTTTGGGGATGGGACTGTGGCAGGTTTGCCTTGGGGGGTGGGGTGGCGAGGGCTTTGCTGGGTTTTTTTTGAATTTCAAAGGTGGTAACCCTACCTGGGAGATACCTTGCTTAAACAGGAAACAGACCAGAAGGTGATGGGACAGAGTGGAAAGTGGCCCAGAGAATAGCAGCAGCAACCAAGCAGAGGAAGCTGGACATGGCTGCTTTCTATAGAGTCCCTTGATTGGGACTTGGAGTAGTGGGCGGGCCCAGGTCCCCCCCACTGGCCACTGGAGAAGTGGCCTAATCCCCAAGGAGGAGATAAGACACTGCAATAAAAACCCAAGGAGCAGGCTGGGAATTTAAACAGGCCCATGGATGGAGCTGAAGACCCTGAAAAGAGCCAACCACTTGTTGAACTTTTTTACCCCTGAAGGGGACTGAAGTTAATGAGTAACCTGTCTGGAGAGCTGGGACACCATAGTACTGCTGAAGGCAAAGAGTCTCCAGGGAGAAAGCCCTGGGGGCACTGTTTTGAACAGGGCAGGGACAGACTTAAAGCTAACCCAGAAGGGGCTGAGAACTAAACTCAGAGACAGGGCTGCAGACCAACAAGGTCATGGCAATAGTTTTCGCTGGACCTTTGTTGCCCCGGAAGGGGTTCATCCATTTCAACAATGTTGTCTTAGCCAGAGCCCTGAGCCACTAAAGACCTGTTTAATTAGGGCAACAGCTCATAGGGGGTGCCAGGGAGAGGAGAGAGTGCAGGATCACACCCGGAAAAAGGAGGCACTTACAAGAGGTGAGTGCACCCTGCCATAAGCATTATTGTGGGGGGCACATATTAGAACAGCATAAAAACACCCACTATAACTCCTCTATAGGAACTAAGGAAACATCCAACCTTAAATCAGTGGGCATTAAAGAAAAAATACATGATATTGAGGATGAGGGGACATTTCACACTGGTCTCTAGTAACCACCTCTGGCTGACAAGGTGCGTTCTTCCTCTCAGGAGCGATATTGGGACATAATGGTCATTGTGGGTTGTGGTAGGGAAGGGAAAAGTGAAAGTGAAAAAAGGTGGACCAAAGGACCTTCTCACCACTTAATGAAAAATAATCATTTAAAATAACCTTACTGCTTTAATTCCCAAGGATTCCAACTTCTCCACCAGGGTCTGCTCCAAAACCGTTCGTAATTCTTTAGTTAATGAAGGATTAGTCTTCAAAGCATTTATTAAATGTTGCTTACTTCTGCCTATTTTGTGTTCGTTTTTTTCTATTTCTGTAATATGATAGGAAAATTACATTCAAAAGAGATATTTTAAAAATGCAAAGTATCAATACACAGGACGAGACAAAAAGACAAAACTTAACTATGCATTTTTTATAACAGTAGACACGCATATGATATTTTCTTTGTGTAGTGGTATTTCGTCTGCTCAATGCTGCCTTTTTCTTTTAACAAAATCTGGAACTTATTTACAGAAACATAGATCTGCTTAGAATCCACCACTTAAATAACCTTAAAGCAGTCACTCGCCCTTGATTGACAATACTTTTTCATACTATATGTTGTAAAGATACATGCATGAATATGGAGAGTACAGTATGCACTTCTGGGAAAGGAAAATTATTTTGTGATAATTAAGTTCTCTAAAAGTAATATTTGAGGACAAACTCTGTGTCATGTCTTCTAACTGAAAATATGCCAAGCTAGTGATTTTTCTCATCTCCTTCGGAGCTCCCCGAACATTAAAACATTCTCCAATAAGGCGTCAGGTAGTAGCTCTTTCTTAACCTTTCGGAAGTGAAAAAGTGAATTTAAATATTTTAGTAATTACAAAAATATGGTCTGAATTATCAAATTAACAGAACACACATGATAAATATTACATGTCTTAAAATCCCCTAGACCTGAATGCAGGATTTTTTTTTCCTTTGAGGGTTGATGGCATCACACATACAAAGTAGGAAAGGTAAGCTGTATTCTTTATTCTTGCACTAGATGTCATTGAGACCTGCATCTGACAAAGTGGGTATTTACCCATGAAAGCTTATGCTCCAATACATCTGTTAGTCTTTAAGGTGCTACAGGACTCGTTGCTTTTTACAGATCCAGACTAACACGGCTACCCCTCTGACACTGAGACCAGCAGCTCTTGGAGGAAAAATACAAACATCCTCAAACCAGACCCTGGCAGACAAGTAAAAGATTAAGCGCTAGATTATGCCCAGGTCCAACACGGCCACACAAAGGAGTTAAGAGAAGCAAAGCTCTCCTCACCTCCCAGACATGTAGAACTTCCCTGGATTGTGGCTTTGACACAGCAGAAACATTACTGGATACCTCCGACCTTCCCTATGACCAAGTGGGAGGGGACTATGGCACCTATTTCCATCCTGCATTGGCCAACAATGCTGACAGGGCACTAGAACATATAACACCCCAGAAAGGGATATAATAGCATAGCTGTGTACCATCCCATACAAAGGACCATGCCTCAAGGAACAATTCAGCCCTCTCTGATTTTTCATGTTTTATTTTAAAATAGACTTGTCATTATTGTAATTTGTAAACCTTATTTATTTTAAAGGGGATTCAATTTAACTTCCACATTTTCTCCACTGAAAATACTAATTTTTAAAAGTGCCATACAACTATCAGCAAACCTGTAAAATTACTATGTAACAATACAGTGCAAAGGAATCAATTTGGATTACAGACTAAATTCAAGATTTTCAAAGGTGAGCAGTGACTTTAGCTGCCCAACATGAGACATCTTAAAGGGGCCTGATTTTCAGGGGTGGTTGCTGAGCACTTTCTGCAATTTGGGTTCCTTTAAGGTGGCTCAGGCTTGGCAATCAAAAGGTGAAGCACTTAAAATCACTAGTTTCTTCTGAAAATCTTGACCTAAATCATGTGAAAATGCAGCTAATAGAAAATTAATTTACAAAATCTTACTTTAGATAATTTAGAGAACAGTATTTTATACTCACCTTGCTTGTTATTTAATTTTATTTAATAATTTTATATCTATCTTGTCCTCAATAATTTATTCACAATCCCTTTGATTCTGTATTAATAAATATTGTTTCTTAAAAGTATTCTTTAACTTGCTGTTTTTGTGGCTTAGAGCCATTAGTTCCTTTCTTATTCCAGAATGGCAACTGTTTTTTGTAAGCCATAAAAAACAAAAGTCTTTTAGGTACACTGCATAATCAGGGAATGCGAAACCACAAAAAGTCTGCAAGTTGTAAATTATTTCAAAACCTTGTTTAAACTTCTTGTTTGCTTCAATTTTCAGCTCTTCCGATACTCTCTGAGGATTCATGTCCACAGGAACTTGCTGAAGCCAAGAACTCAGAAAGATTCAAAAACAGACTGGTTGTTTATAGGGGGTATCAAGAACATCCAGAGCTGTTGTAATTAATTAAAATTTTGGAAGAGATAGTAAACCTCATGATTCAACAATTAAATGAATCTCTAACTGAAACCAAGATTATATTTATTGTGGATAGCAGATTATCCCACATCTTTTCACTGTGGGATTCTCATACTTTCCTCTGAAACATCTTGTGCTGACAACTGTCAGACAGGATACTGGACTAGATGAACCTCGGGTCTGATTCTGTCAGGCAATTTCTATGTTCCTCTCAAAAAGTAATCTTTATGCCCAGCAATTTTCATACTCTCCCTCACAGATGTCTGTGACTGAAAACAAGAACATACTGACCTTTCTGTCTTTTCTCTCTTTCTTTGTTAGTATTGCAAGATGTACTTTTGGGCAGATCGAAGGAATCAAGGACAATCAGGAATAATCAAAGGAATCAAGGATAATCAGTCAAGATAGAAGATCTTTTATTGGATCAACTTCTGTTCGTGAGAGAGAAAAACTTTTGAGCTTTCACAGAAGTCCAGACCTGAAGAAGAGCTCGGTGTAAGCTCGAAAGCTTGTCTCTCTCACCAACAGAAATTGGTCCAATAAAAGATATTACTTCACCCACCTTGTCTCTCTAATATCCTGGGACTGACACGACTCCAACAACACAGCATACAAGATAGAAAATAGCAGACAGGAGCAGCACATGGACTGGAAGAAAGATGGAGAAAATGCAGGCGAGTGCTACTAAAAATGAGTGAGGGCAGCTGGTTGTTCCTTGGGAAATCTCACACTGAGGCACTGTACAGAAGTATTAACATTTCTCACATCGTATCTTTTCCTTCAGGATTTAAACTGATTGCTTGTGAGTGTCAAGGATTTCTCCTTTAATGTACAGTTCTGCATAACTGTCTGTGTATTAAATGTGCAATATGACATGAGAGAGAAGGTAGGTCCTCTGAAGTATCAGGTACTGACCACTGCCAGGGGCAGGATCCCTACCAGGTGTTTATTCTAGCATGGTAAATCCTAGGGCCCTGATTCTCCACTTATCCAAGCTGCACTCAGATGGAATGGAGGAGCTGCCACAGACAGTAGGGTCAGGTACGATAATTCAGAGTTGTCTAGGCCTGGCTCGAGTTAGTGCTTCACAAGAGCAGCATTCACTTCACTAACTGCAAAAAGTCCCTGGGGTGTTAGGACAGTAGAGAACTGGGCACCTCAGAGCTCAACTCAGCCACAAATTCCTCCCTCCCCATCCTGCTCACTCCTCACCCCCCATCATCTTACATGGAGGGTGGAAAAGTTAATAATATAGAAAGCAGCAGCACTGTCATCACTAGATTTAAATCTCTGGAGAGTTCCCCTCCAGGGACCATCTCTGGCCACTTTAAGCTTATGCAAAGTGGCCTTAGCAAAACCAGAGACCATTGCCTCATGATCTTTTGTTAATTAGTTTGATACTAGGTTATTGTGGTTAGTTAATATTGCTGTTTTACAAATATACAAAGAGTTTCATAAAAATGTATTCATTTGTGTAAAATTAAAACATACAAATACCTAGAGAGATGTATGGAACACACTTATTGCATAATTTTTTAGATCCCCATCAGAATAAACTGAATCCAGATAGCGAAATTATATTTTACAACCATGAACAACAAATGGGATAGTCATACATCTTGCTCAAATTACATAAAGCATGTTCGAAACTACAGAAAAATATTGTAGGTATCAAACAATATTATCCATTTTTATTGTCAAATAAAATGTTTACAAGTAATGCCCACTACATTTTTGACTGATCCCATCATTACCTTTTTCCTCTTCTGAAAGCTCCTCTATGGGCTCCAGCATATGCACCAAGAGTGCCTTTTCTAATGAAGAGGAAAAATAGGAATAGCAGACAAACAGGATAGAAAACAATCAAGATCAAGGTCCACAAGGGGAAAGTTATGCAAAAGAATGTATGGAGATGTCATTTTTGCTTTTTTCCCCCCAACTGCTGATAACCTACCTCACAGATCCAAAAACGGAGAGCCCTACTCAATGCGACTGTTCATAGTAGCAAACATTACATTTGGTAGGATAGGGAGTTAATAAATAACCTTTTAATTTCTGATTGAGCTCCTTTTTAATTTAGATGTTACAATTGCCAAGTATAAAATGCACTGCAACAATGTAACAAAGTTTATTTGCAGCTGATATGCTAGTAAGGGTTTACAAAAAGAAAATGTAAATAGCGGGATGCATTAGTCCAAACACAGAAGTCCTTAAAAACATAATGTGAAGAATGTAGAAATGAGTATAGTTAATTAAACTGGAGAAATATTAATTTGCCAATGTGCACGTCCAAAAGGGAAAGAAGTTTTAAAGACAAATGCAAAAAGACAAGGGTTGCAATCATGGCCCCATTGAAATCAGTGACAAAACTCTCACTGACTTCTGTGTAGCCAGGATCTCACCCAGGGTCCCTGCCTCAAGGAGTTTATAAAGTGACCTCATTTCCTCTGCTGAACATGGAGCTCCCACAACACACTGAAGTGATTCTTCCAAAGATGGACAGATTTCCCTTGCATCCTCCTGCCTATGAAAAGTTTTATACAAATTAGGCCAGGTCACAGGATTTTTTTTAATATTATAGATTTAAAAAGATTAAATTTTCTAATTTCATAAGAGAAGTAGAAAGGTACGGAAATATTGACTATAAAATATGAGTATTCACACTGCATTAAGTTCTTACTTAAACAAAAATGAGAACCTCTGTTCTCCCATTCTTAATAGTCCAAAGATAGAGTAATTAGGTATTTATCTTAACAGGTTTTGCTGTATTTGCTTATATTTTGGTATCAGTGCATGGAGGTTTTTTTTTTTTTAATAGGTATTCATTTAGGGGCAAAATCTGCCCCTGTCTCCACAAAAGGTCCCCTGGCACCAGAACTGGTTGTTCCACTGCATAAGTGAGGGCAGTGGAAGAGGAGAGCTGCACTTTAAGGCAAATATCTCCATTTCCTCATGGTTCCTGCATATCAGGGAGCAGAAGGCAGATGGAGATATGCTAAGCCATAGGTGGGCAAGGGGAAGGTGTGACTCAGGTCCTAGGAGACACATCTATTACACAGACCCTCCAAACCTCTCTCTGTGGAGGGGCTGGGTAAGGTGCTGTACAGGCTTCTGAAGACGCTTTAATAAGGTAGCTACTCTTCCCATGCTCCCTAACTCTAGGGATGTGTCCAGCCCCTGACCTGGTTACTCACAAAAAGTACTAGATTAAGATTTACCCCTTAATTTGGCTCCCATATAATCTGCAACAAATCAGAAGTGCTGAGAAAGCTTCTTACCTACTGTATTGCCACAGGATGAGAATGTGATTCTATAGATAGTACACTTCACAAGACCACTTAAAAGCAAAACTCTGCTGAGAGATTGCTTGGCCAGAAGCCTACTTTGCTGGCTAGCACTTGTTGGAATCTGCTACTGAGCTAGTTACTATGTAATTGGATTAAAATGTCTTCATAACGTTTATACTTTCCTTAAATGCAATCTGCTTAAGTGTTTCGTGTCATCATGGCACAATGCCTTATTATGCAGTTAGATCGTAACAGGAAATCCCAATTCCCAGCATCCAGGGTTTAAAATAATCTGCCACTCCACCTTATGGCTACCTGTTTCTCCCTCTCAGTATACTAGAATAGCTTTGAAGTTAAAATCAATAATATATACAATAGTAACAGTGGTGAAAACCATAAACCTATCTGTGCTATCCATCGCATCTTTGATCATTCATTGTTGACACTAGAGATCAAACCCTGAATGGGGGTGGAGAGAGGAGGAAGAAACAAAAACACAACAACAACAAAAAAACCAAAAGAAACCGAAAAGTATTTCTCCAAGTGAGATAAACTCTCCTCTGGACACTAGTGTGCACATGTTTTAAGGAAAAAAAGCAAATTATTTATTATGTAAACATAGAATCCAATATAGGAAAACACAAGTTGACCTGCAATTTGGCCTTCTAACAAATGGATGTGGAGATCAGCCTGCTCACAAATGTTTCCTCTCTGATTACCAAAGAGAAACACAGTAACCTTGGTGCCCTCTGAGTGCCTGATTGGGCCCCTCAGTTTCACATATTTACTCACTCAGACCCAGTACATCTATGTGAAATCTAAAGAAAGGGTTAACTGTATGATTGCTAGGAATAATGTAGTGTCCCTAAACCAGGTCTCACACCCTGGCACAAACTCTTTCACTCAAAAATCATAAATATTTGTTGGGTAAGTGTTTGAATTAATCAGCGTCCCCATCTCCACCCCATCACAATAAATATGCCTCTTAATTAAATACAGTTTTGATTGTTATAAGTAAGGCATCTCTTGCTAAAAAAAAAACAACAAAAAACCCCACCTTTCCTGCACAAAAATAAAATAGTCAAACCCCACCATATCACCTACGAAAAGAGGAGGATTTTGCAGTATTCCCTGAAGTGAAAAAAACTCAGCCTCTTTTGGAATCATGGGTAAAGCAAGATGCAGAATCAAAGACCCTCCCAACCACTGAAAACGGCCTGTTGCTAGAACCCCACTTGATTTTAAATCTGTAGCCTATCAGGAAGAGCATTCCAAGATAATTTCAGTGCCCAAGATGGAACACAGAGAGGCAGTCTCAGAGAACAAGAAATTACACTATGCTAAGCTTTGCAGATCACTTTGAAGAAACTGGAAGTCAGTTCAGTTGACAGAATATCAACATAATACGCTCCCAGAGAGAAGCACCTCTTCATTCAGCCATATCCTGCACTAGTTGAAGTTTCTGATTGGTCTCACAATTGAGTACATTTCAGTAATCCAAATGTGTGGATGTTGGTCACAAATGTATGGATAACTGCAGTGAGGTTTGCATCTAAAAATAAGATTATAATTTCTCCCAAGTAAAGAACATAAAAGGACTCTTATCTGTTTCTTCTTGGAAATTCAGAAACCAGCTGGGATCCAACAGGGCTTCTACACTGCAAACTGTGTTAACATAACTTCCTCCACTGAGGGAGAAGAAAATCAAAGCTGAAAAATATAAGCAGCATAAAAAAAAGTAGCCAATATGATTCTTTGAAAGCTCTATACTTCACGGATTAGAATGAGCTTTCTGATTCAGCATCCAAAAATGCAGATAAATCCCACAATGGAATTTTTTCTAAATAACACCTCAAGACACAGACCAAAATAAAATCAAATCAACCTTTAGGGATACAAGTAGTTTAGAAAGAGGTGAACTGAACCTCTGGAAAATTCTGCTAGAAAAAAGAAAAAACAAAGCCCATTATTCAACTAAAGAAAAATTTAGAACATAAAATCAGATGGAAATTTTGAGTAGTCTGCTGAATAGGCGGTTACTGAAAACTGATCATTTCCAGAAGAAAATCAGATGTGGGAATGAAAAGTTAGCAGTCACAATTCAAATCCTAACTTTTGAAAATGTCTCTCTCTCTGGTTGAATGCAGAGCTAAAGACTCCTGCTTTTAGCACATATTGGCTTTGAAATTTTTTTGAAACTTCACACTGATTATCAAGGATTGTTAGAAAAAAAACTGAAAGGTCTATTTTTAGACTCAAAGAATTCATCATATGAAGGACATTGCAGTTTTGCACAAACTAACTGTAGCTCATAACAACTTGCACAAACTAACTGTAAACTAACTATAATTGTAACTAATTGCAATTTATACAAACTAACCTCCATAATAAGTGAGCACTATGAGCAGTGGTAGATGGTATTCTGTGATTATATCAAAATGCAAGAGTACATCTGCTCTTGATGACTTCTAGAACCATGTAACTGTATTCCTTTCTGTCCTCCCAACTGTTCTCCTTTGCAACTTCTTTTATTATTTAATTTCATTTTATTTTATTTTGCAGGAGTTACCAGATATAAAGGCAGGAGCTGCGCCAGGGTTTTTGGTGCCCTAGGTGGGGGTCCTTCCGCGCTCCCTGCAATTTTGTGGTGGGGGGGGGGGGGATCCTTCCCGGAGCGAGTGAAGGACCCACCGCAGAATTGCCGCCGCCGACCCAGAGCGCGGAAGGACCCCCCGCTGCCGAATTGCCGCCAAGGGCAGCAAAATGCCGCCCTCCCAAATCCTAGTGCGGTCGCCTAAATGGAAGCGCTGGTCCTGTATAAAGGATGCCTAAGTTTCTTCATTGGACTGTTACCATTAAAAGAAAAATAGAAGCATGTTTCAGAGGAATAAATACCAGGGAGAGAGAGGAGTTATTTAAGTTAAGCACCAATGTGGACATGAACAAATGGATATTAACTGGCCATTAACAAGTTTAGACTTGAAATTAGGCAAAGGTTTCTAACCATCAGAGGAGTGAAGTTCTGGAACAGCCTTGCAACAGGACCAGCGTGGGCAAAAAAACCCTCAAGACTCCTATAAATTCCAGGTGTTGCATGGGGTCAAAGTGGACTTTTGGGTATTTAGTTGTAGACCTAGTTGTAGGAACAGATTTATAATCTTTCATGTGTCTCTAAAGGTGCCAGTGAAGGTATGTGCTTAGAGCAAACAAACATCTAGATACGGAAATAACATAATGCCTTGTTTGTGAAGGTGCGTCACTAACACAAAAAGGACCTTTGAGAACACCCTAGGTGCCAAAGATAGACCGAACGGGAGCACTTTGTATTGAAAATTATCTTGACCCAGAGTGAACCTTAGGAACCTCCTGCGGGATGGATGGATTGTGATATGAAAGTAATTGTCTTGTAGATCAAGGGCCGAGAACCTGTCCCCCGCTCAAGAGAGGGGTTTACTGCTGCCACGGTAACCATCTTGAAATGCTGTATTTGTAAAAATTTGTTGAGGGCCCTTAGATCCAGAATGGGTTTTCAACCACCAATCTTTTTCTGTATTTGTCCACCTTTTTGCACATCGGGGAATATTGTGGTTGGTGTCTGCCATATAGTTTTCACCAGATGAAGCAGCACCTCGTTGATGGGGAGTGGAATCTTTGCTGATGAAGACATCTGCAGGATGTCTAGCAATTTATGCTGTGACTCTGACTTCTTCAAGTGGGATTTGCAGGGAATCCACTCCCTCTTAAAGAGATCTTGAAATTGCTTGAAGTTGTCTGCTGTAGTTGGTGGGGGAGGTATGACTGTGTCATCAGGAGATGAAGAAATGTTGGTCACTGGAGTATCTCCTCCTGTTCCTCAAAGGAGCCCTCTTGAGGATCAGGAGATCTGGCTATTCAAGCTGAAGGAGATCGCCTTCCTTTATCCCTCTGGGTGATGCTAGAGGTCCTCGAAAACTATTATCTATATGCTGTCCCAGCGTCCCAGTATGGCCACTGAGGTAGTAGAAAGGGCATGGGTGGGGGCATCGAAAGGTATCCATATTAACTGGGTGGGTGTCTCTTCTATTCTGGTGGTAGATTGAAGGTACCTGAGTTTCTTCATGGCTACCTCCCTGGTGTTGTAACAGAGAACCTTGGACAGAGAGTTAGTATAGGTGATCCCCATCATCTTCCTTGTAGTTGCCTGACAGGGTGGAAGAATTATGGATGGTGGAGTAGAATGTCTCAGTACTGCATGTAAGTACAGGGAGCTAGGCATATTCATATCACAGTTATGTTGGTGCCTACTAACGGTGATTCAGGCATCTCCAAGACCATCAAGACTTTGGGGAACCAAAAATTCCTGTGATACCAGAACAGTTGAAGTGGAGAGATTCATCGGTACCACTAGCCCTCTGCGTTCTGAAGAATGGCCAGCAAATCTCGCCATAGCCTTTTCCGGTACAGGTGTACTTGGTACCAATTGTCTACGAGACTCCATCAGTGCCATTCTAGAGGCAGCAAATGCAGCAAGAATTGCCATCACTGACAGAAATAGCTTCCTGACAGGAAAGACAGCGTTTAAACTCAGGAAAGCCAGGCTTTCCCTTTTTTAGGGTTCACTTCTCAAATGAAAAGAACTAGGGGAAGCTAATTTACACTCAGGAAATTTTAAAAAAATTGCATGTAGAATAGTTAAGAAATGAAAAGAGAAGAAGGAATGATTAACATTAACTAACAGAAGTTTTATTATTACTCTGGAAAATGAGTACAAAAAACTACTAAGAATCTCTGTAAATGGGCTCTGCTAAGGCTACGCACCTCAGGCCAGGGCAGTGGAGAAGGAACTGAGGGCGGTTTGCCCTCACAGTGCTATATAGCAGCAAAGCAGAGCTTGAGACTGAGAGAGGGAATGTATGGGCTAAACAGACACTGCTACCAAAAATCTCTGATCTGAGGTGCAGGGACATGAAGACACCTAGAGTGGAGCAATCATAGGAACACGACTTGAAGAAGAACCAGGGAAAGTTATATCTGTGGCAGGTCTTGGTGCTTTTATGACAAAAGGAGAGGTGAGGTGGAATATGAGAGGATTCTAATGCTTTAAATGATGGTTACATGAAATTGAAGGTTCAGATGGTATCCTGTATAAAATGTACACCAGGAATAAGGCCCAGCTCATTTTTGCCCAAGTGAATTATTGCAAGCTCCAGTAGATCACAACCAGTTAAGATACTGCAGAGTGGACAAAACATGATGCCAGTGAAGCCCACCTGTCTCCACCCAATCAGCCTATGGCAGTAATCCCCAGGCTACGATGTATTCCTTGTTCTCCTGCAAATTTCTGTAACTTTGTGACCCAGGAATCACCCAGAAACCACATACTGACAACCCTGGCAGCATATTTCCCTGAGCAATCAAGGTACCTACACTATCAGTTTCAAAGCTGAGCACTAAGTGTCTGGAAACACCACATTAATCAGCCCGGAGATCAGGATGTAGCCACTTGTGGCCTGCCCCACTAGGGGCTAGTAAAATACATATTTTCCTCGAACAGCCCATCCAAGGCTTATCTACCACCTTTCCTTATTTCCTGCCCTCTCTGCAGCCACAACCCCTGTGCCCTGCCCATGTCCCATCCTGCCCCTCCTCCCCCAACTTCAGTTCCTTCCCACCTGATATAACAAATATTTTGGGTAGATTGGCAGCTGACTATATTTCTGAGTTCTCAGTAAACATCCTCATACAATAAAAACATATTATATTATAATAGAGACTACTTGTAGCAAGAAACATCAGTTATTAAATCTTTACTACATAGCTGTACAAAGGTTTGGACAAGAAACATCAATGAAGGGGTGCTCACCAGGGGCAATGGCATCAGCACATACACTTGAATACCCAGCCAGGCATAAAGTGGCTGTACAGAAGCCATCTCACATTTTTTTTCTTTGTTGAGGCACATGCAGGGTAATCCTTCCAGACTATACATCTATACAAGTGAAGAAGTGAATACATTCTTAAATATAATTCACAATTTGGGTACCCCAAAGGCTTAGTGGGTGTCAGGCACTACTTTGGGAAAAACTGACAGATTGAGATCATTTCAACCCATATTACAGCTATAGAGTGATCTCCAGTTCTGTGCAAAAAACCAAAACCACTAGAAATTTTTTGGAAAATGTCTATTTTTTGGAAGGAAGCAGGGGAGTCTTATATCTCCACAACCCCTAGCTCAAAGAACCCAAATTTGGGTGGCTAATCTTGCCCTGAACCTTCCTAAGGCACATCAAATTTCAAAGGAATCTGATTAAGTATGTTGACATTAGAGGGCTTAAACAGGTCAACCTTTAACCAGAGTTGAAACACACTCTAAACTATAGTGGCACATGTAGTGGCAATGAAATTAAAAGACAGTCCTTGTCATATGTTCTAGCCAAATTCAAAATGAAAAGAAAGTATAAAACCTGAAAACTCTTTTGTTGTAAACTGACACTGTTGGTGAATGTAATATATTCAGAACTCACTCGTTTAGCCTTGTTCTGATGTGTACCTCTGCTCTGACACATCACTCTTTTAGGGATCCCCTATCACATCTGATGTCAATAAGCAATCTGCTCAAGTTAGAGAATCATAAACTACCGATCAGGTAAATCAGTTTAGCTCCTTAACAATTCAAGATTGTCATAACACCACACCATTTATGCACAGTTGTTATAAACAGATAGTTAAGGGTTAGTGTCTCTTTTACCTGTAAAGGGTTAACAAGCTCAGTGAACCTGGCTGACACCTGACCAAAGG
Source organism: Chelonoidis abingdonii (assembly GCF_003597395.2). Taxonomy (NCBI): domain Eukaryota; kingdom Metazoa; phylum Chordata; order Testudines; family Testudinidae; genus Chelonoidis; species Chelonoidis abingdonii. The sequence goes on along the minus strand of NC_133769.1, from coordinate 274,824,665 downwards.
ACCAATCAGGGAACAAGATACTTTCAAATCTTGGTGGAGGGAAGTCTTTGTGCTGTTTTTTTTTTTTTGTTCGTTGTTCGCTCTTGGGGCTAAGAGGGACCAGATGTGCAACCAGCTTTCTCCAATCCTTCTGAAACAGTCTCTCATGTTCAAAATAATAAGTACTAGCTAGAAGGCAGATTAGTCTTTTGTTTGTTTTCTTTATTTGCAAATGTGTATTTTGCTGGAAGGCTATTTTACTTCTGTTTTCTGTAACTTGTAACTTGGGCTAGGGTGGAGGGAGTCCCTCTAGTCTGTGTATAGCTGAAGACCCTGTAAACATTTTCCATCTTGATTTTACAGAGATAATTTTTACTTTTTCTTTGTTTAATTAAAAGCTTTCTTTTTTTTAAGAACCTGATTGATTTTCTTCCTTGTTTAAGACCCAAGGGGATTGGGTTTGAACTCACCAGGGAGTAGTGGGGGGAAAGAAAAGGGGGGAAAGGTTAATTTCTCTCTGTTTTAAGATTCAAGGAGTCTGGATCACAGTGATCTCTCAGGGAAAGTCTGGGAGGGGGAAAGGAAGGGGAATGGTTTATTTCTCTTTGTTTTAAGACCTAAGGGGTTTGGGTCTTGGGTCCCCGAGGGAAGGGTTTGGGGGACAGGAAGTGTACCAAAACACTATATTTTTGGTTGGTGGCAGCACTATCAGATCTAAGCTAGGAATTAAGCTTAGAAGGGTACGTGCAGGTCCCCACTTTCTGGACGCTAAAGTTCAAAGTGGGAATAATACCTTGACAACAGTAAAATAAACATGTTTAATTATGGCTCCATTATTTCACACATACAAACCAAATTTCACAAAGGGGTGTCAGCTGCAGACTGTGATGCATGCATATTTTAAATAGATATACTGTATATCAATTCACTTCTCATGTGCAATATGTGATTTCTTAGAATTATATGCTTAAAATTTGATTACTGTTAAACCTAAATATGTCAAATGCACATGTTTTCAATGATTAAGTGCAAGTCAAAGTTACTTCATTTTAAGTTTTTAGTGTACCAACTAATAAATGCATTGGTAGAGAAAGGGAAAGATTCTACAGCCTAGTAGTTAGGGAACTCACCTGGGATTTGGGAGAACCAAATTCAAGTCCATGCTCAAAATGAATATTTAATTACTTACACAAAGTGAAACAGATCCAGCAAGAGAGACTGAGAAAGGCCAACCCAAGAATACCCAATAGCCTGGTGGTTAGGCCACTCACTTGGGATATGGGCTCAAGTCCCTGCTCTGCTCATTACAATCCAGGAGCATGCCTCTAATCACCAAGCTATTGGCTATAATTAGGGGTCTACTTAAATTGCAGAGAAATCACACATTTTCTGTGGGTTGGTCATGGCATAAACAGCAAATTCCAAAGATGTGTTACACATGCATGAAATATGCTATTTATGCCATAACCAAACCGTGAAAAATGTGTGATCTCTCCACAGCATTTCTCAAACTGAGGATCCTGACCCAAAAGTGGGCAGCAAGCTTATCGTACAGGGTCACCATATTGCCACTCTCACTTCTGTGCTGCCTTCAGAGTTGGGTGACCGGAAAGCTCTGAAGGCAGCGCCACCATCAGCAGCAACGGAGGAGTAAGGGCGGCAATACCATACCATGCCACCCTTAGTTCGGTGCTGCTGGTGGTGGCAACACTGCCTTCAGACCTGAGCAGCAGGAAAGTGGCAGCTGCTGACTGGGTGCCCACCTCTGAAGGAGCCAGGAGGAGGTAGCCAGAGAGTGGCAGCTGCTGGCCGTATGCCCAGCTCTGAAGGCAGAGCTGCTGCCAGCAGCATCGGAGAAGTAAGGATGGCATGGTATGGTATTGCCACCCTTACTGCAGTGCTGCTGCTAGCGGTGGCACTGCCCTCAGGGCTGGGTGCCCAGCCAGCAGCTGCCCCTGTCTGGCTACCCAGCTCTGAAGGCAGCACAGAAGTAAGGGCAGCAATACCATGACCCCCCTACAATAGGCTTGTGACCCCCTTGTGGGTTGGGATTCCCAGTTTGCACTTTTGTATACTTTTACCCTATAGTATAAGCAGATTTCACAGAGAAGACCAGATTTCACAGTCTGCAATGCAGTTTTCATGGCTGCAAATTTGTTAGACCCCTAGCTATGATGGGAGCTCTCCCTCTCTCTTGTTTTTCCACAAGAAAGGTCTGGGTTTTGCATGCTAGGGGACAGGCTGACCTGCCTTATGTGCCTAACTCCAAGAAGTGGCTCATGGCTCAAGTGAAGGGTAGCACCTTCCTTCAGCTTTTCAGACACTTAAGGCCCAGATCAATGGCAGTAAGGTGCCTAAACACCTTTGAGGATCTGGACCTAAGCCTCACCCCTTTCCTCTGCATTTAACTCATATCTAATTTAGGTGGTTCCCCACTCAGCTTGCTGGCTTTTGATGATCCCTTCCACAGGCACCTAACTGTGCCCACGCATTGTATGGGGAGTCTCAGTGCCGCAGCTAGGGCTTAGGTGTTGCAACACTCAGTGAAGTTCTTCTGTGGATTTAGCCCTAAATTCATGTCACTTTTGAAAATGAGGTTTTGGTACTTTTAAAATTTTATCCAAGATTACACTTTCCAGAAGTAATTCTATCAAAAAAAAAAAAAAAGTAACAGTCTGGGTATTACAGATGTGGGCAACTGCTTTGATAGGAATATGATAGATCTTCTGATTTCCAAATGGCCTAATAAAAAAAAGCAATAGTATTTATTCAAATTGCTAGGAAACTCAGACATTTTCAGAATGGCACTAGATGAAGCTCCATTACATCCTTTGGTTATACAGCAAGATCCCATGAAAATCTTTGAAAAGTTAGGGGAAGGCTCTAGTTTCCACTAGCCTTTATGAACCGAAATTTGGAATGTTAATGGTAAAAAAAAATGCAGAAGGGAGGAAAGTAGGGGGAGAGAGAGAGAGAGACCTGCAGAGATAAATAAAATAATCATCAGCAAAATCATGCAAAGTCAGCTCTCTCAATGAGGTTTCATTAGTAAACAACATTGAACTTTCTGTATACTGACAAAGAGCAATCTTTTTCTATGTTGAGAAGTATTACAAAATGCAACAACATCCACAACAAGAGCAGAGAAATGAGAATTTAATCACTGAAACTGCAGATGTAAATGAGCAAGTCAAAGAACTAAAAAAAAATTCTCCTATTGCAGATGAAAAACGGAAAAAATGGAATAGTTAAAATAACGCTTTACATTGTGAACAATGTGAAGCTATACCTGAAGAAGCACACCTTCTTGACAACACCAGATCCTTGAACTGTGATTCCATATCTAAACTACTTTATACTTTCCTTTCCCTTCCCATCTTGGTGTATAAGAAGTTGTTTGAGTATAAAAAGATAGAAAACTTATAAATGTTTTTATTACTACTTTGCCATTCCATCTAAAAAACGTATTTCACTAAATTATTGCCAACTATAGGTTAGTAATAAATGTTACTTTAATATTATTTGAACATTACTACTTTGTAATACACAAAAAGCCCTTTAAGGTTACTTAATTTGTTATTTCCAGTCACAGCATATATTTTCAAATCAATACATTAGTTTCAGTTTCTCATTTCTGATTAAGTTGTCTAAAGCTTCCATAACATGTGAAATCTTCTTTCTATTCTCTATTTTTGGATACCTCTGAACTTAAACTTTTATTGTCAAGCAAGAAAAGTTATAGAAGCTTCTCTGAGAAGTATTAAATTTCCTCTCTCTGTGGTGTTTCTTACGAAGCTCTGTTTAGAAATAAAACTTAACCATTTTAGATTTTTTTTCAAAATTCATTCACACTGCATGCACAGTAATATTCATAATACATAAAAACCTAACACAACACCCACAACTCTATCATTTTACTATTTGAAATGTTATTTAGAAAAGAATCTTATTGATCACTGAAGATTTCTAGCTACCACGGTAACGGTATTAGTCATTGTTTTGAAAGTTGAGACCCAATGGAAGCTATTTTGATATTCTCAACAACAAAATATTGCTTTTGTTTAAAAAGAAAAAAATTAAAGCAATAAGACTTGATACAGTACGATGATACAGTCTTAGACAATATCACTCCACTCAAAGTAGGATGATTGAATACGTCAAAGTAGATGTTTTCCTGTATTAGACATCAGAATATTGTGGGCTATTAAACCAAAATATTGACCTACAGTGTGCAAAGACAATAATCCCAACAGGAGAGTTCTAGCTTCCTGATTATTTCTGTTGTATTTTCCCTCTAACTAATGACTGAAACCACATACAAAATATATTTTTTTCCAACACTTACAACAAACAAACCACTTCACACACACTCTTTAGACAAACACCAGTTTGTTCACTGTTAGTCTAACAGAAAGTCACAATTTTGCTTCCCCTCCACTGTTAGTTCTGATGATCAGTTGGAAAAACAAATTACATATGTAACCCCCAAGAGATTACATAGATTCCTGGAGCTCTGTCTGATGGCAGCTCAGGGAGGAGGAGCCAAGGCAAACTCAGAGTCTGCCCAGCAACCAACAGGGAGTGAGATGCCCCTCCCAGGGAATTCTGGAGAGGGGAGAAGCCATTTTGGAGAGGCTGGAGCCAGCCAGGGCAAGGGCAGGACTGGCTGTGTGGGCAGCTGGTGAGTCCCAGGTCTGCAAGCAGGGTTCCTCCTGAGAACTGGCCTGTAGGGACCTGAAAGCAGATCCCCCAGCTGGGTTTTCCTTCCCCACGGATGATTCCCAATTGGTAGCATTTGCTGGGAAATTTCCCTAGCCAGGATGGGTTCACCTCCAGCTCCTTAGGTGAGATTAGTCACCAAATGGTCAGCTCTGCTAGTCCAGGGAAGCTGCCTGCTGAGTATGTGACTGGAGGCTGGGCTAGGAGGCTACAGTTTGGATGTTAGGGTAGTTGCATAACCTACACCTTGAGCCTTGCACCCCTTTACGGTGAGGGGAAATCCTGGGACCAACGCAGCCTGATTCCTGCCTGAGGAGGATCCCTGCCAGCAGACAGCAGCCCCTGGAATCATCCAGTGTCATCTTCAAACCTGAAGATCATTCATGGAGTTCGTGAGTGCACCATCTTTAGTTAGTCCGGGAATTTGTTTTGGGGACCCTCTACTCCCTGAACTGTCCTCATGCCAGGGAGTAAGGGTTTGAGGATTTTATAATCTGCTGCTTATTACATCTGTGGAGGGATTCACCACCATCTCCCACTTGTCAGTCCTTTGGACTGTACTGAACCCAGTTAGCCACACTGCTAAACCACTGCAGAGAATTTTATAGGTCATCAAGGGCCCCAGCAAAGTATGTGTACCAACAGGACACTAATTTTACACTTGTTACATCAAGTCACGGGTATTTTCAGTGTGGGCACAGATGACCCTAAAAATAGTGTTTCACCCTGTTATGTTGTATTTGTTGTCTGTTTAATATAATTATTGTGTTGAATATATTTTTATGTGTTGTGTTATTTCTTGGAAGTCTCCAACTATCTGGCAAGTAAGTGAGGATTCCTCTGTAGTTAGAATTTTCCGCCCAAGCTGCCCTGTTGACCCTGCCAGGAAGGAGCGAGGGCGGTGGAGGCACCACCAAATAATTTCACAGCAAAAAAGAAAAAAGATTCACCCTGCTGAGTGGATGGCAGGATACAAAAGAACCCAGACCTGCCCATCAAAACCTGTAAGTGGATTGCCATTAAAGGAGGTAACCAGGTGGAGAGAGGCACTATACATAGAATACACCAGGAAGGTAAAAATCATCCATCTTGTGGGAATCCCTCTCAAAGCACTCTCAGTTTTTATACCTACCCACCTCCACAGTGTCCCTTTACATGTATTTTAAAACAATGTTTAATGTGAGATTTAAAGCATAGTTAATTAAATTGTATTCTCCACTGAATTTAAGTATTGTCATAGAAATGATCCCACAAATAATAAATTGTGAAGACTGAGTATTAGATTTACATGTACTGAAACTGAATCTATTACAGAACTCACCATGTGTGTCTTGTAGACTTGATTTACATTCTACAACATGCTGTGCGGGAGCATTCACTAAAACAGCAAAAAGAAAGAAGCTAACAACAAATGTCTTATAGTAAACAATAACAGATGTATACATTCAAACATAGCAGATATTTACTTATACAGTAGAACCTCAGAGTTACAAACACCAGAGTTACGAACTGACCACTCAACCACACAATCATTTGGAACTAGAAATATGCAATCAGACAGCAGCAGAGACCAAAGGAAAATACAAAAAGCAAATACAGTACAGTGCTGTGTTAAATGTAGACTACTAAAAAAATAAAGGGAAAGCAGCATTTTTCTTCAGTATAGTAAAGTGTCAAAGTTGTATTAAGTCAATGTGCAGTTGTAAACTTTTGAAAGAACAATCATAATGTTTTGTTTAGTTATGAACATTTCAGTGTTACGAACAACCTACGTGCCCAAGGTGTTTGTAACTCTGAGGTTCTACTGTAGCACATTTATAAATTAATTACGGAACATATTTCAAGGGAAAGACAACATTTTATACCAACAGAGTTTCCAAAATAGTAAAAGGTTGCTTTACTAAGGAATTAAAATGACAGTATTATCTAGTTGCTGGAGATGGAAGAGGTAAGCCTGAAGTCCTGCTCTGCCACTTAGCTGTAGGTGTGAACCTGGGCAAGTTACTTAACCTGTTTTTGTCTAATCTAATTTTTGTTTTCTAATCTGTGAAATGCTTCCTAACATAGTTTGTCCCTTGTGACAACAGTGAGGGCCCAGGGCCAACTGATTCCAATGCATGGCTCCTTTAAGAACAGGTAGTTCCAGGAAAGCTCCCCAGACCAAGATGGGAATGGTGGCCAGAAGCCATGCCGCTGAGTGTTATTAAAGCTCTTAAATCAGTTAAAAGCAAGCCTGGATCAGGAGAAGATTACAGGGAGGATCTCCGGTGGTGAAGCATGATGATGGGGGGCTATGAAACCCTACCAGGATTCAAGTACAACCCCAAGAAGGCTGGGCTGTGGAGACTCTGCCCCAAGGGAAAGAAGAATTTTGAGTCCAGGGACCAGGGCTAGGAGAAGACCTGGGGGGTGGGGAATGTCTCACAAGAGGAGCTCAGGGGCCAGAGTGGGACTGGCAGAGCCTCTCAAGCAGAGATGGAACTGGGGATCCAAGAAAGAGCCGGAGTCAGAAGCCCTGAAACAGGGGTAAATTGGAAACCCTGAATAAGCAAGGGTAGAAGCCTGGATGGACCAAAGGAATCGTGTTAATTCTGTGAGGATTCAATAAATCAGGCCCTAAGAGGGAAGAATGTTATGTTTCTTGAGATTCCCTTGGAGACCTTTCCACTCAGCTTATCTACAACACCTCATCCAGTTCTGGAAGAACACTTCGTTCAGCTGTCAGGGATTCAAAAATCTCAGTTTAGTTCCAGCTCATCACTCAGGTTACTTTATTAGGCATGTGACGGCTCTTTGCCCACATTGGTCAGGCTCAGATGCAGGGGGTTTGGGTACAAAGTGATACTGTAATTTCAATTAATGTCACACATCACACTGTGTACATACATTCTAGCTACTAAGTTCTACACTTCTTACAAGTGAGGTCCAATCACTATGCAGATAGCTTAAGGCAAGCTTATCAGTTCAGGCTGCTCCTGCCTAATTTGTTTACTATAAACATACCCACAATCATTAGTTTAGTTAGTCTCTGCCTCCTTCATTTTCTATAAACATATTCACAATAGTTAGCTGTTTCAGCAATTACTTGTTTGGGTTTATTCAGCAGTTACTTGTTCAGGGCTGTCGTGTCTTAAGTTGAGTCCGCTCACGTGAGCTAAGTTACCCTACAACGTTAAAAAACTCTTAGCCACAGGAGAACCAAGAGGGGAACTGAGATGAGGCGACTGCAGTGCCAACTCTACAGAGGTGTGCTCTGGGACTCCACCCTGCAACATCTGCCTAGATCTTAGGGCTGTGAGGTTTAACTAATTGTTGATAAAGTTATTTGAGATCCTCAGATACAAGGTGCTATCAATGCAAGGCATTATTATAGTTGTTAAATTGTTTGTAAATTATTGAATTTCATCTACCCTCTCAATATCTGTCCTTTGTATGCACGTGAAGTAAATCTCCACTTGCCCAAGATGCCATTAGGCAGCCAACAATAAAGTATTTTTAAAACTCAACCCAAAAGTTGTAAAATAATTTACATTTTAAAAATTATTAAATGTCATGCTTTCATATCTCCTCCCTTCAAGTGTTCAGCTTTGGGCCTTGTAAAACCTTAAGGTTGCAAATCTGTGCAGGTTTGACACACAACAGAAAAGAGGCAGAGAACCAGCAGCACTGACACAATATGAAGTACAGTTATAAAATTTGTGAAGTATCAATTTGTAATGTACTGTACCATATGTACTAGGATAACTGTATTTTAGCATTTTATATTAGGATAACTGAACCAAAATGTTAGACTCAGAAGTAGAATCAGCCTAATTTATAGCCTTTTCTTATAGCCTGCACTTACCAGCATGTGGTTTGATGCTTACTAGTGATTTTGTGGACAATTCTTTTATCTGAAACAGAAAAATTTACAATAAGGTGAGGACACAGTTAGAAATGGATGCCATAAGACTGAATAAAATAATTGTCCTAAAATACAAAGCCTCAAATTAAAATTAAATTAAATTATAAAGACTAACAAAATTTCCACTATTGCCAAAAAACAGGATGACAGGAATGATTATTTAAAATGCTACACAGATGAAGAAATTTTGTTTTCTTTGGACTCCGCCTCTTTCAACAATCAAGCTGAACAGTGCTCAGTGAATGACGACCTGGCAATGTGGGAGGGTCTCAGAGAGCACACTCCAGCCCAAGCCCAGAAACATACACAGCAATGAAACAGCCCCATAGCCTGAGCCCCATGAGCCCAATTTGAGTGGCATGGGCCAGCCTGAGTTTTTTCTCTGCTATGTAGACATACCTTGTATGCCATTTACCTATGCAATAAAATAGGCAGGGTTCCTAGGGGACTACTTTATACTATCATTTACTACATGCTGTATTTCCAACTTCTGCAGTGGGGCTTGAAGTCCAGCCCCAATCCAGAGCACTTAAGCACATGCTTAATTTTAAGTGTGTGAAAAGTCCCACTGACTTCCTCTGGTCCCCAGTCATACTCACTACACAATTTAGCCTCAGTCGCCGCTCAGCCTATGCAATGAACAAAGATGAGGTTCTTCAGAAAAACAGTTAGATAATCATTAAGGTTAAGATTCTGTCACAGGTATTTTAATAAAAGTCAAGGGAACGTTGCAGGAAATAAACAACAATTCACAGAAGACTGAGACCTGTCCCTGACTTTTACTAAAAAAAATCCTGGTGTGGGGAGGACTAACAGTTGGAGCACTGCCGGGGGCTGAGCTTCGGAGCTGCTCCAGCATCACGACTGCTCCTGCAGCAGTGGCTGACTGCCACTGTGGGAGCCGCGATCGGCCGGACCTGCAGATGGGGCAGGTAAACACACCGGCCCGGCCGGGAGGGGCTTTCCCTACATAAGTGGCGACCCCTGTTTGAGAAACTCTGATTCAGAGCTATTTGCTAGACAACAGTAGAACACGGCGTCCTGCATAATTTTTTTACTCAACAAACCAGGGCTATAAATGAATGTTTCTAAGTATGTCTTATGTCTATTTCTTTCTAGTCAAATCTCATTTAATTTCATCATGAAGGTTAATTATATTCATTTAAATTCATTATCACATTCCTTTATAAATCCATTCTGATTTTGATCAATCTGTATCTACAAAAGTGCTCTTATTTCGTCCGTAGTAAATTTCCTGGTAGAGAGTCAGACTTGAACTTTTTAACTTCTCAATATTTTCCTTGATCCTTTTAAAATATTGGTATCATGTTCAGTTCTCTTTAGTCCCTCATCCTATTTCCAGTGATTTCCAAATTCTTAATGCTACTTTTTAATTTGCTTGATATCTTCCTGTAAAATATGCAACCATATTCATTTTCCTACTGACACATTCTTCCATCCTTGCCACATCCAACCCATCAAAGGTCTCAACTCATAGTGTGTCACCTGAATGGTACCTCCTTTCATGATCTATCCAGTCTAGCTTCCAGTTTCTCTCAGCCATCTCATCTGCTGTTCAAGTCCTTCCACTTTGAGGAACTTGGACCTTCATAGTTGCTTTCAAAAATAGAGCCTTGAGATCCTTTATGAGACATTTTATAAACCAGGTAATGCTGATTTCCTTTGGAGATGTCACTTTTCTTGTACGGAGTTTGTCTGAGCCTAAGTACTCTTCTACGTCTCCTTCTCTGAATATACTATTTAATTGTATTTTATTTATTGTTCAGCAGGTTTCTGACTCTCAGCCGTAATTTTTTGTTATGGAAGATGACTTAAGAGTTGCTACTTGCTAACCAGACACACAAATCTTGGCTCCAATTGTGCAAAGACTTATGCATGTGCTTAAATTTAACCACTTTCTGAAGTCTGCAAAATCAGACTCTTGTTGATAAGCACATACACTTTAACACATAGATACATTAATAGATTTTTAAAGTCAGAAGAGACCATTATGATGATCTAGACTGATCTCCTGATAACACAGGCCATACAACCTCATCCAGTAATTTCTGCATTAAGTCCATAAACTGTTTGAACTATAGTATCTCTTTTAGAAATATATCCAGTCTCGATTTAAAAAATCCATCACATTCCTCGGTTAGCTGTTTCAATGATTAATTATCCTCATGGTCAAAAAATTGTGTCTGATTTCTAGTCTGAATTTGTCTAGCTTGAGATTCTAGCCATTAGATCTCGTTATGCCTTTTTCTCATAAATTAGAGCAGTGTCTAGTCTCAGAAATCTCTTCCCATGTAGATACTTGTTGACCATGATCAAGTCAACTCTTAACATTCTCTTGGATAAATTAAATAGACTGAGCTTGTTAAGTCTCTCACTGTGAAGTATGTTTTCCAGACCTCAAATCACTATAGTTGATCCTTCCTGAGCCCTTTTGAATTCAATAAATCTATGAATGGGATTATCTGATGGGGTTGACTGCAACAACAGGAGACTGAATTTGATGACCCAGGCAGACCCTTTTTAAAGTATGGCCATCAAAACTGGACACAGTTTTCCAGTAATGATCTCACCAATGCCACTTACAGAGGAAATACCACCAATTCAAGGTTTAGAAGAATATTGATTTATAAAAATTAGAAATTCATACACAGATTACAGTATTAAAAAAAAATCTCTTCTCACATGCCCCCAAGGTTTTAGATACCCAAGAATACTTTATAAAACAGACCTGCTGTTTTTGAGAAATAATCAGCTCGTTCTGTTCCTGAAGCCTCTGCCCTAGCTCCTCTATCCTTTTCTTATAGAAGATGTTACTTGCATTTAGGTCCTCTGTCATTGATGATTTAAGCTTCTCAATCTGTGACAGTAGCTAGAAAACAAACCGTTGAAAAGTAACTAATTGTAAATATTACATAAAATTAAGATTGTTGATTAATCACAGTTAATTCACATGATTAACTAAAAAAATTAATCGTGATTAAATCACGATTAATCATAGCTTTAATTGCACTGTTAAACAATAGAATACCAATTGAAATTAAGTTAAATATTTTAGATGTTTTTCTACATGTTCATATATATTATATTCTGTGTTGTAATTGAAATCAAAGTGTATAGTATTTTTTATTACAAATATTTGCACTGTAAAAATGATAAACAAAAGAAATAGTATTTTTCAATTCACCTCATACAAGTACTGTAGTGCAATCTCTTTACTGTGAAAGTGCAACTTACAAATGTGGATTTTTTTTTTTGCTGCATAACTGCACTCAAAATCAAAACAATGTAAAACTTCAGAGCCTACAATCCATTCAGCCAATCACTAAGACAAACAAGTTTGTTTACATTTACCAGAGATAATGCTGTCCTCCTATTTATAAAGTCACCAGAAGGTGAGAACAGGCCTTTACATGGCACTTTTGTAGCTAGCACTGCAAGGTATTTAGGTGCCAGATATGCTATGCCACATTCCTATGCCCCTTCATGTTTCTGCCTCCATTCCAGAGGACAAGCTTCCATGTTGATGACGCTTGTTAAAAAAATAATGTGTTAATTAAATTTGTGACTGAACTCCTTGGGGAGAATTGTATGTCCCCTGATGTTTACCCGCATTCTGCCATTTCATGTTATAGCAGTCCCGGATGATGATATTATTCATTTTAAAAACACTTTCACTGTAGATTTCACAAAACGCAAAGAAGATACTAATATGATATTTGTAAAGATAGCTACAGCACTCACCCAAGGTTTAAGAATCTGAAATGCTTTTCAAAATCTGAGAGAGACAAGGCATGGGGCATGCTTTCAGAAGTCTTAAAAGCGCAACACTCAGATGCGGAAACTACAGAACCCGAACCACCTAAAAAGAAAATTAACTTTCTGCTGGCGGCATCTGACTCAGATAATGAAAATGAACACGTCAATCCGCACTGCTTTGGATTGTTATCGAGCAGAACCCATCATCAGCATGGACGCATGTCCCCTGGAATGGTGGTTGAAGCAGGAAGGGACATATGAATCTTTAGTGCATATGGAACATAACTGTTTTGCAATGCTGGCTACAACAGTGCCATGTGAATGCCTGTTCTTACTTTCAGGTGACATTGTAAAGAAGAAGTGGGCAGTATTATCTCCTGCAAATGTAAACAACTTTTTTGTCTGAGTATCAGAGGGGTAGCCGTGTTAGTCTGGATCTGTAAAAGCAGCAAAAAGTCCTGTGGCACCTTATAGACTAACAGACGTATTGGAGCATGAGCTTTCATGGGTGAATACCCACTTTGTTGTCTGAATGATTGTCTGAACAAGAAGTGGGACTGAGTGGACTTGCAGGCTCTAACATTTTACACTGTTTTATTTTTGAATGCAGGTTTTTTTGTACATAATTCTACATCTGTAAGTTCAACTTTCATGATAAAGAGATTGCACTACAGTACTTGTATTAGGTAAATTGAAAAATATGGTTTCTTTTGGTTTTTTACAGTGCAAATACTTGTAATAAAAATAAATATAAAGTGAGCACTATACCATTTGTATTGAGTTGTAATTGAAATCAATATATTTGAAAATGTAGAAAACATCCAAAAATATTTAAATAAATGGTATTCTATTACTCTTTAACAGTGCAATTAATCACCATTAATTTTTTTAATTGCTTGACAGCCCTACATGGAATTATCAGGAGGTCATCTAGTCCAATCCCCAGACAGATTTTTGCCCCACATCCCTAAATGGCCCCCTCAGGGATTGAGCTTGCAACCTGGGGTTTAGCAGGCTAATGCTCAAACCACTGACCTATCCCTCCCCTCTATAAAATATTATACTGTTTACACAAGCAAGGTTTTGGTTCAAATCCTTCTCTTTATGGCCCTGTGTAAATAAGTTTCTCTAGGGTGCCCCCTTCTATTCTAATTTAGCCATTCCCTTCCCTGGACTTTCTCCTGCCTGATTACAGCATCTTCTTTTTAAAGCTCCCCATTCCTATCACATGATTGGCAGGGGAAGAGGGGCGGGGCTACTTTAGAACACACAGCCTCAGTAGTCCTTTCCCTGTCAGTGTAGGGTTTGAGTGCTCTGTCACACCCTAATTCAAGAACGTACTTAAGCATGTGAGACTTTAGTGGAGTTCATGCGTGTTGTGGTGCTTTCCTGAATAGGCGATGCTTTTTCTGAATCAGGGCCTACATCATTTTTCATTTACAGACAGAGTATTAAAAAACATAGACCAGAGTAAGGGATGTGCATGTACATTATGGACATGGTCTGAAGGTAAGACCTACGGGGAAATGTATACGACTAGATAAAGAAAAGTATTTACAGTTACTCATGGCAGCAAATAATGCTATTTTAGCAATAATAGTTGGGAATCTGGGCAATGGACACAATGCGCTTGATTCAGAATCAGCGCTGAGTACAGGCAGCATGCAGTAACAAACCCCATAAGAAATACACACAATTTTTCCCTTCCCCTACTCTTGTACCCAGTGCGTGTGTGTAAGAAATTTACTATATCCCTTTTCAGGGTGTTGCATGACGCTTCCCAGCTGCTTGCTTGCTGGGGGAGAAGTAGTAATATCCATGCAGCCCCTGATCTTCCTATTTTTGATCTGGACAGTTCCAGATCATGGCTATGCAGCTGAAGGGAGGAGGAGGAGGAGGAAGGAAAGATAGAAACTTAGAGCAGGAATGAGAGGAAAAAATAACTAGAAGAAAAAAAAGATAAAGACTGAGGAAGAGACAAAGAAAAAGTAAAATATGAGACTTAATGCAAAAATCAAATTCCATTACAATGTTTTCCTGAAACAAGAAAAGCTCAAAGGATTCAGGACTAGAGAAACAATTGGGGGAAAACAGGGGAGGATGGCGGGAGGAATTTGAGATTCACGGCTGGAAAAGGTTGGCGATCCCCCCTGTAGGCCCATCAGGATAAGCTACACATTGCCATTTTTTTTGTACATTATATTAACTACCTAGTATGCAAACACTATGAAGTAAATTCTGCACATAGCTGAAAAAATGTTAAACTCTTCAGGGCATGGACTGAGTCTCCCTGTGTTTCTGCAGGTTCTTTAACAGCAGGACCTGATCCTGACTGCTATCTCTGGGCTCTACCGTAAAAGAAATAGAGAAATAATAAATAATGCTATATACTAAAAGAATGTATTTTGAACATAAATTCTGAATATCTAGGATTTCTAATCTACCAGATGTTGCAAACTGTATTAGCGGCATTGAGAGAGTGTGGTGTTTGCTTTTATTTCACTGGCTTAAAAATAGGTATTTGGTCTAAGCACATTGCTATGCAATCTTACCTGGCACCTTTCTTTTTCATGTTCTTGATGGAGGGCTTGTATTCTGGAAGTCCACTTACTCTCCTATAATGAACATAAATGTTCATTTAAAAGATTTTGTTTGTATTAAAAATTGGTTAATAATGAAGCTGAATTACATTATATCAGCATAAAAGATTATTAATACTGCAGCATTTCAGTAACCCCTTCCTTATGACTTAAACAGTAATTGAAGTGTCTCATATGTTTGAGTGTAATTGTTATATGTTATTAATCATACTGGAAATTATGTATTCATAGGATCCTGGACATATAAGTCCTGTCTCTCAGTTGACAAAATATAAAGTTACCATGATATATTTCATTTTGCTAATAACAAACATATGAGTAGTTTTTTTTCTAAATAACAAATTCAAACACTGGTTAATGGAGTTTATAGTGACAATGAAATAAAACACCTTAACTTGTGAAAGATGGAGTATACTTCCCTTTGTGGGAAGAACTGAATAAATTCCACCATGAATTTTCTTCGACTAAAAGAAATGGGGGGAGGGGAAGAGAACCCATCACTAAAATTTTCTAACATCTCAGAGTTTCTTATCATTTGTTCAATTTTTAAATTTATTTTTTCCAAAGCAACACCAGGATCAAGAAGGCACAAATGATTCCTTCTGCCAATGAACTCCCCCCAGAACATATATGGCATAGGTGAGAATCCCAGGCCAATGTGTCTAAATTCCTCTTCAGCAAGACACACTGGGACTTTACAGAAATTACTAATGCTATTTAGTAGATAGCAGTGAATCAGAAAAGAAAAAATTACTTTAGGAAATGAGAATTACAGGAAATTTACTCTGAATTTTACATTCTTATTTGTAGAAGTACAAACACAAAGACTAGCAGTAGAGATCACTATATTGTATATTCATCTTTACATCAGAATACTACCTGTTTTTCAAGAAGTTGCATCATATTTTGATAATCCTGATCACTCTGAGGTCTCTCTTCTGTAAATTCATGGCTGTCTTTCAAAGTGCCTAAATTGGATTTCAGTTGAATATTGGACTTCTGTAATTCTAACAACTGCTAAGAGGAAAAATATCTGTTAAAAATCCAGCATATAGTCAAGAAATAATTATAGGATTGCAGTTTAATATACAATTTAGTTTAAATTACAACTGTTTAAAGAGTTGGTGTATGCATCAGACTCTCTCAACAAATGTTTCTAAGCAGTAAAAATTTATCAGTTTTACTGTGATTACAAGGATGCAGGTTAGGAACTAGTACCAACAAACTAAAAGCAGTTCTATTAAATTCACGCACATTGCTTTTCTGATGTGACTGGACACTCACAGATTCAGCCATCATCAGAACACTTGGAAATACAACTTTTAATCTTTGTGACATCACCCCATGCAGTTCTAGTCTCTCAAGACCTTGCTACGGAAACTGTTCCTTCTTTTCTATGTCACGCATAATCACCTAAACTTGGTACATGCCTCCAGACAGTAATAATAAAATACTAACCAATTGCAAAACAAGAACTCAGTGGTTCAGGATTAAGAAAAGAGTAACATGTAACTTGTAGGCAGGATTCCTTCATACAAATAAGTGCAATTCACTAAAGAACTGAAAACATTTTTGAATTAAGGAGACAATACCAGAATATAACCATTAATTAATTAACTAATATTTTTTAAGTTTTATATAAGAACAGCTCTTATAATGTTAACATCATGATACTGACCTCCTTTGTAAAGGACTTTGAGATCTGCTGATGAAAAGCATTATATAAAAGCTAAGTATCTTATTATATGTTTCAAATAATAAACCAAGATCAGTTCATTACAGACAATATTAACAGAAATTCCATATTTAAATCACTTACATTTTCTAATGCAGTGTTCTTTGTAGCTAATTCTTTAAACTCCTTCATAAACATCTCTTTTACTTTCTCTATTTCATCAGCCAATTTCTCTTTTTCTTCCTCTTTCCATTTACGAAAAGATTGCAGAATTTCTTCTTCTTTTGATCTTTGATGTTCATATTCCTGAAATTATTTTAAAATGTTACTCTAAGCATTCTCTCACTCTGTTCTCACATACAAAACAATGCAACATTAAAAATGGCAAAGGTTAGGGTAACCTATATGAGCCAAATGGTAACTTCCATAAAATACTGTGACATCAATTTTTAAGCAGAACTTCTGAGTGAAACCAATTATTTGAACCCAGTATTTTTCCCTTCTCTAAATAAACAATTGCAGCTCCTACAAGCACTTGTGTATATAAAGCGGAGTAGGCAACCTATGGCAAGCACTGGTCCAGGGGGCTCTGCATTTTAGTTTAATTTTAAATGAAGCTTCTTAAACATTTTAAAAACCTTATTTACTTTACATACAACAATAGTTTAATTCTAGACTTACAGAAAGAGACCTTCTAAAAACCTTCAACTGTATTATTGGCACACAATACTTTAAATTAGAGTGAATAAATGAAGACTTGGCACACCACTTCTGAAAGGTAGCAGACTCCTGATATAAAGGAATTTTGCCTAAATATTACATCACATTCCTCTCTTAACCCTCAACCTGTAAGCTTTTGTTTTGCATTTATCACTCATGCTGTACTTAACTCTTGTCTGAATAAGTCAATGGGAAGTTCTGCCTAAAAACGAAGGCCCATTTCCTTCAAATATATTGAAATTAATACAAGTTAAAAAACAAAAAGAACCACAAAAGTTTAAGTCTACAAAGCCTGACCAATCTGCATAATTTACAGACTTGAAAAAAAATATATTCATATTACCTGTCTGGTTCTTGCTTACTTGCTCAGAGTCTAACTGATCACGATATGTGGGGTTGGGAAGGAATTTTTCCCCAGCTCCGACTGGCAGGAACCTTGGGGGGGTTTCACCTTCCCTTGCAGCATGGAGTGCGAGTTACTTGCTGGTATTATCTGGGTATATCTCACTTGGTCAATTCCCTGCCACTGCATCTGCCTCTTGCACTGGTGCACCTTGGCCCCTCCTTTTCTCTGCCCGTGGTCTCTAATGAGTTGGTCTAATTTCAGTGGTTGGGGTTATTATATGGGTATTGGCTGATACTGGTGGCTTGTGATATACAGGAGGTCAGACTAGATAATTTGGCGGTCGCTTCTGACCTTAAAGTAAGCTAAATATGAGTCAGCAAAGTAGCATGGTTGCAAAAAAAAAGCAAACAACATTCTGGGATGTATTAGTTGAAGTATTATAAGCAAGATACAAGAAGGAATTCTTCCATTCTACAGTACTCCAGTTAGGCCTCAACTGGAGTACCGTGTCCAGTTCTGGGCACCACATTTCTGGAAAGATGTGGACAAATTGGAGAAAGTCCAGAGAAGAGCAACATAAATGACTGAAGGTCTAGAAAACATGATCTATGAGGGAAAATTGAAAAAACTGGATTTGTTTAGTCTGGAGAAGAGAAGACTGAGAGAGGACATGATAACAGTTTTCAAGTACATAAAAGGTTGTTAGAAGGAGGAGGGCGAAAAATTGTTCTCCTTAACCTCTGAGGATAGGACAAGAAGCAATGGGCTTAAATTGCAGCAAGGGAGGTTTGGGTTGGACATTAGGAAAAACTTCCTAACTGTCAGGGTGGTTAAACACTGGAATAAATTGCCTAGGGAGGCTGTGGAATCTCCATCACTGGAGATTTTAAGAGCAGGTTAGACAAACACCTGCCAGGGATGGTCTGTATAATACAGGGATCAGCAACCTTTGGCATGCAGCCTGTTAGGGAAATTTGCTGGTGGGCTGGGATTGTTTACCTGCAATGTCCACAGGTTCGGCCGATCACAGCTCCCACTGGCTGCGGTTTGCCGTTCCAGGCCAATGGGGACTGCGGGAAGCAGTGCGGGCCCAGGGATGTGCTGGCTGCCCTGCTGGCCTTGAACAGCGAACCGTGGCCAGTGGGAGCTACAATTGGCCGAACCTGCGGACGCTGCAGGTAAATAAACTGTCCCGGCCCACCAGCGAATTTCCCTGACAGGCCGCGTGCCGAAGATTGACAATCCCTGATATAATACTTAGTCCTGCCATGAATGCAGGGGACTGGACTAGATGACCTCTCGAGGTCCCTTCCAGAATTCTATGATTCTATGACTCTGTAGGTTCAATCGTTACTAGGGTGACCAGACGTCTCGATAAAATCGGGGCCATCCTGATATTTAGGCGTTTGTCCCGCGTCCCGACCGATCTTTGGTCAGGACTCGATTTGTCCCGATATTTCATGGTACTCCTTTTTTTTGCTCTGCCGGCAGTACTCGGCTTTTTCTTTTTTTTTTGAATCTGCCGGTAGCACTCTGCTTTTTTTTTTTTTTTTTTCGCTCTGCCGGCGACCCCGCTCCCCACATGTCCCGATATTTTCTTCCTCTCATCTGGTCACCTTAATTGTTACTATGTTATCAAGCAAATTATAACCCAATATAAATGAACCACATTACCAGAGAAAAACAAGTAACCATCCATCAGAACCAGCAAAATAAAAGCAAAAATAATGGCAGTGAGTAATCATCGTTCCCTTGATGTGGAGTCCTACGAAATCCACATTTTTACAGCAAAAGCTTGCGCAAGCTGCCCTCACAACTTTAAGTGAGAAAAATAACAATTTTAAAATAAATATACAAAAGAATTGGGCTAAACAGGGTAACTCTGGCTATCAGTAAACACAGTTGTCACTCATATATACAGATTGTAAGGAAAGGGGAACTTGAAATCTCAGGCTTGATAATGGCTTATACAGACTTTTAACTTAAAGTAATTATTTTTAACAGAGTACTAGGAGAATAGTGATCAAAAGAACAATGGCCGTCTGATAGCTTTTCAGTGCTTACTGTATATGAAAAACTGGTGGGCTCAGAGTTGTTAGCGGCCAAGTGCCCTCCAATACATTCTTGTAGGGGATATCAAGGCAATGACTGCAAGGACAGTATAAAGGGCAGAAACCTCTCATAACGAAAAAAGTTTGTTCTTCGGGTACTGTACATACCACAAAGTTCTCTGTTCTTCTATACTAACAAGGACAGTTTCAAGGCTGATGAATTCACCTTGAGGTCGCTGTTAGATATGAATAATGTGGGGGAAGCCCTGAGAAGGACTGGAAGTCCCTTACCTCCATGCTGCTGATATCCTAGAACTACTCCTCAGAAATAAGGGTCTCTGATTTCATAAGATCTGGATCGTGCTGGGCAGACCCTCTCACTCCTCTGGTGTAAGTGGGGGAGGGGGGGGCTACTGGAGTGGGATGCAGGCCCCTAGTTCAGAGTTACTTCTGTTCCCACTCATTATGGATTGTCAGACCTCCACATGAAAGTTGGGTGTGGGGCGGCACACTCTGAGCAGAACAAGCTTACTATTAGGGCAGTACTGGAGCTAAGCAGGAAGGGGATTTCTTCCCTTTCCTCCATCGTATTTTTAGGCTTTCATATTGCTTCTTCTGCTCCACAGGAACTCTGTGCCATCTAAGGCCCAGAAATTAAGATATTACTTCACAGAAAAGATGCCAGCTTCAGCTACCCAGCAGG
The DNA here is from genome assembly GCF_003597395.2 of Chelonoidis abingdonii. NCBI lineage: Eukaryota > Metazoa > Chordata > Testudines > Testudinidae > Chelonoidis > Chelonoidis abingdonii. Next base: position 274,804,191 of record NC_133769.1, on the reverse strand, counting down.
GGCATGATACCTGGGCAAGTTCTTGTGAGCCTACAGATGGAATCAGGGATGGACACAGACATCTTCATTCTGGATTGGCTGTCACCTGGCAGAGTAACGAAAGAGAGGACACACATCTGGCATACGCAGCATCATGGAAACTATACTGCCACCTTCAGGGCATAAAGCTTATTTTAACCCATTTCTCTTGCTTTTTATTAAGTAGCTTCCTTCCACCAGAAAGTTTCTAGTTTTGTTAGTATAGTTGGGTGAATTTTACTGAGGTGGGTAAAATTATTCAACAAATCTGGATACGTTCTGTTATTCTGCTCACTATCCTTGTGCCTTACATATCAAATGCAACTTTGCTTTCTCAGTATTACTCTGCCTAACTGTCCTTGTTTCAAAGGTATAAACAAACAGGGAGCTGAATAGCTAACATTTTTGTTAAATGTTTATCTATAGATATGATGTTATTAAATACATATTGGGAGCGTCATTAAGTTAAGGTCCCACATGCTTTGTAATAGGATTGACTTAATTATACAGGAAAACCCACAACTGTTGTTTCTGAAGTATTCTGATATGACAGACTGGAAATTTTGCTGCAGTTTCAAGTAATTTTTTTTTAAATGAAGTACTATTAATTTTAAATCAAAACAAATCATACTATCCAATCAGTATCACTGGTGCTATTTAATGTGTTATTAACAATGACATATTTCATTGCTGCCCCTTACATATTCAGTTTTTTTGTACACTGCAGAATTTTGTACCAAACATAGAAAACTACATTCTAGAAGTTCTCAGGGGAACCTGAATGCTTAAGCAAAAGACAGATGGAGCTTCTGGCACTTGGGAAGGCATAGGAGATAATTTGGGGTTGCAAGATAAACACATTATAGCAGGAAATAGTTATCAACAATGACATTTTAAACTATTGCCATTGAATTTCAGAGCTAAATGGGGCAGTTCACATATCTCCAGAGCTATTGTTTCAGGCTGTCTGCAGACTCAGGCAGATATGCCTAACACAGTTACACAGTCCCATTTAAAAAGTCTCATTGCAACCATAGGGCTAGAGCAGCTGTAAGAGTGCTCGTGTAGCAGCTCTATGCTGATGGGAAAGAGCTCTCTCGTCGACATAGCACTGTTTACACCGGCATTTCTGTTGGAGTAACTTAACTGTTGTAAGTTGTAAGTAACTGGAGTAACTGTTTTTTCACACCCCGAGCGACATAAGCTATACCGACAAAAGTGATAGTGTAGACATGCTTCAAAGGGTATGTCTACTCAGCAGCTGATAGGTTTAATTCCTGCTGGGATATGTAGGGGTTAAGTAGAAACCTGGGAAGCTGCTAATGTGCTGACATGGCATTAGGGGACAAAGGCATAAGAAGGCTGTAGTTCTTTGTTTAATAAATAAGTTGCCATATTTTGCCCTTCCCTGTTGCTTGTAAGAATTGATAAATGTTGCAGCTACATAAGAAATGTGGGGATCTAAAGGACACCTTTTGGGTAAAGCAGTGTTATCTCCTCCTCCCTTCCTTTCCCAGCTACATAAACAAACCCTGGCTTATGGCCCCTTCCTACCTCCCCTGAGAATTGCTGACCAGGAAGATTTGTGGCACCAAATTGTTGCAAAGAAATGTATTTTCAAGGTAAAATGCCTGTGTAATATGTGTAATGCTGTGCACAGATAGGATGAGTTTACTAACAAAATGGGTGTTTTTATTATTTAAACATAACGTGCTGTAACGGATGTCGGAGTGTACATATTAACAAACAAAAAGAATGTGCTGTAACTAATTCAGTGCTTACTGGACAATTGGGTCCAGGGGAACAAGTATCGCAATAAAGAAGCCTGTACTCATATCCGCCTCTGGGTCAACTTGCTCTTTCTTCTAACAATTCCCAGCTCAGTTAAATGTACACATTAGCTCTGCTCGAGCTAGCACCTAAAAATAGCAGGATGGTAGGACTGCAACCGGCAGCAGCTTGGATAGCAGCCTGAACACAATCCTGCCTGAAACCCTGGGTACATATTCGGCAGCTAGCCCGAGCCACTGCAGTCACAATGCTATCTTTAGGCACTAGCTCAATTAGTAGGTGTGCAAGCTGAGAATTACACCTCCCAGCTGTTGTGTAGATATACATACCTATTGCTACAGTACAGTAAAGGGGAAGGGATTCCTTGGAGTTAGAGAAAGAAGGTTTGAAATAACCTACATCTATGCATAGACCCCCAACTTGCATAAAGAGCTGGGGAGCAAAACACCCAGGGCATCGGAGACTTACAGCTGGTATGGCAAATAGGGAATGTAAACCAGTGTAAAGAAATCCACCTACACTGCATAAACTTCCAAGCACCTGTTCCACTGGTTCCTGTATGCTACTGCAGAGAGGAGAGGACAAGTATCTCACAGGTATACAACCATTTGCAGGGACAGAAGGCTCCAACACTGGGAACAATGCAGGAGACAACCAGTTAGCTACTCACTCCCCAAGCCAGCTCTGGGTCTTTTGAAAACAGCTGGCAGCTGGTCTTTTTGACTCCATGAGAGAGTCTCCCTTTGATTCTTCTATTTGCATTAAACATTTTTCAGCATCAAGGGCTGCTCTCCCCTTGTTGCTTGCGCATAGCCTCTTTTAGGAAACAACAATGGTTTCTACTGTGAGGTCAGCAGTAGAAGTAAAGGGAACTTTATAACCATGCTATGCAGAAGAAAGTTACCAAAATATTAGAAAAGTGTGACAATTTACAATGCAGTTTTAAAATTCAATTACATTTATAACATTTAGATCAAGATTGGTCTTTAACTAAATCTGTCTTACTTAAAAACCAGCTCCATACTGCCTTTATTCATAGAATGTACTCTTTGAAGTTATCTGTTAGGCCTATATCCTCTCCTCCTTAAAATCCATTCTAAAAACTCATCTCTCTTGTGATATTGACAGGATAGCTGATTTTATTTATTTGAAAAGAAACAAAAATTGCAAGATGATTTGGAACCATCAAGCCGTGATCAAGAAATGATCAAGTTGTGCAGTAGCTTAACTATGTAATCACATTATCTTTTTATTTTTGTTACACCTATCCTCTCTTCCCCACTTATAGATGCCACTGCAATTCAAATTAATAACAACAGTAATAAAATAAAGCCTTTGCATGTAACTACCCACTAGAGCAATATTACTGCTTTTAAATTTTTTCACTTTCCACTTTTGCTTCATATCTTGTCAACCCTCCACAATGGCTGAGGCTACCTACTGCTTCAGGTTACTGAAGGCCTTTGGCTACTTACCTAGGGTTCAAAGGCTAACACACAAGTTGAAGTGATATTCCTTGCATTTTCTCACCATTACCCTCTTCTCACTCTCCCTTCCTTAACTTGTTATCTCATGTCTTGCCTACGTTAGACTGAAGTTCTCATGGCAAGGAACATCTTACTGTTTACAAACCATCATTTAAACATACAGAGCAGTATCTAGAAAGTGCCAAATCACCATAGTGTCTAGGCATTATATGATACCTCTCTACCCCATTATAACATGACCCGATATAATACGGGTTCGCATATAGCGCAGTAGCAGCGGGGCTCCGGTGGCACTTTAAAGAGTCTGCGGCTCTGGCTGCTGCGGGGAGCCTCAGGCCCTTTAAATCACCCGCTGGAGCCCTGCTGCTGCTACCCTGGGGCTGCGGCAGCAGGGCTCACCGGCAATTTAAAGGGCCTGGGGCTCCCCGCAGCAGCTGGAGCCCGGAGCTCTTCAAATCACCGCTGGAGCCCTGCCGCCCCTACCCCGATATAACAGGGTTTCAGCTATAATGCGGTAGGGATCTTTGGCTCCCCACAACCACGTTATAGCGGGTAGAGGTGCATTTTAAATGATAAATATTATAATATTCTGCATTCTGCTCCAATAAGAGCTTTTTGCCATTCTGATGACTTCCAGGCGCTAATAGTCGCAGTGCCTTTCCTATTGGTTCCAAAATATATACAAGAAGGGATAGTGGAAGGTAACAAACAGGGCTTTTAAAATTGCAGGAGGGCCTGTACCTGATGCTGATGTGGCACAGGAGCAATGCCGCTAAACAGAAAAATTTTATTTAAGTTTTCATTAAGTTCTATTCACCTCGTTTGCGAGCTACATGGTCAGTGAACACAGTCCAGAATACTGATTTTTGTAGGATGTTGTTAACACTTAATATATACTACCTTAGAAAATCTGGCCATGTGAGCTTGTTGTTCAGCTTCTAGGAGGGACTTGGTGAGCTGTAACTGCTCCTTCAATTTATCGATCTCATCCTGTAATTTATCTGTCTGTGCTTTCTTCTTTTGTTCTGCTTGAAAGAAATATACATTTGAAAAATGTTAATTATATTTCTGGGAAATGTGATTTTTGCCACACGTGTCTTTCTTCAATGCTTCTCCAACCTTTTCATTCTGTGAACCACTACTCTCACAGATCATCTCTCTTCCCAATATCACAATTCTTCACAGATTGCTTCTCAAAATAATACATTCTCTGGACTACTAGAATAAGCTCCACAGGCCATAGATTAACAGCCATCGTCTTATTGAAAATATAGCATGTGAAATAAGTTTATGAAATATTTAATATAAAAATGAACTAATCTAACATAGATAATATAATCTAATTTCAACATGTTTTATAGGAATATAAGGGACAGAAGGTCAAAGAAGGAATGACAGGCATGACTCCCAAATATATAATTCTGCAAGATTCACTAGAGGATGTTAATTAGTTAAACTTACTTTCTTTTTCAGTCCATACAGTGATACAACTTTGGATTTCTTTAGAATTAGATAGGTGAAACTTCTGTTCCCAGAATTTCATTTTAAGGGTCACTGTCAAAAAATTTGTTTAAAATGTACACTCAAAAATGTATCAATCTATATAGGTTTTTATAAGTTTGCCCATCACTGCAGTATCTGAGTACATAGCAGAACAATGGGAATAACTGTGCATCTGTCTACACAGCAATTAAAAACCCACAGCTGGCCCATGCCAGCTGACTCTGGCTAAGGAGCTCAGTCTAAGGGGATGTTTAATTGCCATGTAGATGTTCAGGCTTGGGCTGGAGACAGGGCTCTAAGACCCTATGAGGTGGGAGAGTCCTAGAGCCCAGACTCCAGCCTGAGCCTGAACATCAGTACTACAATTAAATAGCCCCTTAGCCCGAGCCCCACAAGCCCAAGTCAGCTGGCATGGGCTAGCTGTGAGTGTCTTATTGCAGTGTAGACATACCCTAAGTCAGGGGTCGGCAACCTCTGGCACGCGGCTCACCAGGGTAAGCAGTTTGTTTTCCTGCCACGTTGGCAGGTTCGGCCAACTGCGGCTCCCACTGGCCGCGGTTCACCATCCCAGGCCAATGGGGATGGTGGAAAGCGGCGCGGGCAAGTGATGTGCTGGCCGCGGCTTCCCACCCCCCCCATGGGCCTGGGATGGCGAACCACGGCCAGTGGGAACTGAGGGTCCGTCGAACCTGCCAACGCGGTAGGAAAACAAACCAGCCCGGCTCACCAAGGTGCTTACCCTGGCAAGCCACGTGCCAGAGGTTGCTGACTCCTGCCCTAAGTGTTTAAAGAGTTGAATCACTCCCCTCACACAGTAATTCTTCTTGCTAATACAGAATGAATCCAGCTCAATTGACTCTGCCATTCCTCCCATTACCTCTCTTTCCAAGCATATAACAGCTGCTTTCCTCTACCAATTTACCAACATCTTCTTTCAGTTCCTTCAGTGCTACTGCTATTTTACTGGCCTCTCAGGCTACTGTTCAAACCCTGTCTCCATCCTCTCTCTCTCTCTTCCACTACCCCATTTTTCTTGCTCCCAGCTGCTCTTCCTTCCTGACCACCTCTATCCAGCTGCTCCTGCTCCACTGCCAACCTGTCTCTCTGGTTCACCATCCCCGACTTTCCTCCCCCAACACCTTTCCCATTGCTAAAGAACACCAGGTCCCAGCAACAATGAATAGTGTACACAGTGATAAAAATATATTGGGGTAAAACAAGCAAAAATCTGAAGAATGTCTTTCACACTATAAATATTTTCAGTTGACACAAAGCAGAAGAGGCAGAGAAGAAAATCCCTAAATTCATCATTCATACTGACAATAAAAATGTAGCATTACTCTGCACATGCAAATACCTCTGAAGCAAGCTGGAAAAAAGTGCCTTTACCATACACCAATAACCACGTATACTGTATTGTTAAGTTGTGCATATTTAATGTTGTGAGTCAGAAGGCCAAAGGGCACATGCCTTGAACAATTTGCATATTAATTCGAGTTTATGTTGTTTGGTGTGCGGTTGTACTCTCACAGATCTTGGGAGACAGGCCAGTCCTCGCTTACAGCCAGCCTCCCAACCTGAAGCAAATACTCACTAGTGACAGACTTGAAGGTGGCAATTTTACAACAAAAAAATTTCAAAAACAGACTCCAAAGAGAGACTGCTGAACTCAAATTAATATGCAAATTACTTACAATTAACTTAGGTTTAAACGGAGACTGGGAATGGTTGGGTCATTACACTAATTGAATCTATTTCCCTATGTTGAGTTCTCCTCACACCTTCTATGGGTCATCTCAATTCTCACTTCAAAGGTTTTTTTTCTCCTGCTGATGATAGCTCATCTCAATTGATTGGCCTCTTCCAGTTGGTATGCGTACTTCCACCTTTTCATGTTCTCTGTACGTATAAATATCTCTTGTCTGTGTGTTCCATTCTATGCATCCGAAGAAGTGAGCTGTAGCCCATGAAAGCTTATGCTGAAATAAATTTATTAGTCTCTAACGTGCCACAAGTACTCTTGTTCTTTTTGCAGATACAGACTAACATGGCTACTACTCTGAAACCTGTTTTTAAGAACATCATTTTATATTAATCTACCAAATAGGGTAGTGTAATAATGATGATTATACTGGATTGTGGAATTTGGCACCCTGGTTGAATAATCGTAAGTTGCCCTATAACTTTCACATTGTACTATCACTATACATTTATTGTGGGCCTGATCCAACTCTAACTAACTTCAGGGGAGGTGGAGTGGATCCCATAATGATAACAATGCTTTTTAATAATATTTCCTTTTCCTCGGTACATCCTATTCACTGGCAATGATACTCACGTTGTCACAGCTTTCATATACTCAAATGAAGCCACGGCTCTGAATTCTGCAACTGGCAAAGGTATTCAGCAGGAACTCAGTTTGAAAAATTATTCTAAACATGGCAGCATGCTATTCCACATTTATAATCTTTCAGTGAAATGACTGCCATATCACATTTGGTCAGTCTAACTGTCAAATGTACAAACGCATTCAGGGGCTTATAAGTCAAGTGGCTTCTTTCTGGGTCACACAAAAACTTAAATTCCATATCCTGAATATATTTTACGTATTTCTATATCTCCTTAATTTTCCTGATAGCGTGAAAGTACTCACCAGTGTGAGATTCTTCTTTATGGCGTCGCTGCATATGACTTTGTAGAAAGGAGTAGTTCATAAAAGCCTTATCACAAAACTGACACTACAAAATACAAATAGATATTTGTTTTCGGTAACAACATTAAGTGCTGGTTTTTTTAATTATGACAGTTAACATTTTTTGAATTAGCCTATTACATTTCTCCATACAGGAGCCCATTCTTGTACATGGCAACACTGTGATACTGATTTGAATTCCAACATTATTCAATTTAAATTACATAGCATGCTGGTGGTAACAGATGAAATATTCAAGCTTGAGTAGTAATGATAGGAATTATATCCTATGTAAGATGAAGCCACTAGAAAGCGATAAGATCACAAACACTTGAGAATGTCTGGCATTCAATTCAAGAGAAGGTAATGGTTGATAATGTCGGGGAAAAGAAGACCACCTCTGTGATTTGCTCAGACAGCCTGAGGCACCTTTATTGATTATTCACTTGTGCACAAGTGGAGGCCAGCGTATTCCCTAGCAAGGGTTAAGCTGACCTGCCTGTTACAAATGTTACTGAGCTTATAAAGGTTAAAACCGCAAAACGTCACACATAGATACAGCCTTATTTAGAATACAAATTGCTAATGCTGCAAAACATGACTAATATTTACCCTATGGCATACATATTGCTAAATAGCAATTTATTTTCCCTAACAATAATATTGTGAGAAAAGACACTAACACACTTGCTAATTAATGCTATAATTAAAGTGGAAAACAAGTTTAAATTATTACCCCATTATCACTCACTCTTAATTGTAAAATGAAATCTCCATTTGGACTGAAATGCTCCATGTTTGGTTTTAAAAAACATGAAATATGAGGAATATCCATGCCACTATTTTGGATTTCAACAAACTGAAAAGAAAAATACATGTACTTTTCCCATTGTGAAATTGTATTGCCACACTCTCTCTCCTTCCTCCAGCATATATAACTCAACAATAACTGAACGGAGAAATTTGGCATTAAATTGCACACTTTGAAACTATATCCATGTTGGGAAGGGGAGGAGGTAGAATCATAAAATACCATATGTCATCCAGGCAATCTGGTAAGTGCAAGATTACTTCTGCTTTGTGGAGTCTAGTTTTAAATGTGCCAAGCAAGGGGGATTCCATCCCTACTTTTGATAAATTATATATGAATACCTTCTTTTATTATGCTAAAATTCTTCTCTTCTGCATATTGTTATCGGGACACACCCCAGCCCTTAATCTAGGGTTGCCAACTTTATAATATTTAAAAAACAGACACTCCAGCAAGAGTGCCAAACATCCCCCACTCTGCCCTCTTCCCCCACCCCAGACCCTACCCCTGCCCCACCTCTTCACTCCCCTGAGACCCATACCCCATTCACTTCTCTTCCCCTTTCCCCCATCACTCACTGCTTTTCCCCTTTCCCGCTCCTCTCCCCTCTGCCTGGGTCAGGAAGGACTCACCCGCGGAGCCAGGCTGGGAGTTGCAGTCTCCCAATGCAGGTAGGAGGCGGCCCGGACTGAGTAGGGGCTGGCGTGAGTAATGACCCAGCGCCCTCCTGCCTCCTCCGCCTGTAGTAATCAGACTTTTCAGTCGAAAACCGAACTCCTGGCAACCCTACCTTAATCACCAGGCAGTCAAGGCATATCTCTATTATAGCTCTGATCCTGCATCAGGTTCCAATAATGAGGAGTCCCATTGATTTTTGCAGATTCTAATACAGGATCAGGGGCCTAGCCTTTTCTCATAAATCAATCTCCCCAACCCTCAAAGGTCTTCTGTAGCTCATCCGCATTCCTCCGAATTAATGAAATTCCCAGAAATTAAAGGCACATCTAGGTGTGATGGTGCCAGAGCTATGTAAAGATTTATTAGTGCCCATCCCAGGATGCAACATTTGCAACCCAAAACTGCACTGACTTTTTGTTTCCTTCCCATATTATACTGAAAACTCTGATGAAATTTGCAGAAACCTACTATCCTTAGATTTTTTTTTAGCATTACTGCTTTTCAGGACACTTAGACAGGGAATGACATAAGGAAAAGTAGAGTTGTGGGGGAATCATGCTGGAGAGGATAATAGGGAGGAGGAGCTGGAGCAAGAAAGGGTGACAGTTGCAGATAAATAAAAGCACTGTTTATTAGGATCCAAATTAATAACAAAATACAGCAGAAACTCACTGATTCATGCAGCACAGACCTGCAAGAATCTGCCTCCCACCCAACCTTTCAGGAAAAAGATAAAAGCAGAGGCTGTAGTAAGGTGCCGAGTTACATACTTTTTTTTTTTTATACAAAATGTCCTGCCTCTAATGGTGTGCATTTAACACACTCATTTACACTCATCTTTTATAAATGGAGATAAGTATTTTATCAAATTTTGATCCTACTGGTATATTTTTAAAGTTGTTTAATTCATCCTTAAAGTACATTTTGCCCATTTTAAGAGTGATAAACAGAAGACCTACTATAAAACATGAACAAAATATACAGCTGTTGAAACTGATTGAACCAGATTGTGACTCAAAACCCCACATTTCTTTCATAAGGTATGATGGCTAACTATCCTTAGCTATTGTATATGTTTCAAAACACACAAATCTGCTTAAGGGAGCTACAACTGCACACTTCAGTCAGTCAGTCACACTGATGTAATATGAATGTAAAAGACAATTTCAAACTTGCTCAGCAAATTTAAAATCTGTTCATTACAGTCAAATTCCCAGGTCTCATCTAGAATTTGAAATTCTACTACTGATAGCTAGTATGATATTAAATATAAATGTCTTGCAACCACCACTAAAACCATTAATAATTAAGTTACATTTTGTTGGATACATGCAAGGAAGTACTGACACAAAACCTAGATAGAGAAGGTATAGTATGTCAGCAAAGCAAAGAACCATCAGGGATTTTACACTGTAACAGATTGCGCATGATTTATGGTATTAAATTGGCTGTGAAATACTGTTATCCATTCAAGCACTAAACTCATGTAGTAGAAGCAAGTTCTTATTCAACAACTAGCAGATGGAAGGTTTATACTATGTGCCTATTACTGGTGACAATATTCCTCAAGCTATTTTTCATAGTATTAGATACAAGAAAGCTTTTATGTAATATTAAGATCTTGTAAAAATCATCAAAATATGAGAAATTCAAATATAGTAGAAAACTGACATTTCAGCATTAAGAAAGATATTATTTGAGTTTTTGAGCCTTAAAATTATCACACCTTAATAGCAATTCCATTTGACAGTTCATATTTTTACAGTTTTCACTTGTTCTGGATGTGGTTTAAAGACATTAAACTTAAAACTCAAAACTCAATTACTGTACATCACTTCGAAAATAAAGTGCACATGCATTAAGAAAGGCAAGTAACTGTTTACAGTCTTGCTCGTTAAGGGGCCAAAGCTTTAATGGGCATGGAACGTGAATTACACTGAGCAAGACTAGCAAAAACCCCATTGTCTGGCACTTTAGGACAGCCAAATGCTTGATACGGACAAATGATATGTAATTGTTGCCTACTAGTCAATCTGCACTTACAAATACTAGATATAGATAACTTGGAGTCCTCCATTCAGACCCAAAGTGCTCACTCCATTTTACAGATATTACTCAATATCAGCTTCTGAACTCATCCCTCACTAGATCTGTCTAATTCTTAGAGATAATAATTTACTCCAAGAGATAAAAGGGGGAGAAAGAGCTTTTTATTTTATATGGCCTTAAATGGATAATGAGATAAATGCGGCTGAACAGAAGAAGGAAAATGAACTATACTCCAAGGCCAGTATTTTGCTCGATTCTTCTCCGGGCTCCCCTCAGCCAGATATGGCCTAAATGCATTTTGAAGAGAATGCATGCACATATTTGTGCTGTCAAATACAATGAAGGGATTACTTGACATTCAGTTGAGTTTACAATTAAACTGATGCGGGGGCTCACTCACTTTTCATTTTCAACCCAGGTCAGACGCTCTGGTCAAACAAGACATCTAGACCTTTTGAAATGCAAATCACATCAGCAGCTTCTCCTTAAGGCCCTGATCCTGCAACTGAATCCACAAGGATCCTGTATTCGCATTGTGTCCTAATGAATTCTGCCCGCATGGATACCCTCACAAGACTGGGGCCTAAGTGAGGGAAATATACAACAAAAAGCATACTCTGCTTTTTAAAAATACAGAATTTTGGACAAAATATAATATCTTCCTACTGGACCACTGAACTTAAGATGGAAATTATTCCTTAATCAAGACATTTTAGAAACAAAACTTTTCCTAGCCCACTGACATGCTGATGTTCCCTCCAGTTGGGGTTGAAACACGTTGGTGGCATAGCATGGCAAAGCTTGCATTGCTCCTACCTATGCTGTACCTACTATTTGGATAAACAGGACTTTGACCTTCAGGAGTGTCAGGTTAGAGCATCTTTCATGAGAGTTAAATGAACTTTAAATACACACACACAAACACACAAAGTTGGCCCACGGCCATGTTTGCCAAGTTTCAGCCCAGTATAGTCTTTAAATTTTGGAACACCTTTTAAGGCAGTAATAAATTCCCAAAATACTTGTTGAAAAAAAAATGGGGACGTTGATAGAAAAAGTAACAGTTTAAGAGTCTAAGACTTAACGTTCCCTATACTCCCTTGCCTGCCTTCCACCTCACCTAATCATTCGCTTCAGATTCACTTTAGGTATGTCACACGGGATGGTGAAATGAATACGAGCCTGGAAAAAGCTCATCAGTCAATAGGGTTAGTTGGAAATCAAACGCTTCCTCTCTAAAGCGGTATGAGATTCTGGCCCCAAAGTGCTGGGAATGAAACCGCAGCCTCCGGGGTATTTTGATGGATCTCATGAGGGGTGGGGGAGCATATCCCCAAGGTAAGACAGTGTTTCCTACCTGCCTGCCCTGCGGTTGCACCATGGAGGGGCTGAGCGCTAGCAGTGACTATAAGTGCGTCTCACCTGGTGATAGCTGGCTCTAGCCTCCAGCATCATCTGCTGGGTGCTGATCATCTTCTTCCGCCGCCTGCACTCCTCCTTCAGCAGCTTCATCTCCTGGGCGCGCTGGGCCACCTCCTTGCCCACCTCCTCCAGTCGGGTGTCAGCCGCCCGCAGTGCCTGCTCGCGGCCCTGTAGCTGGGCGCCCAGGTGCTCCTGGCAGTGCAGCAGGTACTCGATGGAAAGCTGCGCCAGACGCACCAGCTTGAGCAGCAGCGGGTCGGCGGGGCCCCGGCAATGCGGGCAGAGCAGCCGCTCGGCACTGCAGAAAGTGACGTGGCCAAGGTGCTCCTGCAGGGCCACCACGTCCAGCTCGCTTGCCACCCGCTCCACGTCTACAGCGCTCAGCCTGCGCCAGTCTGGGCTCCCGTGCCGTGGCCGGAACTGGAAAGTGGGCAGGGGACCTAGCGTAGCAGTGCTGCCCATCCCGGCCAGGCTGCAGTGGGAGAGGGAGGCACTGCTGGGCGCGGGGCTCAGGCTCTGACCATGAGCTGGGCTGCAGAGCCCAGAGCCCCTCTTCGGTGTCTGCTGTGTTGCTATGGCAGCTGTGGGGAGAGAGCGAGAGTGAGATGCCTGGTACCTCCCCTGCCTCTTTCCTATATTACCCCCCCCTCCACTTTCTCATTCCCCATCCCAAACACCTGTCCACCCCTACAGCCTCACCCCATCCCCTCCACACACTTCACTTCCTCATCCCCCATCCCAAACACTTTACCTCCCCCACGGCCTCACCCCCCCACACACACACACTTCACTTCCTCATCCCCTATCCCAATCACATGCCCACCCACCCCCACACCCTTATCCACACCGCTCACCCCCCATCCCCAAACACCTCACCACCTCACTCTTCCATCCCTAACCACCTCCAGGGCCGGCTTTAGGCCGATTCCCCCGATTCCCCAGAATTGGGCCCCGCGCCTTAGACGCCTTTTTAAATTTTTAATTTTTTTTTACATACCCAGCAGTGGTCCAGGTCTTTGGCGGCACTTCGGTGGAGGGGGGGTCTGGAGTGAGTGAAGGACCCCCGCCACCAAAGTGCCGCCGAAGACCCGGACTGCTACCAGACATTAGAATCGGGCCCCACAGTTCCTAAAGCTGGCCCTGACCATCTCACCCCTATCCTTACCACCGCTTCCCCAAACACCATACCCCACATCATCCTTCCTAACCTCCCAACACCTTGCCTCCCTGCATACACAACCCCTGGCATATACACCTCAGCTTCTCATCCTTCCAGTCATTTTCAAACACATCCCATATCACCCCCTCCTCAGGCACCCCTACACAACTCATATTGTATACACACCCCTCTCTACCCCCTCCTCATCCCCACAGGCACCCCTATATCCCTATACACATTCCACATAGTAGCATTCACCCCACAAACACATCCTACATTTCTTCCCCTCCAGCCACTTCCCATGAACATCACACAACCCCTTCCAGTACACCTCACCTACTAGTCATATGTTTCACATCTCCCATTTCCAATATACACCCCTGTATAATGCATCCCCATACAGCACAAATATAACCCACATCGCCATGCAGAAGGACAGAGAGAAAGCATGCGAGCACACATGAGATTAGGGCCTTGTTTTTATTCAAAGTTGCACAGGTTTAATTAAAGGTGTAATTTTTTTTTAAACCAATTTGGGTAAACCACTTCATTTGTTAAATCAATATTAAACCAAGTTTAGGAATGTTCACAGAGGGTTTCGGTTTAAATAAGGCCTGGTCTATGCTACAAAGTTAGATTGACGTAACCTATTCCTGCATGTATCTACACTCAAATTTGTATCCAGCCAGTGTAAGCACCATGTTACAGTGATGCAGCAAAACCACCTCCCCAAATGGCATAGAGCAGGGGTGGGCAAACTTTTTGGCCCATGGGCCACATCTGGGAATAGAAATTGTATGGCGGGCCATGAATGCTCACAAAATTGGGATTGGGGTGCTGCAGGGGGTGAGGGCTCTGGTTGGGGGTGCAGGCTCCAGTGTAGGGCTGGGGATGAGAGGTTTGGGGTACAAGAAGGTGCGCCAGGCTGGGATCAAGGGGAGCTCAATAGATCTAGTACTGCACTGCAGACCTGCCACTTCTACAAGGAACTGCATGCCATACTGGGTGGAGATCCCACTAGCACCCAGCAGACCTCTATGGATACCTTGGAGTAGCCTAAGGCAGAGACCTCTGTAGTGAACACCAAGGAGGAGGAGGAGAAGGAGGGAAGATGCAGTGGGTGACTCCAGCCATGCCACAAGCCTGGACCTGTTTGAGACTGTGCCACAATCTAACCAGTCCCACCAGCTAAGTGCGGATGAGCCTAATCAAGGGGAACGGAACTTGCATGTGTGTATGCATTTTGCCTTAGAATATTTAAATTTAAAGATGACACTCAGTCCATTCCCAAGTTAACAAAACAAAGATATTGACTTTTCATTGTTTCATTGTACAAGAAGAGACAGAAATACAACAAACAGGCAGAGTTGCATCTGATTTTCATTCCCCTGTTGGTTAGGGATGTAGAGCACTTCATGTGCATAGAGATGTCCTTTTTATCCATCAGAGAGATCTTGATGAAACTTTCATGGAGATACTCCACAATCCTCTCCTGAAGATTTCTACAGATGGCTGCCTTACTTCTTCTACCACAATAGGGCACTTTCTTATGTCACTCCGTGATGAGTTTGGCGAGCACCATAGTAGTAAACAGCTTGTGGCATACAGGCCTGTGCGGGTTCAGAACGTCAGCAACTGTGCTCTCTGTGCTTTTGTTACGCTCAGGAGTGAGATATCAGCTAAGATCACCAACACCAGTGGAAAATAGTGCCAATATTCAGTGCCATTGCCCTATACTTATACCCATGGAATAGGAACTGAAATGTTATAGATTAATGGAACAGAAAATCCTTCCCACCTCACCCTTGGTGGACCATATTCATTGTGGCTGGGGATGGAGAGCAGTGCTGTGAAGAGATGCTCTAAACCTGAAGTGTTAATAAGCATTTCTTATTAAAAGTGTTTATGGGAGTAACGGAAAGGAGTTTTGAAACTTATCTTTCCCTTGTGATTGTAAATCCTGGAGTACATCTGTCTGTTTTTATCAGCAGCTTCTGGCATGGTGGCCTTAAGGGGAGCCCTCTCCCATCTGCACGATGCCTGACCCTGATAAGTAGGAGAAAGATGGAGGAGGACATGTTCTGCAAGATCCTGCAAGCTAGTGCTGCATCAGACTGTGAACGAAGGCCAATATGACTGACAGCATGGAAAAAGACAGAAGACGGACCCAGAAATCCCACCAGGACATAATGAGTCTTCTCAGGCTGCAAACCCAAATGCTGCAGACTGTGATGGACCCGCAGGTTTAAAAATCTTGGACTCTCCACCTTATTTAGTTCTTGAAGAACTCCATGGTCGCTGCCTCCTATGCTCCAACATACCATGTGGCATTATAAGGCACATTGTTACTACTCCAAGCCGTGGACAGCAAGGAAAATCACATCTTCACACACATAGACCTGTGAGAACCACATTTCATGTATGTGTAGCCACAACTATCTACATTTGTGCACTGAAGTGGACATACATGTTTACTTCCTTTATAATATTTAATTTTCAGTCCAATAAGTTATGTTAAAAATGTGTATAGCATCACCTGGGGGGGGGGTGTTCCACACTGGTTTTCTGCGCTGTTCCCCTCCTCCATTCAATGAAGTTCTATTTTTGGAGAATCACATCATCTTTACTGCATCACAACAAATATTGTAGAATGCATAGCGATACTCGAAGCAAACTACTTGTAAATGCACACCAAACACCACATAATTCATAGCTTCAGGAAAACACTCAGTCATATTTATAAATGTACAGTAAGCATTACACAATTCTTAGCAACAGCCAAAGCTCCAAGCACAGAGAACAGTGCACCAGAGAACACTACTGTATCTGACCATTATAGTGCTGTCTCAAAGCCTCTCTCAACTGCGTAGCTCCATGTTGAGCTCTTCTAATAGTTCTTGTGTTTCGCTGTTCACAGTCAACAGACAGTCACTCCACCTTCATCCTATATTTGGCATCAGCTTTTTCCCTTTGCCTCACAGATATGCAGGACAAAACAGGCAGCTATAACCATTGGGATATTTTTCTCACTGAGAATCAATCTAGTGACTAAGGCAAGCTCTGCCAGGGTCTCTTCAATCTGCCAGTAGCACATTCAACAGTCATTCTGCATCTGCTGAGCTGCTAGCTGCACCTTCCCTTGGTGCTGTTGAGGTGGCCAATATATAGCTTTATGAGCCAGGGGAGCAAAATGTAGGCAGGGTCCTCTAGAATCAGTATGGGCATTTCAGTATAGCCAATGGTAAATCTTTGGTCAGGAAAGCCAGCGGATTTCTGGACAGTCCCATGTTCTCAAAGATATGAGCGTCATGTACCTTCCCTGACTTGCCAATTTTCATATCAGTGAAGCATGCCCAGAGATTCACCAACAGTTGTATAACCATGGAAAAGTAACACTTTTTGCTGATGTACTCTGTGGCAAGGTGGGTTGGTGTCAAAATAGGGATATGTATGCAATCTATCATCCCATCAGTTCAGGAACCCCACGGTTGCTTATACATCCACTATTCTCTGCTCATTGTGAACGTCACTGTCCTATGTAGCAGGATACAATTAATGGACCTACACACCTGTACAACATCAGTCCTCACTGTGGATTTTCCAAATCCAAAATTATTTTCCACTGACCAGTGGCAATCTGGAGTTGCAAGCTTCCAGAATGCAATCACCACGTGCTCCTCCACTGGCAATGCAGCTCTCATTCTGCATGTGCTGGAGGGTTGCGGCAAGCTTGGCACACTGATCCAGGAATGTGGTCTTCTGCATCCAAAAGTTCTGCAGTCATTGCTCATCCCATTTGCATTACGATGCAATACCAGCAGTCAGCTTTGGTTCTCAGGTCCACAAGCAGGGTTCCATGAATGCCACCAACAACCTTGAATTATTTTCGCTATATCCCTCAGCAAACTGTCCTCAAAGAAATCCTCATGTCCCCAGTAGTTGCGAGTCCGGAGAGTACAGGAAATTCAGGAGAATCTTGCATCCTGTATTTTCAGTGTTCATGACAATAGTGTGTAACCCAAGTGCCTAATAGGAAGATATCTCTTTAAGAGACCCATGTCTCGGGTAGGAGAGAGTTGTGTCTGGGGCCTTCACTGTTGCTAGGCAGATATAGCCCTCCACATCCAGAAACATCTGGATTTTGGGTGTGGTTGTGGTAGTTTGGGGTATGCTCCAATAGGTTCCCTGAGCTGGAGTCAGCAATAAGGGCAGCTGCTTTACAAAAGGCAATGTGCCCTGTATGAGTTGGGAGAAGCTGAGCTGAAGAGCAGAAAGCAGGCTGTTTCCCCTAACCATGAAGCATTTTGCAGCAGGTTAGTGATATTGTTAACCCTCTAACAGGGAAGTATGGGTAATGTTAATTATAGAAAGAAGTAATTGGGAGGGAAAAATAATTTCTTCTATTTTAATTGTATACTTTGAGTGTGTTTTTTAATTTTAGACAAACTGTTTTAGTTAAATTGTCTCAACTAGTATGATTCACCAACTTTTCTTTAAATGTAGTAATGGGGAAAGAGTAATTTATATTTTGCTATTTTCAGTTTTGTATTTTCTTGTAAGAGGTTGGATTTTTTTTTTAAATCTGTACACTTAACTGAGTGGTTGGTTAATCAGTTAGCTGATTGCCTAACAGTGATTTTAGTAAAGGAAGAGTCGGCATGGATTTCATGAAGATTCCTACAAGCAAGTGGAGGGAAGATGTTGTTTCAGATTCAGCAGATTGTATAGATTTTGTGATCAAAGACTCTGAGACTGAGGTGAAGCTAGCCTAAATTTTGGGAACCCTTCTTCTTCTCACTGTGTTTCTGTGGGGATTGAATTGTTGAGATTATAATTTGTTTTCTTTATTTATGTATAACTGTGAAAATAATCTCTGTGGATTATAAAATGGCCATGTTATGTTGTAAAAATTAAATTATTTGTTTCTTTATCATACCATTTTATAAAATTGTTGTTTAATTACATTAATTTCTTTAATTTCTTTGGGGATTTGACTGTGGGGAGGTTGACCCTGTGCAATCCTTGCTGAAAATGCTTAGAGATTGAATTCTGAGTCTCCAGCTACTTTTCTATGGGAATTCGCATTTTTTTAGGCACTTGAGAAGGACAATGAAGTGAACTCTAGCCCACCCAGATATTACAAGTGCACAGTTCTGTGGGTTCCATACTTCTGTCAGAGATGGCAGAGGCCTCTAGCCCACCCAAAGGTTATAAATGTACAGCTCTGAGGGCTCCATACTTATGGCAGAGACAAAAGAGTGCTATGCAGGTTTGTGGGATTATTTTAAAGAGGCACAAAAATTTGGATATGGACGACATTATGGGATGAAGAGAGTTGCATGCTGGAACTTGATCCATAGCTCCGAGAGATCCCTGGACAAATCAGTTCTGTCCCACAAAACACTGCAAAAATGTCCCAGAAGGCATTATGCAGAATGGCAGCAGTTGGCATACTGGGACACCTAACAGCAGTGCACTGCACTTTACATCGACACAAGTGCTTCTGGTGAGTAGTGGTGCAAGTAGAAATCTTTTCTTGCTGGTACTCCACTTGTGGAGAGGACACAAGGGGAGGGCAGGTGACCTCCTCACATGACCCTCCATGTGACTCTTCCCCACTCCACCCCCAGCCTGGGGCCCCCATGCTCACCCCATCCCCTCTGACACCCCCCTTACCCGTCTAAAATTTTACAACTGTATTTGTTAAACAGATGCAGTTGTAAAATGATGCTTTGGGCACCTAGTGCCACCTGTACTTCCAAGTGTCACTGAGGATCCAGCAGCACCCCAAATTGAAAACTTCTTACATGAAAGAAGGATAGGAAGAACAATCACCCCCCTTTCCCTTAATATACTATTAGTGCCTCCCTATGTCGAAACTAAGTTTCTGCCAGCTTACTTTTATCTAAGGGTATGTCTTCACTACCAATGTTAAAGCATGGCTGTTTCAACCAATTTAAAGCAGTGCAACTTTGAACACAGGCACTAAAGGAGACATCAGGAGTTGCTATGGGACCTTTCCAGGTCTCTTTCTTATACATGTTCAGATAGGGGAGTTAGCAGCCGAAAGTAAACAGTTGGGAGGCAGACCCAATCAGGACAGGGGGAAAGTCTGTTATTCTGTCAGTGAGATCAGTGGAAGCAAATAAAAAAGGGACACTGGGTGCTACATTTCTAAAAGGGCTAATTTTAAATTTATTTTAGTTACTAAACAAATAACAGTTCCTTGTAAATGTTCTGAACATTGATTCCTGCACCCAAAGAGTAATTTTGGAAAGACATAATGTATTTTTTAATCCACAATAACGAGGTTGGAAACGTGCTTTAACTTAACTGCACCACTGACTTGTGCCTCCAATAATCTGTTTACATTGCAGTGGTACCCAAAGGCCCAATCCGGATTGAAGCCCCATGCTACTGCCGCGCCTGCTCATTCCAAAATACTGCTTTAGGTTAAATGACCAAGAAAACCCAGCCAGTTATTCACAACCCGCCCCGCTAGTCCGAGCCAAGGCAGCGTGAGGGAGGCGGCAGGGTGACAGGGAAGCGGAGGAGGAGGAGAGACGAGTCTGTCTGGGCCTGGCTGGAGAGGCTCCTGCACGGAGCTCCCTCCTTCAGCGAAAGCAGGGGGCGCTGAAAGACACCCAAGCTCGACCCCCGCAACGTGCGGCCCCAGCAGAGCCGAGGCTGGAGAAGACCCGAGGGCAGCGACAGACCGGCGGGACCGAGAGCTCCCAAACCAGCCCAGCGGGGTTGCCACGTGCGGGCCCGGCCCGAAGGCTGGTCACAGCTGGGGGCAGACCCGTACTCGCGCGCAACAGGAGAGAGAAGGCGGAGGGCGGCATCCCAGCCCCCGCCTCGCTGCTCTCACCTCAGACGGCGGTACCGGCCGCGACAAGCAGGGTCCGCGGGCAGCGCCTCCTCCGCTGTAGCTGCAGCCCGGCAGGGCAGTTGCCGCTGCACTAGGAGAGCAGAGGGGAAGGGGCTGCGGGGGTGACAGCGCTGCTCCTGCTGTTCCCCGCCCACCTCCAGCGGCCCCACAGCGCCGCCTCCCCCCCCGCGGCGGCTCCTGCTCCATGTCATAGAGGGGCTGGCAGCAACCCCTCCTCCCCGTTCCCGTCTTCATTCCCGCCTCTCCCTGGGCTCTCAGGTGCAGACAGGCCTGCGCGCTCAGATGCCGGGAGAACGCGGAGGTGGTCTGGGGAGGGCAGAGGAGCCCGCCCCGAGAGAGGGGCAGCGGGAGCGCGGGCAGCCCTCGCCCGGCAATGGGGGCGGGGAATATCAACTTGGAGCAGGAGCGAAGACGTTGTAACTGAGCCAGCCGCAGTCTCCCCCCACAACTCCACCACCTTTCAGTCTCGAGAGCCCTCAATGCCCCAGCTCTCTTTTTAGGGTGATGGTTGTGACACCCTCGTTAAAGCAACAGAGAGATTCCTCGCCAGACCCCTCATTTTCAGCGCGCTACAGCGGTCTCGCAGAGCTGGCTTTGGTTTCTGGTACTTAGCCCAAAGCTGACTGCTGATTTTCCTCCACTCAGAGAAAAAAAGGGGCAGATCAAGGTTTTATGAATTGACGCACTTAAAAAAAGGTTGTAGTTTAATACATTTTTCTTGCCACTCAGAAAATGACTGCAAATGGTTAATGGCAGAGAGCCAACTTCTAAAGTTTATGGATAATTCCAAGCTGGGAGGAGTTGCGGCTGCTTTGGAATCCAGAATGAGCAGCACCGGTGGTGCATATAAGAAGCTAAGGGAGGCTAAGCCGCCATTTTGGAGGTGTGCCTGTGCAACCCTAAATTGGCCCTTGTTCAGCAATGCCCCAATATGGCCTGTTAACCCAAACCCTTTGGTGGCTGAAATTTACAAGTCTTTAATGTCCTTTTACAACTCATTCACTCTCACCCATAGGATTCCATCTAACACTATTAAAAAACAAAAAAGGGAGGAGGGGGAAGGTTGCCCACATCTCTATCCTCTGAGTAATGTCTCACTATGCACATACTCATGCTGGTCTTTTGCATTATAAGAGTCAGGACAGACCAGATCAAATTAGATCATTCTGTTGAGAGTCAATGGTAGATGATTTTTAGCTCCTTTAATAACGAATGGATATTTATATGTCTGATATGATTCCACAATCCTTGATACTTTGTTGGCTGAATAGTAAAGAGTTTCCTTGCTGGTGGTAAAGTAGGGAGTAATTAATCAGTAGTTGTTTCTAATACAGAACTTGAAGAAAGGCACTAAAGCGCCCATATTCCCAAGGATATTTAGGTGCCTAACTCCCACTGAAATCAACAAGGATTTTATTTAAGGATCTGGGCCTAACAGCTCCAAAAGATGTTTATTAGATGCATAACTAAGCACCTCTCTCAATAGTTTGGTGACTGGTCTTCCACATTACTTGAGTTCAGCATACCTTTGAATTTATTTTGACTCAAAGGAAGGCACACATAGAGATTTTTGTCTGAGCTGTCTGGCCAATTTAGTTTACTTCATATTAAATTAACTTAAGTCATAGAAGCTGCTGTATTCTCAAGGAAGTAAAGCAGAGAGTCTCAACTGACTAGTAGCTTTTGTTTAGCTATTACATAATCAAGGGAATAAGTAAAAGTAGAGTTCATGTCTTACTCAGAGTCCTTATACTCTGTATTGTATTTATGCCAAACTGCATATCTACTGTAGATATTCAAATACTTTGAGTTCAGTTTCACTCTCTGGTCCTAATGTTACCCTAAATTTTAGACACCAATTAAATTAGCCTACAGTAGCTCTTCTAATTTAACAAAAGGGTTACAAGGTAGTGGCCTGCCTTAAAGGAATTGCCAAGGTGTTACCAGGGGTGTTACCAACCTGCAGAGGGCTACCCAGAGCAAGCTAGCCTTGCTAGCCCCTGAAAGGACACAGATACAGTTGTATTCCCTCTAAGCTGCCTGGTAACCCAGGAGCGATTCAGATGCTGCGCACTTGATTAGCAGAGCCACACACATCCAGCAGCATGTGTTCAGGTGCCCAGGTTCTTGCAGCTTTGCACCCACACCCTTGCAGCTACTCCCAGGACCCTCCTGCTGGCTGTGCAGAGTGTGGAGGGGGAAGGGATGCTGATGTCAGGGTGTCCCTCTCCCAGGGCCGGCTCCTGCTTCTTTGCCACCCCAAGCGGTGAAGTGGGGCGAGGGGGGGAAGCCACTTGGCAGCAGCTCAATCGCGCTGCTTCATTCTTCGGCAGCAATTCGGCGGCGGGTCCTTCGCTCCCTCTCTTCCTCTTCGGCGGCACCTCAAAGAGGAGGAGAAGAACTGAGGGACCCACCACTCCTTTCCATTGGCCGCCCCAAGCACCTGCTTCCTTCGCTGATGCCTGGAGCCAGCGCTGCCTCCTCCCACCACTCCTGTATCCCGTCTCCACAGAGCAGGGGACAGGGCTCAGCACTCAGAGCAGAAGAGAGCCGCTGCCGTCTGAGGTCTGAACAAGCCTTCTGAGTGGTGAGAGAGTGCTTTAAAGAGACATTGCACTGTCTTTCTCTCTCTCTCTCTCTCTCCCATCACACACACACACACACACAACACACACACACACACACACACACACACACACACAGTCTCTCTCCCTCCACCCTGCCATGTACCCCATCTCTGCAGAGTGGGGAGGGACAGGGCTCAGGAGCAGAGAGTTTTCAACTAGTGCCTTAAAGAGACAGCATACAGCAGTGGTCCCCAACGCGGTGCCATCTTAATGCGCCCGTGTCCTGTCCCCGGGAGAGCACCTGCCGAATTTCAGACCTCAGAGGGGACGCTTCTCGATGATGACACTTGCGCCAAGTGATGTCATCGAGAGGCGGTGCCCTCGAATTTGGCGGGGACGCCTCTCGATGATGTCACTTGTCGATGGCAAGCGGTGTCATCGAGAGGCGTCTGTCATAAACAGATAGTAAGGGTTAATGTCTCTTTCACTATAAAGAGTTAACAAACAACACCTGACCAGAGGACCAATCAGGAAACAAGGTACTTTCAAATCTCAAGGGAGGGAAGTTTTGGGTGTGGTCCTTTGTTCTGAGTCAGTGTGCTCTCTGGCTCTGAGGGTGATCACATTATCTCCAGGCTCTCTAATCTTCTGTTTCCAATTTGTAAGTACAGGTAGAAAGACAATATAGGCTTTTACATTGTTTTTGAATTTTGCAAGTGTGTAGTTTGCTGGAAATTGTTTAAATTGTATTTTTTCTGAATAAGGCTGTTTATTCATTTTTTATAAGTTAACAGACCCTGTAAATTTCATCTTGATTACAGAGACGATTTTTATGTCTTTTCTTTCTTTATTAAAAGCTTTCTTTTCAAGACCTGTTGATTCTCTTTTTTAGTTGGTGCTCAAGGAGATAGAAACTCTGTGCCAGATTACTGTCTCTCTCAGGGAAAGACTTGGAGGGGGAAAAAAAGGAGGGGGGAAGGTGAATTGTCCTCTCTGTTTTGTAATTCAAGGAGTTTAAGTACAGTAATCTTCCAGGTACCCAGGGAGGGAAGCCTGGGAGGAGGTAAAGAGAAGGGGAGAGAAACGATCTCTCTGTGTTGTGTTCAAGGGATTGAAGCACGGAATCTCCTAGTGTCCCCAGGGCGGGAAGAGTCTGGGAGGAAGAAAGGAGGGGAGGGAAATGGTTATTCCTCTTTGTTGTGAGACTCAGGGAATCTGGGTCTTGGGGGTCCCCAGGCAAGGTTTTAGGGAGACCAGAGTGTACCAGGCACTGGAATTCCTGGTTGGTGGCAGCGTTACAGGTTCTAAGCTGGTAATTAAGTTTAGAGGATTCATGCAGGTACCCAACTTTTGGACGCTAAGGTTCAGATTTGGGAATTATACCTTATGACAGCGTCGCTGCTGAAATGCCGCCGAAATTCGGCGGCATTTCAGTGAGTTCTCCACCGCTGCAGTGGTCCTTCGGCTGGCACGCGCCAGCCAAAAACGTTGGGGACCACTGGTGTACAGTATCTCTCAACATTCCCTAGCAGCCAGCACACACAATCTCTGTGTCACATAGTCTTTCACATTCACCTCCTAACACATACTTGTATTATGGTTGTTGGTACTTCTTGGTATTTCCTGCAATGCACATATAGTCGCTGTAATTTTACTCTTTCAAAGTGTGTTATCTTAGTTTGACTGATCTATGCATTTCATAATTTTTAATTCTCTTACACTTAAATTTAATTCTTTGAGTAGTGAGTTCTAAAATGCCTAACCTGTCCTGGCTGGAGTAATTATCCCTATGGTAACTTTTTAAAAATATATATGTTATGTCTAGGTGTTTTGTTTCTGCTGGTGCACATCCACACATACCTTGGTGCACATAACAAAATTTATTCCACACATGGATGGAAAAATTAGAGGGAACATTGGGATACAGCCTTCTGCTCAAGGACTGACACACACAAGCAGAAATTCTTCGAAAACATAAGCATTATTAATTTTAAAAAAATAAGTAATTGCAGTATTTTTGATAGAAGCAAGAAAGAATACATAAAACATTAAAAGACAATAGAATATATCTAGGACTGAAGTGGCGCAGCAAAACAAAAGACAAGGACTACACAGATCATATAATATATGGAGATATACCTATGTCATAGAACTGGAAAGGACCCTGAAAGGTCATTGAGTCCAGCCCCCTGCCTTCACTAGCAGGACCAAGTACTGATTTTGCCTCAGATACCTAAGTGGCCCCCTCAAGGATTGAACTCACAACCTTGGGTTTAGCAGGCCAATGCTCAAACCACTGAGCTATCTGTCTCCCCTAACACTTACAATGTAATATATCGGGCCTGTACAATTTGTAAAGCAGCGAGGGCCACATTACTCCAAAGAAAACAGCTGAGGCCCAAAATCCACTGGCCCCACAGAAACACACCCCCCAGAACCTCTGGGCCCCGCGGAAACACCCTGCCCCAGCACCGCTCAGCCCTGCAGAAACAAACCCTCCTTCCCCAGCGCCGCCCCACCAAAACAGCTGTGGGCCAAAAAGGAAGGTTGGGGGTGGGGAGGTGATACTTTATTTTAAATCAACCAGGGGCTCCCAGCTGAACAGGTGGCTGGGAGCCCTCAAGGGCAAATTAAAGGGCCCAAGGCTCTGGTGGCTGGGGGAACCAGAGCTTTGTGGGGCTGCGGCAGGGATTTAAAGGGCCCAGAGCTCCTGCTGCTGAGGGGAGCCCAAGCCCTTTAAATTCCAGCCCCAGACCGGCCGCCGAAGCGGGGGTGAGATTCAAAGGGCTCTGGGCTGCCCGCAGCCGCGAGGAGCTCTGAGCTCTTTAAATCCCGGCTGCAGCCGGAATTCAAAGGGCTCTGGACTGCTAGAAGCCCCAGGGAGCCCTGAGCCCTTTAAATCCCAGTCACGGCCGGGATTCAAAGGGCTCTGGGCTGCCTGCAGCGGCGGGGAGCCCAGAACCCTTTAAATCTCAGGTGTGGGCAGGATTCAAAGGGCTCTGGGCTTCCCACAGCCGCGGGGAGCTCTGACCCCTTTAAATCTCAGCTGCGGCTGGAATTCAAAGGGCTCTGGGCTGCCCCCAGCCGCAGGGAGCCCAGAGCCCTTTAAATCCCAGCTGCAGGGAGCCCAGAGCCTTTTAGATCCCAGCCGCGGCAAGGATTCAAAGGGCTCTGGGCTGCCCGCAGAGCGCCCTGTGCACGGGATTTAGAATTCCCCTGTGGGCTGCACAGTGAGCCTTCGAGGGCCGCATGCGGCCCGCGGGCCGAATGTTGTGCAGGCCTGTAATAGATATATATATGCGTATATGAGTCTCTATATACACTAAGGCTCTAATGTAGATGTTGCTATTCAATAACATGCTTAATACAATTTAATATATATTACCTTTATAAATCATTACAATATTATAGTTTTAGAGAGAATTATTTACTTAATACTAACATTTAATAGTTAATTGTTTTATATTCTAATATTTAACATCTAACATTTAAACTTTTAACATTCTGTGAGCCAGACTAGCCAAGCGGTCGCAGGATGGGTAGGGGAGATTTCATTCAAAACACAGGCATCCAGATTTATTTACAGATAGATCCCCACAGTCCTTAATAATAGATGGAAATATCAGACTTACACTTGTATCCAATTTCCTCTGTTTCATCTTAATGGTCCTTCTGATCTGTCAATAAGGATGGTGATTGTCAAGGCCACAATTTTCCTAACTGCTGCCGCTGCTTCAGGCTGAAGATGTAGTGTCATGTGCTGCTGGCTGTTGCTGCTGGCAGGGACTGCTGATTGCGCTGCTATGAAAGCTGTTGCCATGGTGACCTTTAGAGTTCTGCTGCTACTGCTGCTTTTCCAGGTAGCTGCTTTTTAGAATTTTCTCAGGTAGGTTCGGTTCTTCCACACAGCCTCAAACCCACTGCACTCATCCTGTTAGCTGTTGACCTTATATGCTGGTAGCTTTCTCAAGGTCTACGCATTACATAAGAACATAAGAATGGCCCTATTGGGTCAGACCAAAGGTGCATCTAGCCCAGTATCCTGTCTTCTGACAGTGGTCAGTACCAGGTGGCCCAGAGGGAATGAACAGAACAGGTAATCATCAAGTGATCCATCCCCTGTCACTCATTCCCAACCTCTGGCAAACAGAGGATAGGGACACCATTCCTACCCATCCTGGCTAATAGCCATTGATGGACCTATCCTCCATGAATTTATCTAGTTCTTTTTGACCCTGTTATGGTCTTGGCCTTCACAAATCCTCTGGCAAGGAGTTCCACAGGTAACTGTGCGTTGTGTGAAGAAATACTTCCTTTTACTTGTTTTAAACCTGCTGCCTATTATTTCATTTGGTGGCCCTAGTTCTTGTGTGTTATGAAAAGGAGTAAACAACACTTCCTTATCTACTCTCTCTACACTAGTCCTGATTTTATAGACCTCAATCATATCTCCCCTTTAGACATCTCTTTTCCAAGCTGAAAAGTCCCAGTCTTATTAATCTCTCCTCATACAGAATATGTTCCATACCCCTAATCATTTTTGTTCCCTTTTCTGACCTTTTCCAATCCAATATATCTCTTTTGAGATGAGGGAACCACAATTTGCACACAGTGTTCAAGATAGGGCGTCCATGGATGTAAATAGAGGCAACATGATATTTTATGTCTTATTATCTATCCCTTTCTTAATTATTCCCAGCATTCTGTTCACTTTTTTGACTGCTGCTGCACATTGAGTGGGTGTTTCAGGAAACTATCCGCAATGACTCCAAGATCTCTTTCTTGAGTGGTAACAACTAATATAGACCCATCATTGTATAGTATAGTTGGGATTATGCTTCCCATATATGCATTACTTTTGCATTTATCAACATTATATTTCAATCTACCATTTTGTTGCACAGTCACTCTGTTGAGAGATTCCTTTTGTAGCTCTTCGCAGTCTGCTTGGGTCTGAACTATCTTTAGTAATTTTGTAATCATCTGCAAATTTTGCCACCTCATTATTTACCCCTTTTTCCAAGATCATTTATGAATATGTTGAATAGGACTAGTCCCAGATACTGATCTCATGGGGGACACACAATAATTTTACTCTCTCCATTTTGAAAACTGACCATTTATTAGCATAATTGCTATTTTTCCTCTAACTTTTCCTCATTATGTCAAACTTATTTTTAGATAGCTAAGCTCCTCCCCCTGGCACTGTCTTGGGTAGAGTTCCTCCCTGATGCCATCTTGGGAGAAATGCTGAGTCATTTCCCAATCATTGCTGGAACTTTCCATACCCTAACCCTGTGTCTTTCATAGAGGATTATTTCATCCATCATTTTGGATTTTTATCTTTAAACTATCACTAATTACTATTTATCTAAAGTCTTATTCTTAAAACTAACTGCTGTTTTATGCAAGTCAAAGTGTCCTGATACTGTCACCACATTAATTATGTCAATGGGGAGAGGTGAAATTTCTACAATAATTAAACTCCTTTTGCAATTTTTCTCTGCCAGTCTCTATCAAAGTTCTGCAAGGTTTTTCAAAACAGCTAAAAGCAAAATCTCTCGTTACACTGGATTGATGTGAATGCCTCTAAACATTCAGAAGAGCTTCCTTCTGGATGTGAGGAGAAGTTACACTTCTCTCCCACAAGATGTGAAGAGGAGTATAGATGGGACTTATGGTGATATCAATTAAAACCAAGATTTTAGGATAAAATAATCAAGACCTGACACTGTATGGTGATGTGTTCCTGGCAAGAGATGTGACGCTTTTTTTTTTTTTCTTTTAAGTGCTTTTCTAAAGAGCCTCACAATAGGATACCAGGTTTCACAGGCACCAACATTCCTTAGTGCTGGTGGGTGTTCAGGCCCCCGCAGCCCCACCCCGACTCCACCCCTCCCTGCCCCTATTTTACCCCTCCCCAAATCCCTGTCCCAGCCCCACCTCTTCCCTGAGCATGCCATGTTCCTCCTCCTCCCCCTCCCCCTCCCCCCTAGTGCTTGCCAAACAAAACAGCTGTCTCAGGGCGCAAGTGCTGGGAGGGAGGGAGGAGAAGCAGACACAGTGGCATGCTCAGGGGAGGAGGCAGAGGTGAGCTGGGGTGGGGCGGGGAGCTGCATTTTTCCCCTGGGTGCTCCAGCGCTGAGCACCCATGGAGTTGCCGCCTATGCTAGGCTTATGAAAGCATGATCCCCTTTCCACTGATGGGGCTCAGCTGCATAGGGTTTTCCCTAAACCCTCCTCCTCCCGAACTTCCCCATACCTCCTAGTGGTCAGCTAGGTACATTAGAACCTCAGAGTTATGAACTTGGGAATGGAGGTTGTTCGTAACTCTGAAATGTTCGTAATTCTGAACAAAATGTTATGGTTGTTCTTTCCAAAGTTTACAACTGAACATTGACTTAATATAGCTTTGAAACTTTACTATGCAGAAGAAGAGGGGTGCTTTTAATCATCTTAATTGACATGAAATAAGAACAGAAAATAGTTTCCTTAGCTTGTGAAATCTCTCTTTTTAATAGTTTACATTTACCACAGTACTGTACTTGCTTTTTTTTTTTCCTTTTGGTCTCTCCTGGTGCCTGATCATAACTGAAGTGCTACTTTACATGCGGTGTGCTCAGTTTAGTTATTTTTCCAACTCCACCCCACTCCTGTAAATTCAGACAACCCTGCTAATTTCAGGACACTGTTCTGGTGATAGCTAAGTCTTGGGGAAAGAGTGTGTGCAAGTAGCAATTTTACTGGTCAGCACAAGTAAAAATGGAACCACCAGGAAGTTGATACAATATCATCAATGGTCTCCAATTATCTACATACCAATCAGGGAGCTCTTCCAAGTGGTATCAATCTGATGTCAAAATGCTCAGCTAACAGGCTTATCAGAACCCCAAAATGCAATGCATGTCTAGAGAGAAAGAGGCACGATAAAGCTAGAAGGTCAAGTCTGATTTCCATTACACTGGCACAGCCCCACTGATGAGTAGGATTTGGCCCTTGGAATGGAGAGCATTGACAACAGTGAGAGAACCAGCAAAATGCAGGAACATTCCTTGAAATTGTGACCCAGGAACCTCTTTGTACCAACTGGGAAGGGGAACTGAGGGGATGCCTGGGTGATACAGGAATCTCTGGACCTAAGTGTGTGCATTCTCCTTCACCAAAGAATGTCATGTGAGGTCTCATAAAAGTGTGTCTCATGGGTCATCAATATCATTGTGAAATGTATGTATATGTACACTGAAAATGTTCTTAAAGTCTGTGTCACGGTTCAGGGCAACTGCTCCTGTATTTCCTCTTAGTGGTCCAGCAAGAGCACCCACACTCTCCAGCTGTCACCTTGCTGGATAAGACCTGCATATGTCTCCTTTGTGACCAGGGTATTTCCAGGCTGCACAGTTCCCTGCCTTAACTGAGTTATTCCCAGCACAGACAGGTGGCTTAAGGACACCTATTTGCTTTCCTTTCCATTACCAGTGCTGAGATTTTTGTTTGAAACAATGGGTTTCCCTCCACATAGCAGAAGTTAGAAGGGAAACGCCTCCATTTTGCCTGTATCCTGCTCCAGCCTCTTTCTTGCTCAGACCTCTGGACTATACTAATGGGAGCATTCTAACCAAGGAATTAAGTACCTTCCAATGATTTGGAAGCAACCAGAGACTTATCAAGCCAGCAGTTTATTCCATCACTGCTGCAAGCCTAAACCAAGAACTTTGCAATTTTTGTATGTATTTGATTCCTTTAACCAATTTTAATTCTCATCTTTCTTTCTTTTTATAAATAAACCTTTAGATACTAAAGGATTGGCATCAGCATGATTTTTGGGTAAGAGCTGAGTTATATATTGACCTGGGGGTGTGCCTGGTCCTTTGGGATCAGGAGAACCTATTATTTGGTGAGACTGGTTATAAAAACCACTCATCTCTAAATCCAGTGTTTTTGGTGTCACAAGGACTGGAATGCCCAAGGAAACTGCTTTCATGACTTCTTGTTAGCCAGTGTGGTGAAACAGAAGTTTACTTTTGTTGCTGGTTTGGTATATCCTATAGGGGATTAGCCACCAGACTTAGGTGTATCTATCTGCCCTATTTCTCAGCAGTTTGTCCTGCATTTGGCATCCTCAGTTGTGACCCACTGAGGCATGGTTACACCATGCATCCCTTCCTGCTCCCCAACCCCCTGTCCCAGCCCTGAGCCCCCACTGCACCCAAACTCTCTCTTGAAGCCTGCATCACAACCTGACCACTGCCCCAGCCCAGAGACCCACCTTTCACCCCAAACCCTTCATCCCTTGTCCCAACCCAGAGCCTGCACCTGCAGCCAGAGCCCTCACCGACCTGAATTCCCTGCCCCAGCCACAGCAGTTTTGGTGTGGGAGGGAGCTCAGGGCTGGGGGTTGAGATGCAGTGGGGGCTGACCTCGGGGAGTTCTTGGCTCCCACCAGCATGTCCCTGCAGCTCCTAGGCGGAGGGGTCAGGGAAGCGCTGCATGCTGCCCACACCTGGAGGCTCCACCCCCCTGAAGTTCCCATTGGTTGTGGTTCCCGGTCAATGGGAACTGTGCTTGTGTTGGGAGCAGTGTGCAGAGCCCTCCAGACCAGAGCTGCAGGGATATGCGTCACCCAGAGCATCCACGGGGATCCTGCCCCCCCCTCCTCCGCCTGCCCTGTGCACTCCCAGGCCAAGTTTTATTTAGGGGTATATAGTAAAAGTCACGGACAGGTAGTAAACCAAAATGAATGGTAAACGGGTAGTAAACCAAAATGAATGGTCCATGACCTGTCCTTGACTTTTACTAAAAATACGCGAGACTAAAAATAGCCTTATTTATAGGTAGTCACAGTTTTCCAGATTCACAACTTTAAGTTTGAAGCTAGTCCTAGATGCATCAAGTGGATCAAATTTCCCTTGCTTTTTATGAATAAAACAAATGTCACTTGTATGTAAAGTCTTGTTTACTAAAATTTCAAAGTTTATCTAAAAAGTTGTATCAAAACTTCAGTTTTCCTTCTCCTACTATGTTAAAAATTATATATACTTTAAAGCTGCTGGGTCTGCCAAGAGGATAACTGTCATTGCCTACATTATCCATAGCCTCTGTTGCAGTGAAGAACATTTCAAATTGTTGTGATTTATATCAGCTTGTTACATTATGGGTACAATCCAGACCAGTGAACTATTTGTCACCTCTTACCCTATAATCTTAAGTGCATTAAAGCTTTGCTACTGTAGCTCTCTGCCTGGGATGCCCACAATCAGCAACAAGCATACACTTTGTGTCTATGTATTTGGCAGCCTTGGTCCAATGCTTTGGATCCAGGAGCCTGCCTGCAATACCATAGACTTCTACTTGTCTCCACCAGCCCTGGTTAAGAACTGGCAGGGTGACTCCACACTCTCCCCAGTCCCAAATTTTCTCCAAAACATATGTTCTGAAATGCCCAGCCCTGGTCCTGGAATAATCAGAGGAATGTTCAGGTTTGTTTTCTTTTAAAAAGTCATCTTCCAAAAGTTTGTTACTTTAACTGGAGTTACCAAACAGTTCAGTTCAAACACAGCACTGGACTGGTTCAGATTAAAAATAAAACAAATTAATCTACCTCTCTGGAACTAAATAAAGAGAGTACAAGTATAAGGATCAAAGACAGAAATGGTTACAAAAATAAAATGCTTTCTAGTAGCTAAACCTCAAACTAGATTAGACGCAAAGTAAAATCCTCACTATGTTTCCATCAAGCCGGCTAACCAAACCCTGGAGTCAAAAATCTATATCCCAAAGTCAAAAGGCTGGTACCTTTGTCTTAGGTGAAATATATATAACTTGTGGTTTCTTTGCCCCGCTTTTATGGTCAATGGTGCTGGAACAATTTTTATATTGGGGGTGCTGAAGGCAGAAACCACATATTTGGGTTATTACTACTTCAGGCTGGGTGTGTGGTAGTACCCCCAACACCTATGTTTATAGTCCAGTGACCATTTAAAATTGATTCTTCTGAGGGTTATGCCTGGATAAAGTTCATTCAAGCCATGAGGAAGATGACATGGAGTCTCCTGGTGAAGAAGTTTCTGGCTGGGGTTATCTGCTAAAATGCAAATTACTTGGTTTCTGTCCCCTCTGGTGTAACTGCATGAACATTAAACATGTGATTGTCAGTCTCCTCCTCCACCATGAGGGTGTGAGGTTTACTTTGGCATTAACTCCTAGGTTAAAAAAAAATATGTTCCTTGGTCCAGGGTGGAGCAACTCCTGCACGGGTGGCAAACACGTTTTAAGAATTATAATTTCAGTTTATGTTCATAATTTTGCATCAATTGCTTACACCTATATTACATGATAACTAGTGAGTCATGAGCTTTTCATTGACACCTTGAATGACACTTACCAGAAATATTTCATGACTTTAAAGAATTGAGGTACACTTGAGCTGGTTATACCAGCTCCAATTCATTACTAGCGATCTGGTTGCCCTTTGCCCCTGTCCTATCCTTAATGTCAAAGATTTCTTTATGAAGTCAGTGAATTTGGAGAAAGTAACTATTCCACTCATTGGACATAATTTCTCACATCAATAGTGTTCAGCAAAGTACTGAGGAGTCCAGTTTGTCAAGAGGGGAGACAACACATTTCTACTAACTGCATAGGCACCAAGCTCACTCACTCCATTTAGGTTTCTTGAAATATTTTGGTTCACAGTATGCATGCTCAGAAGTTTAACAAAGACATTTGTTAACATGATGTCCTATCATTAGATACTATTGGTATGAGCACACAACACATGGGCCCAGAGTTTCAAAAGCAAGTAGAAATTTTTAATACTTCAATTTTGGGGTGCCCTATTTGATACACTTTGAAGGTGTCTAATTTTTAGGAAAATAGTGTTCTTAAGTTCCAATACACAGGTTCTCTCACTAGTCACTTTTGAAATCTTGTCTCTGGTAGCTGAAATGTAGTATACAAAAGAAGAGCACCTGGGGGCAAGGATAAAGAAAAATGTGGGAGCGCAGAGAACTCTGAAGATGGAATGCTCTTAATGTTACACCCTGCTCTTGGCCAACAGCAGGTAGCGAAAGGGGGACATCCAGAACTAAAAGCATAAACCCCCACAGCTTGTGTTAGTTAGGCTCTACAGGTGGGAGATGTAACAGACTCGCATCCTTTGTGAATCAGGCTTAGAGAGAGATGCAAAACACTGACCATTGGTTTACATTAACAGTTGGAGTAAATTACTTTCATTGAGAGACTATTCCTGTGGTGGAGCTGGCAGGGTCAGATACAGCACTTAATGCTATGATTTGGCCAAGTGGAGGCCTTTGCCTTCCAGAAAGCTTCTTTAAATAAGCTGTGACCATAGGTGCGTCAGATCTCTAGTTCTCAGCTCTGACCCCCAGGCTCTTAGTTCTTCTCATTTCTGAAACTCTGATATCCTTGTTCTTTCATTACTTTACAGAAGTGCATTTAAAATGTACTGCTCTACCCATTAAGTGGCATTAAAGTTCACTGCAGCACTACAGTTACATTCCTCAGTTTAGTTAATGTGAAGTAATTTTAGAAAAAACAAAAAGTCATCCCCACTACCTATCTGAGCTCATTAGATTATGTGGATTTGACTGTTTGCAGGGACCTCGAGTGGCAGTATAAAAGCATTACTAGTATGTTAAATTGTTTTGGGTTAGATGCCTTTGTAGGTTTTTCTACACTCTTTGAATATCTTGACGTGTTGAACACTTGTAC
The DNA here is from genome assembly GCF_003597395.2 of Chelonoidis abingdonii. NCBI lineage: Eukaryota > Metazoa > Chordata > Testudines > Testudinidae > Chelonoidis > Chelonoidis abingdonii. The sequence goes on along the minus strand of NC_133769.1, from coordinate 274,769,392 downwards.
TATTTTAACAACAATAATGCAGAAGAGAGAAGTGGAGGAATTGATTGTGTGGTTGAGGGTGGGGAAGTTCGTTGTATCAGGGGAATGGTTGTGAGGAAAGCTATGAGCCTTGTGACTAAGAACTGAGGAATCAAATGTGTATTGAGCAAGACAATTTAGTTGCAGCAAGGTAAATCAGTGTGTTGCATGTATAAATTATTTGAGGTTTATGAAGGATATTGTCAGCAGGTGAACAGTGTTGTGTGTGGTTTTGGGGGTGTGTGCATGTATAGACTGGGGGAGAATTTTTTAGGGCTTGGGCAATTTATCTTGCTAGTAGTGGGGGAGGGAATTTTTATGCATTGAAAAGGGTTGAATAAAAGTTATTGGTACATTCTGTGAAAAAGAGGAGGATGTTATCCGTCTTATAAAAGATGATTTTTTTCTTACGTTAAACGGAAAACATTGAGTCATCTTGGGCTGTGTCTGCACTGAATGCATAAATAAGCAAATAGAAAAATAAACTGTAATCTTTCATTTACTATAATTTTAGGTGTGACTTGTAATAATAATTAATTCCTGTTGCAGATCAGAGCCAGACATACGCCACAGATATATTAAAGAGTCTAGTCAGATTCTCAGTTTGATTAATTCCCCTCCTCTTTTCAATTTTAATACCTTTAGTTACCAGTATGTCATTTTTTCAGTCTCTCCCTCGCTTGCACTGAGAGAGAAACTACAGTATATTTTTTTCTACTTCAGGAAATTACTGCTACTCAGTTTATACTAGGAAAATTCTACTATGACTCAGTTTCTCAGGGCTCATACTGTTCACAAACAGGTGCAAAAAGCAAGACTTTGGTTTGAAAAGAAGATGCTAGTTCTACAGTCCCATTACTGGGAAAGAGGGGAGCAAGTGGATATTTTGAGGCCCTCTGGATGTCACTAGTAAGTAAACAAAACCTTCCAGAAGTCCAAGGGCTAGTTAAACCCTCAGAAAAATCCTGGATTTTAAGAATTTTTTAAAAAGTAAAATTTGACTAATGTCAGTATTTTGCTGTGATTTATAATTAACAGAAAAGATGAAGTCTACACTGCTTAACATTGGGTATCTTTGTACAATAATTTGAGGGGAAATGCCCCTGCCCCCCGCCTTGCACCTGCTTTAGACTTCTCTGCAACTAAATCCTCTTTTTCTAAGGTTCAAATGTCTTTTCAAGGCTTGTTTTCAGTGATAGTCAGCTGACCTTCCTGAGTCAACAATAAAGCTCAGCTGCTGGGCCTTCCCTCACTCTCAGACATGCCAGAGAGGGAGGCAATTTCCATTTATTTTTCAGAAGTATCTTGCAGAAGACTTGAGAGTTTTGATTTGGGATTTCATACCTAGATATTAGTAATGGATACATTAGAAGTGTTTTGCTTCCAGGGACTACATCAGCAAAATCTGGAGTGAAAGCAGGATTTGTTATGAAGCCTGTATTACCTGGGAGTTGTAGGGCTAGTGTTTTCTAGCAATAAAAACAGAGTAATTTCAGATTTTCAAAGCTGAATATTTTGGAAATTTCAGATAATCCTAGTAGTAATATAAAATAATATTGTATTGTAATACTGAAGGCTAGTACCAGCTGTGTACTGGGAGGGAAGAGAGCAGGGATGAAGCACTATGGATGCTGCCAAGCGCAGGTGCAAGTGCCATCTGCTCTGCAGCATGGGGAGGGAGCCTGGCACCAGAGTCTGTTTCCCAGTGCCCTGCCCACCATGGGGAAGTTCTGCAGTGGTTTTGCCAAGTCCAGGCCTGTGAGAGGAGGGGAGAAATTGGCAGTGAATCTCACCAGCAGCCAGCCCCCAGCTTCTGCCGTGTACCCTGGGTATGGGGGGGGAGGGAGGAGTCAGGTGTCATCACTTAAAAACTAAACCATCCTATTTAGTGAAACAAAGTAGTGGCTGCTAGAAGGTGTGCATATATTGGAAGGGGGTATTTGGAGGGAGTACCTGCAGCCTCACACTCAAGGTGAAGGGGCAGTCATGTTCCCTGTCATGATGGCAAGTGCAGACCTGGGACTCAGCACCAGCCCATCAGTCAGTGCCTCTTTATGGGCTTCTCCTCCTCCCCAGGGCAGGGAGCCAGGGCCTGGCCTGTCACCTCACTCAGGCAGAAATCGGGAGGAGTGGGAAAGAGAACAAAGTGACCCTGCATGCTCTGCCCATGCATTGCCTCTGCCCCAACCTATGTCCTGCACCCTGGATATGAGTCATGTGTCTCCAGGCAGAAATCTGGGGTGGTGGGCATGGCCCCACATACCCCACCCATCTCTGATTGGGGATTCTGGAAATGAAGAGTCATTTAAGAAAATAAACATAGCAATATCGGCAATTTCCAGAAAACACCAGCTCCGCTTGGGACAGTCCCTGTGCCATGGTTGGTATTCTTCCTGACATCTGCAAGAATAACAGGAAGAGCAATACAAGTGAACCCCAGTGGGCTAATGTCAAGGTTTTTTCCCCCACTTTGAACTTTAGCGTCCAAAAAGTGGGGACCTGCATGATTACTTTTAAGCTTAATTACCAGCTTAAATTTGGTACGCTGCCACCAGCCTTGAAGGTCTGTTTTTGGGCACACTTCTGTTCCCCCAAACCTTCCCGGGGGAACCCAAGACCCAGGCCTTTCGTGCTATGCCTTTATCACTAAATTTAGTTCTAAACTATCCTCCGCCTTTCCGGTCCTTCCCCCCACCCAAACCACCCGACATTTCCCCTCCTCCCTCGGACTTTGCCTGAGAGCTACACAGATTCAAACTCCGTGGATCGTGCACTCAATTTCTCTTCCATCTCCCGCAACCATATCCGCTGGCGAGTAGTACGTCAATTCCTTGTGAGTTCAAAGGAAAAATCAATCAGGTTTTAAAAAGAAAAGCTTTAATTAAAGAAAGAAAAGGTAAGAATTATTCTGCGTGGTAAAAGCTTCAGCGAAGGAAATTCCTATTACAGCCGGTAACTCAGATTCATATAAGACCCAGAGTGACACACCACCCCTGCCGTATCTATGAAGTTACCCAAACAAGAGTAACTATCCAGCAAAAGACACAATTATATCAAACGTATAAGAAAACAAATCATAAGAGCCTAATCCGCGCGTGTGCGCTGGCTTTTATATTACTAACAATCTATTTTGATAATGAGATCTGATTTCAGAAAGAGATTTGGAAGTCTGGGTGTACATCTGCGTCCCTCTTTTAGCACAATTAGCACATAATACACAAAAAAAAACAAGACACTACAAAGACTGCCTCCACCAAGCATTGAATATCTCTTTGTCCACCCATTGGGTCCTCTGCAGGTCGTCAACAGCCCAGTGGGCTCATACTGAGCTTTACTTAGCAAGGTATAAGATGACATTCCATTAACACTCCTGAGGTTATATGACACGTTCCTCCCCAAATCTCTAACCCAGTTTGAACATACATAGAGCCCCCTGTGATCCTTTCCTCAGAACCTCATACTAGACAACCAGCCACACAATTTACAATAACCACCATGCACTTTACATGTACTTCGGATAGTATACTATACGTACTCTACAACTTACACTACTTTTTACTTATGTTATCACAAAGTGAGTAATCCAACTCCAGTCTTGAATTTCTGGCAAACAACATGCGTTCACGGGAATCGATCAGCTACTTACAGACTCATGAAATGTATTGAGTACCAAATTGGCGAGAGCTTGAATTCTCCATCGAAGCAGTTTTTCGTTCTGCCTTTTCCCTTGGCCAGTATAAGCTACTACTTGTATGTGCGAACAGCACGGTCAGTTTGCCAGGCTGAACGCCTCCCCAAACTTTATGGAGTACCTTTTCCAAGGCATTACAACTGATGGCATAGCATTCTTTTTTACTGATTGACGCAGTGGGTTTGCCCTCCTCAAGACAGTCTTGCTCTAGAAAGACACGACAGGCACATGATTGAGAGCAGTATTGAATCTGTTCGCTTCCAGCTATTAACACTGCTCGCTACCCACCACGCCAGATGCATCTGGAAGTTAAACTATGCGAATGGAGGGTGTCAAGTCTGGTCTCCTTAGCAATCAGGCGCGCGATACCAGCGAGGGGCGGGCGGAGACTCGCACTGTAGCTGGCAAGGCCTTCTGAACACTCATGAGGTCCTCACTTACTGCATCCTGCAGCGTTCTCTTTTTACCAGCGTGTCTCGTTAGTGAGACAGTCATTTGAGCGATGTAGGGTGTTACGTTACACATCTGCCCTGTAATAGATGCCCAAACTCGTCGAAGACGGAATATGGACCTGTTTCTTGATTTGCACAAGGGCACTTTTGAGTAGCACCTCCACCTAGACTTGGTAGGGGGTGTCTCATTTGCTTCCTCTGACCTCATCCTTGGGTGCTCACTTTCCCAGTGTCAAATCCTCACTTTTGGCGATACCTATGTATATTGACACTTTCGCCATTAAACAGTTAGTCTGCCTGAACTCTGAAGTGCAACTAGCAATAAGACTTTGTTATCCACATAGCGTTTCTGTGGCAGATCGGTACCCATGAATCAAGAAAAAAATGGCCACATCATTCGAGGTATGGTACAACTGCATATTTCTCCCGTGCGCTGCTGCTGAGTCCATCTACATAAGTGTCTTTGAAGTTGACGGGTGCATTTTGCAGCCTGAAAGGAAGCACATTCCAAATTCATACACCGAATGGCCACTGATGATCATGGACTAAGATTAAGAGCTTTTCCCCGGTACCTTAGGTTGGAACTACCAAACTGTTTTGAGGATGCCAGTTTTCCTGTGTCCACCAGCGAACAGAGTCTCCTTGTATAAAAAAGTCGTGTTCTACAACAAACCGCTCGGTTAAGAAGAGCTGAGAGGCGGTTGGAACAGGGTGCTCTGTGCCACGCCTCAAGCTTTTTGGAAGACTGCCATCGCATTCTCGCTCTAGTCGCGAGACAACTGTTCTCTTTGAGGCAGAGACACCAGTCCCTTAGACTGAGACTTGGCTTTCGGCCTAAGAGGCATTAGGTGGATGGGGTTGTTTTCGCTGAAAGTGAACCGGTCTCTATTCTCGCTGGTGCACTGGGATATATTTAGAGCTCTCCCGGTGTGTGTGCCTCATTTTGGTGTAGGTTGTTGTCTGCTCTGCTTCTGCCCAGTTCAGGCCCGCTTGGTGCTCCGTCTCTCTAGGTGTTTGGACGTAGTAGGATCGGCTCAAAGGTGCGGCGTATACACGTGATAGGCAACGGTTCTGAGATGCTGGCTGCTTTTCCAGTTCTGGATTCTGCGACTGGTTGCACTATCGGCACTGTTGCCTGGTCATGGCAGGGATCCGGTCCACCCCTCTGTGGTCTGAGTCTCTTATTGAGAACCACCAATCGGTCGGGTCCCTTTGTGGACGCTTAGGAACAGGGATGGGTCTGGAACTTGCCTGGCCTTGGCTCGTGTGACCATCCACCCTCTTGGCCCGCTCCACCTGCGTTGCCAAGGCTTCCCCCAGTAGCCTACCCATTGGGGATTGGGATAATTGTCAGACTGCAAAAGTCGACATTCCTGACCCAGTACTCCTTGTACTGGCTTCAGCAAGTTTTACAATTTTGACATGAATGGTAAAATTGTCCCACTTAGGGCCTCTCGGAGTTCCATGACATATTGTAAGGACACTCTTACTACGGATTGCGTGATAGCTGACACTTGTGCACCCGTTACTTACTCCATCGCGTTGAACCTCTTTCCCGCCCACTCGGTCAAGGTTCAACTCTCCGCTCATCGACAGAGGTTATCTGAGAGGCATCATGTTCCTTGGTGAATCTTTGTGTGATACGCGCTCAACATGAACTGATCTACTCGACTAGGGCTCATGGCAGTGGACCTTGTTATAACATATTCCCTATAAAATTTAGAAAATCAATCGCCCAGCTGACTGTCATGGCCGAGTTGGTTTTCCGACGGAACTGAGATATTTGGATTCAAAGGGGACACAATAGGTATTTGATCTGTCTTTCCTTGCGAAAGGTTGTAGGCTGGGGTCTTGTAGTTGTCTATCTCCGGGTTGGACGGAGGCTCTACTTATCATGTCTGATCCCTAGTGAATTTTAGCTCCCCTTAATAGTTCACTCTCTTTTCTGCCCTACTTTTCTCTCTCTCTGACTCCCCCCGCCCTCCCGGATTACTCCATGTTGGCGTGCCTCTGCCATCTCATGTAACCTGATCTGTGAGCTTCCCTCAAGGAACGTAAGAACTGCCTCCAATTTTGCATTTCAAGAGACAGCTCTAGCCATAGAGAGTTAACATTTGCTCCACTGATATCCATGCGTGCTGCGCGATTCTTTTCCCCCGTTGGTAGGTGTGGTGCGAGGCGAAATATACCACCATGTAGGTTTCCACCCTCTTCAGCCGGACTCTGAACCACCGGACAAGGGTGTCAGCCTCAGTGTGTTTCCCCCATTCTCTGAGTATTCTGGCCTGTTTGAAAGTTGAATTACATAATTGTTCATATTTCCTAGCATTTCAACTGCCAACCTTCTTGCAAGTCGGCACTGAGCTTGTGGCCTCGCAGCTGATTGAGCCATGTCCTAGGTTCTGTAGAGATCGGGTCGTGACCCAAGGCACCAGGCCCTTTCAGTGAATATTTAAGATATGCAGTGAGATTAACACAAGGGACCTATGCAGCGGTGCCTCTGGGGTGAATTTCGTGCGATGCCTGGAACTTCTGTACCTCGGCGAGAAGGGTTGTTTAGGTTGGCTGGTTACATCCGGCCTAGCTCTGTTGCTTAATTCCAGTTCAATGGCTTTCCTCTCTCTTACTCCTCTCTTCCGCATTTCTTTTTTACTTCACTCCAGCTCTTTTATGTTTCATCTTTATCTAGCTCCTTCTCATGGGCAGTCCTTATCTTAATTTCCATGCCTGTGTCCCAGCCTAGCCATGCTATTTAACTGCTTTCTTGGCACTCTTTTCTGCTTTCTGTGCTGGCCGCATCCTCTGCAGCTCAGGACTGGTCAATTTGAGCGATTTTCTAACCTGTCAACCGAGTAGTAGAGAAAAAGAAAAACAAAGTTAAACTTAAAGGCCTTGTGCTAGCTCTGTCAGGCTGGCTCCACACTGTGCTCACTTCGTGTAACAAATGACCCTTGTTAAAAAATTTAACACCTCCTGAGCCCTCCAATGCTTCCAATCATAGTCATGAAAAGACGCACGGCAACAAAATAGAAATCCCCTAACGCGGGTCCAGAAATCCCACGACAATAGTATATCCCTTTGAACTCTTAGCGTGCCCAAAAAGTGGGTAACACTGCATACTCGTAATACTTTTATAAGTTTCAAATACCAGCACTTTAAATTATGGTACGCGCCCACCAGCCTGAAGTCTGGTGTTGGACACACTCTGTCCTCTCCAAAAACCTTGGCCCTGGTGGGAAACCTCAAAGATCGCCAATACCCCTTGAGGTCTTACACCGAGGAGATCTAACCTTATACCTCGCCTTTCCTCCCTCCTGGGTTCTCCCGTGCGTCACAGATCCCAAAACTCGGCTGTAAAACAATAGGAATCATACCCCTCTTCCGAACCTAACACATCCAGGTCGAGGAGACTCATCCGCTGGATGCCTGAACCAAGGAAAAAATCAACGATCTCATGTAATGAAACTCAATATTAAGTGGATACATGAAACGTATAAAGAAAGATTGCTCGTAAATAGCCTACGAATGAAAATGTTGCACGAAAGCTGAGTACTGCAGCGAGCTCCATCTGATGATGATGCCTAGGAGACTAATCTGCTGCCTGATATAGTATACAAAGAGAGAGAACAAGAAAAAAAACTAAACAAGGAGATCAGTTAATGCTGAACAGGAAATCAGCAACGATCAAGGGGGCGCTACTAAACCGGACAGCGTAAGACGAGAACGGGTGACTACATCATTACACGTTAACACCAACCCTACAGAGGAAGTTGGGAAGAGAATTTACGAGCATAGGGGTGTGCAACCGGCGGGCAGACAAACGGGCACTGGCAAGGGCGAGTGGCTGCACCCGGTGGCTTCCATTTGACTCTAGTATTAGTAAGACCTGGCGGCGGCTCCTGAAAATTGGAACAAATAGCAAAGTCTACGCCATCTCCGATTCATTGAATTACACGCTGGGCAGTCAAAGCCTGTGACACTTGGTGGCCGGCTATTCGAGCTTGCTTGTTCACCAAGGATAAAATATCGGCGAGCACGTAGCGGAAATAGTATGTTTTGAATTCAGTACTTCCCAAGTTGCCGGGTGGTTTCCTTTTTCGGCCGAAAAACATTCCAAATTCCATGTATCTGGCGCACAAGCGCGGAGGACCACCCTCCCATCCGAACTAACCTGTCTGGGGGTCACCGTTAAACGTTGATTTGTTGAAGTAGGCCCTTATACTCTGGAAAGGAACTGAGGTGATACTTGACCGGGCTTAGCAAACTGCCTCGGCAGTCCTGACTTGTGGGAGCCCACCGTATCCAACTGGAAGTCTCTGAGTACGATGGCGGGCTGTGGTGCCTATACCAACAATGTGGTTAGAGAAGGCATGAGAATTCGCCTGGGTGGTAAAATCCTTCCAGCAAAAACAACATTACAATAGTAAAGAAAACAAACTAAGACTAATCCGCCTTGCCCTGGTATACTTACAATTTTGAAACCATTGAAAGAACTGATTCAGAACGACTGGGGGAAGTCTGGGTGTACGTCTGGTCCCTCTTAGCCCCGGTAGAGTTGAACTACACAACAAAAAAAAAACACAACACAAACAAAGGCTTCCCTCCACGAAGATTTGAAAGTATCTTGTCCCCCCCATTGGTCCTCTGGTCAGGTGTCAGCCAGGTTCACTGAGCTTCTTAGCCCTTTACAGGTAAAAGAGACATTAACCCTTAACCATCTGTTTATGACAGCTAATACTATTGATTCCTGAGATTTTTTCTGTCTTGTTTCACCCTCCTATTGAATATCTGTTTCCAGATTTCTCCCCCCACCTCCCAGATCCATGTTTCATACTTTAAACTTTTACAGGTTGAATCTTCATTATTTCACACTAGGGTTGCCAACCTCCCAGATTGGCTGGGAGTCTACTGAATCGGCTTCAGTCTCCTGGTGACTGTTGAAAGCAATCCAAGAGATTTTAGAAAGTAAAGTACAATTGACATTATATCATGATGGGGAAAAAAATCTCCCAGTATAGTTTCAGTCAGAGTTGGCAACCTAAGGATGAAGTCTAGAATGAGGGAGAAGAGGAAGGGTGAGTAACCCCTAGAGGGAGAAGTCTAGATTATCTCTATCACGGTAGTGCCTAGGAGCTCTAGCTATGATGTGGATATAGAGCATGCTGGTAGAAAGAATTAGTGGCTGATCACAGAAGTGGCTTTTCTGTTTCTTCTTAACAAGAATATCTAACTAGACCTTGATGTTTGTATTCCTCTTGTTGAAGAAGAAAATTGCAATGCACAAGATTCCCTGGCCCATACAGAGAATGTACACATTCCTTTGTAGCTCAAAACTTGACATGTATTGTATTTGAAATATCTAGTCTTCCTGCTGTTACTGCTGTGGTACTTGTACTGGAACTAGCGTAAATCTTGGTGATGGTGGTGTTTTGTGTGGGCTTTAATATACCCCAGAAGGGGTGGTGTTTTCAGTTTGGTGGAGGACTAACAGAGAGCAAGGGAGACTTCAGCAGCAGCTGAATCCCAACAGCAAGAGATAAGAGACCCTCACATGTGGTACTATAATTGGGATTGTTTTTTTCTCATCTGAGATGTATTTGCCAATCAACTATGAACAGCTCACTACTAAATGCAGATAATACTAAAAAGTGAACTGTTGCATATATTCATGAAGACAGAAAATTAAAAAAAAACAAAAACAAAAAACAAACAAACCTCAGCAGAAATATGGTGTTGCCAACTCCCACAACTTGCTAGCAAGTAACAGGATTTTAGCTGGGGCTGGAACCACTCGCTCCAGAAGTCCAGACCTCTCCCAAATTTCAATCCTGGGGGAGGGGAGGGGGAACCACCATCTGATTAGCTGCCTTCCCCACTCACCTGCCTCCAAGTCAAAAACAGCCAATCAGAGCTGCTGCAGGAGGAAGGCAGAACTCCCCCAAGTCCCCTCAGGAGCTGTCACAAGCAAGACATAGGCAGTCAGACTAGTGGTCAAAGCAGGAGTCGGGCATCAGGCCAGGTCACAAACCAGGAGGTCAGCGTCCAAGACAGAGGGTCAGGTTGCCAGGAGATCAGAGGCAGGAGACAAATTTGAGAGCAGAACCACACACTGATAACCAGAGTAGCAGGATACCAGGAAGTCAAACCATAGGAGTGAATGCAAAAAGCACACAGTCTACAGAAGCTTGGATACCGGTTGCACAGACAACTTCCTGTTCCTGTACTGGTTTATGTAGTAGACGTGCACCAGTCACAATCCCCTGTATCCTGCCAGTCAGGTTCCAGGACTGAAGTCCACTATTGAATTTCAGCTTTTATCCTAGCAACTGTTACCAGGTAGTAGTTTGGTATTTATGAGCATCTAAGAATCCTGTAGACCCAAGTTCTAGACCAGAGGTTCTCAAACTGGAGGTCAGGACCCCTCAGGGGGTCATCAGGTTATTACATGGGGGGTCACGAGCTGTCAGCCTCCACCCCAAACCTTGCTTTGCATCCAACATTTATAATGGTGTTAAATATATAAAAAAAAGTGTTTTAAATATATAAGGGTGGGGGTCAAACTCAGAGGCTTGCTATGTGAAAGAGGTCACCAGTACAAAAGTTTGAGAACCACTGTTCCATGGTCCCTGACAGGAACCCATGACCACAAGGTAATCTGTCCGGAAACAGAAGCTATATAGAGGGATCGTGTGTACCTGGCTGGTATCTGCTCAGGAGGCAACCTTAGTCCAGTAGGCGATCGTCAAGAGGAAACATCAAACCACTTACCTGTTCCATGGTGAAGGCATATCTTTTCCATCCCATCAAACGGTCTGATCCCTGGTGATGTGATCCTCAAGATCCTGATCCTGATGTTCAACTTGAACGAGAGAGAGAGAGAGAGGAAACAGACTGACTCCATCCAGTCTATAGCCCCTAGCAACGAACTGAGTAACGTGTTGAAAACTTTATGTTTAAGTCCATTTTGGTTCTATTTGGTCTATGCTTCAAGCGTGCTTTTATTCTGTAAACCACCAAGCTATTTGTTCTGTTGCATTTACTAGCCTGTCTATCGTTTTCCTGCCCAGTAATAATCCTCTTGGTTCGTCGCTTTAAGAGTTTTTTGTGTTGTTGGTTGAATTCCTGCTGTGACTAAAGGTGATAGCTCCTAATTCAGGGCTCAGGCTTATTATGGGCGTGGGTCTTATTAAATATCCTTCTCTATTTATTCTGTAACAATGGAGCTTTTTCTGTTCATCTGTGTCTCCCATCCTGTGAGAATGTTTCAATTGCTATCCTCTCCCACCCCTCCCAAAATGCCTCCTGGGTTTC
>NC_133769.1:274739181-274756257 GCF_003597395.2 Chelonoidis abingdonii | reverse complement strand
GTTACCAGGCAGGATATTTCAAGCCATATTCAGTTAAAGTAAGCACCTGCAAGAGGGTGCCAAACTATAATACAAGAAGGCAAACCAAATATAGAGAGTGAAAGACAACAATAAAACAAAATGACAAAAATCCTTAACACCATAACTAAGGGACATGTAAAATGGGTCAGTGTGCTCTACTCCCTTCTCAATCCCTGCAACTCCAGACTCACGAAGGAGAGAAGAATCCCTGAGGCCTAAAAAGGGGAACCCTGTTGCAGCTACCTCTCTAGGCCTGGGATGTGTGTGTTACAAAATCCCTAGAGCTGTAAGAAGAGCAGAACTGAGGCTGGGGGTAAGTGCATAATTAATTGATATGGGGATGGGAGGGCATAACTGATCTGGGTGGGGTGGAGGCTGAGGGAGCAGAATTGATGAGGCCACCGGAGGTAAATAAATAATTAGTTTGGGTTGAATAATTAATTGATGGGGTGGGGGGATGGCCAGATGGCCATACAGAATTAATTAATTAGAATTTGGGGGTTTGGTGAGAAGTAGGAAGCTCTGCACCATCAGACAGTGAGAGCTCCTGGAGAAGGGCCAAATCACCTGAATAAATTGGGAGAGTTGGCAAATGGCAACAGTAGTTCTCCCCCCCTCACACACACTTTAGGGATGGGGGGGTCATAATCATGAGATATTCCAAAAAAATACAGTATCTTTTATAAAAGAAAGTAGGAGGGGGGGCGTGTCTGGCTCATGGTTTCTGAGTTTGGGGCTGGGAATACTGCTTTAGTCGGTCATGGCATACCCAGGGCTCTCTATCCTGAGGACCCAAATCCCACAGTCCTGTCCAATCAACTGACTGTAGGATATGGTGAGTGTGTCAGGATGATTTTTTGCCCTTTCTGTGGGTTCTGGGTTCAACAAAGACTGAGTCCCACTGAGCTCAGGTCTTGGACCAGACTGAAGCTTTAATGCATCATCCCTGTGCAGGCCGCAAAGACTCCACACCCTAAGCACATGCACAAGCCTCTCGCTCCTGGTCCCTCGCCCTACTCTCCCCCACTCTTGCCCCTCACGCTTCCCCATTCATTCCGCCCCTGCTATCCACCCACGTTTTGCTCAGGGAGAAGCGAGCACCTCCTCTTGTCTGCTGAGGGCAAAGTGGCTCAGCTGTGGCTCTTGCGCATGCTCCGGCCACCCCTGGCGCGCAAGTGCAGTATCGTCAGGGGAGCGGCGCCTGACACTAGTCCGCGGGCTCTCCACGTTTCCCTAGAAGGGGGCGGGGCAGACGGCGGCGCGGCCAATCGGAGGCGCCCACGACCCACCCCAGCGAACTTGGAAGTGGAACCGCGCTGAGAGCCCTGCCTAAGGCGCGTGGCGGGGTCCGGAGTCGCGGCAGGGGTTAGGGTGCGCGCGGCCGTATCGCCATGGTGTCGGCCAGCGCGTGCGCCGGCCAGGTGGGCCCCGTGCTGCCTCTGCTGCTGGTGCTCTTCGACCTGCTCGGCGAGGGTGAGGGGCTGCAGGGCGAGCTCGCGCTGGTGCACGGCGCTGCGCGCAGCCGGGGGGGAGAGGGGACAGGGCTGTTTCCTGGCGGGGCAATGCCAGCCTTCTGCTTGGGGCTGGGGGGAGCTGCTGCCCAGCGTGCGGGGGGTGTTGTGGTGCTGGAACGAGGGGTTCGGAAGTGTGGGTGAGCTTGGGGGCGGTTGGCACCGTGGGGTGAGCACGGGTTGGAGCAGCGCTGGGCTGGTGAGGGGACGAGGCAAGGGTTAGAGTAGGTGCCTTGTTTGGTTTTTAGTGATATGTAATCGGATGCTCACCACAGAGAATCCCGCACTTCCCCGAGCGCTGTCACGTATTACCACATCACAGAGTTGCTCTACCATCTCAACCGCACCGCTGCGTGGTTTGAGTATTATATGTGCCCCTTAACCTACTGGCGCTTTGAGGAGTATCACCGCAGCAGCGCTGTGCTGGGCTCTAGTAGCATGGTGCCACCTGGGAGGGAGAGCAGAGCAGCTCTGTGCTGGATTTAAGGGCAATGCTAGTCTGTGGGTATTGAAGGGAGGTAAATCTGTGACGGGCAGGCAACGTCAGCCGAAGTTGAGCTTGTCAGAGGTGCACTGTCATTAATTCTGGGTACAACCAGAAAATTATGGCAGTAAAAAATAGAAAAGTTTGCAACTTTTTTAGTTGGGGACTGTGGACAGCCAGTTTGAAAAGAATAAATGTTTCTGAAAGTTCTAAATTCAAATAGATTTTAATAAAAATATGATGACCAGAAATAAATACAGCCATCACCATGAATTGTTGTTTTTAAAAATCCTAGTATTTAATTAATAGCATTTCTAACTTTGTGTTGTAGCTTTGTTTTGGTGAAACTACAGGAAGGTCTTAATCTGTTTTCAAAAGAAACTAGGGAAATTGATAGGGTGCTATTTTACTGTATGATTTTTAAAAGTGTGGATCTAGCTGAAAGAGTGGCCATGTGGAAATGGTATTATGGAGCTCTATACTCATGTCTCACTGATTTCCATATCAGATTTGCTCAGTTTCCAAGTAAAAGTACTTTTTTTCTAACTTTTAGCTCTGTAACATTGCTTTGGGCTCTGAAAATGAAGTTAGGTGGTGTTTTTTTATCCTTCATCACTGCCAAGGATAGTAGTTCTGAAGAACAAATTTATTCCCTCAGCTAAACTCATGCAACCCTTTCAGTTTCAGATTGTGTCCTAAGTAACATCTGTGTAATCATATGGAAAGCTAATGGGGTTGCACAGGAGTTTGTGAGGGCATAATTTGAAAGCAGGTTGTACAGATGTATCAGAAGACACAGTTTGGCCTGCAAAACTTGCATTATTGCTTTTAATTAATGAGATGGGGGAAAAAACTGTTTTACTGTCACAGCTCAGTGGATCTGGACCTTTCTGAGGGCTGTGGTCACTCTGGAGTTTAGAAATGCACTTCAAAGTTGTATTAAATGAGAAGTCTAAAACCTGGAGTGTAATATTGAATGTAATGGCAAAGATACATTGTAGTGTAGAAGTATATGCTGCAGGATTATATTGTTTTTTCCCCAGCTACTTCTGCAGCAATGTTAAAGGAAGAGTACTAACTCCAGAAGAATCAGTCTAAGCATTTGTACTTGTTTATAATCATCTGTAGATAATTCATCTTCCAAATATGTTCCCTATAGATGCAAGGCGCATGGATGACCTTGTTGCTTTGTTGATTGTCGCCTTGGTAGTCACAAGTTTACTTTCTAATTTTGTATATATTTTTCTAAAAGCAAGCTATAGTAGACTGTGAAATGTTCTCCCAGGGAAGGGTGCCATTTAAACCTAGACTGGACAAAGCACTCTAGACAGGGAACAATTCTACAGATACTTGAATGGCCAAAATATGATCTATTAGGTCTTTTTCATCTCTAATTTCTATGTCTTTAATATCTCTTATGAAGTAATATTTTATTTTGGTATATGAGTGGTTAATGTAATACATGACTCACATTTTCAGTAGCTGTAGATCATATTGTACATGTACATTGTACATTTTTAGTTTCTTCTTACTCTTGCCGTAGTGCTGAAAGAGTTAAATAGTGAAATGGAGATTTGTAAATGGGAGTGGTGTATTACTGTGAAGTTTCTACCCTCCTGGAGGCTTTATTCATCTCTTCTTCTCTCTTGGAACAGAAGCAGCATTTTAAGTCACAGTTGTGATGGGTTGGATCACAGAAACCCCCTTGTGGACACCAACTGACATGCCAAGACTATTTCTGCCCCTGGTTTCCCTGCCAGCTTGGGACTCCAGAGCCCTGCCTGGCTGCGCCAGACACACTTGGCAGCCACAAACGCAGACCCAGGTCTGAACCATGTCCCACAAACTATAAGCTTAACTGAAAGCAGCGTAAGAAATGTTCCTGTCTTTAACACTCAGATGCCCAACTCCCAATGGGATTCAAACCCCAAATGAATCCATTTTACCCTGTAAACTCATAAATCGTTCACCCTCTGTAACACTGATAGAGAGAGAGATGCACACAGCTGTTTCCCCCTACCCCCGGTATTAATACATACTCTGGGTTAAATAATAAGTAATAAGTGATTTTATTAAATACAGAAAGTAGGATTTAAGTGGTTCCAAGTAGCAGCAGACAGAACAAAGTGAATTACCAAGCAAAATAAAATAAAACACACAAGCCTTTGCCTAATACAGTGAGAAAACTCGATACAGATAAAACCTCACCCTCAGAGGTGTTCCAGTAAGGTTCCTTTTACAGACTAGTCTCTTTCTACCCTGGATCCAGCAAGCACTCGCACCCCCTGTAGTTACAGTCCTTTGTTCCAGTTTCTTTCAGGCATCCTTTGGGAATGGAGAGGCTATCTCTTGAGCCAACTGAAGACAAAATGAAGGGGTCTCCCATGGGTTTTCTCTTGTGGGTGGAGACCCCCTCCTCTCTCCTATGCAAAGTCCAGCTCCAAAATGGAATTTTGCAGTCACATGGGCAAGTCACATGTCCATGGATGACTCAGTTTGTACATGCAGCAGCCATTGCCCACATGCTATCTTGACTGTCTCCATGAACACTTCTTATGTGGATTTGAGCTTTCCAAGATCCACTGTTCGTTAAGTGTATCTTGATTGGGCACTTAATTTGCACATTCCTTTTTGAAGGAGCTGACCAAATGCTTTGCTAAGGCTACTTAAAAATCAAGCAAGTACATAGCCAATATTCATTGCTTTACATCAAATACAAAAATGATACATGCATACAAATAGGGTGAATAGATTCAGTAGATCATAACTTTTACAGAGGTATGTTACATGGCATATGTAGCCTCAAACATATTCCAGTTATGTCATATATATATATACACACATTCATAAGCATATTTCCATAAAGCCTTATGGGGTGACCATCACAGGAATCTCCATGATTTTATGAGGAGTTTATGGGATTCTCTTGGAGAAGGGTACTTATGTTGGGGAAAGAGATGATGCTGGAGTTTACTATTAGTTATTTTTTTAACCAGTTCTATTTCACCAGCTCATCTTCTAAGAAAGTCAATGCATGTTCCTCCAATTCACAAGTGTCTAATACTTTTTGGTACCACCAGTCATTGAACTGTGACTTTTAAGAAGTTCCCTTTGCAACTTGTTAACTTCCTGTAGAAGTTCATATTAACGATGTAAGAATCTGTAGGACAAAGGAGTGTATTTTAACCTACAGTCTGACATGGCTGCTGGTATTGGACTTCAGATGTCTAAGGGTTATGAAAAGATTCCTGAACTTTTGGAGGTGAACTGCAGCTTGCACTGCCATTTCCCTAGTATTCTAGTATCTGACTGAAAATGAGCCCCAGTCTTCGTCTGGAATTCTTCTGACTTAAGAACAGAAGAATGGCCATACTGGGTCAAACCAAAGGTCCGTCTAGCCCAGTATCCTGTCTTCTGACAGTGGCCAGTGCCAGGTGCCCCAGAGGGAATGAACAGAACAGGTAATCATCTCCTGTTGCCCATTCCCTGACTTCTCCAGCAGAGGGGCCTTGTGCCAAATTAAAACCTCTTGGATCAAAGATATTTGTCCACCCCAAGCTAGAGCTGGGAAGAGAGGACTAGATGGAAAAGCCATGTTTCTCTTCTGTCACTATCCAAGTAGCAAAGCAAATGGGTCATAAGGAGGGGGAGAAAAGATGGGCCAGCTCTACAGGCAGTTTAGCACTCAGAGCTAGCTTCACTCTCTGCTAAGCTTCTGGGAACTGCTGCTTCTTACCACCTTCCTTTTTCCTTCCCCTCTCACTAGATTTCTCTCACTGATCCCAAGCTGCTGCAGATTATGGAGGGGAAGGAGTGTCACTGATGATTTTTTTTTTTTGATCTCCCATGTCAAGTCCATTTTTGGGAGTGGAGGGGATTTCTCCTCAGTTGCTAGTATCCAAAGTTACTGCATATTCTTTGTGAGTGGCACAGGTGTTCCTTTCTCAGTCTCCTCCCTTCCCAAATCTCCTTTGCCTAATTGCGTTTAGAAGCAGTACAGCTGCTACTTAAAGGCAGACCTTGAGTAGGGGCCAGACTCTGTGAAGGGGAGAGGGTTCCAGATCCTGGCTCTGGACCAAGCCCAGATAACTGTGCTGTTGATGAGCACCTTTGTGCTACTCCTGAAAGCTCCTTGTAGTGGGCACTCCTCTTCCTGCTCTATATACATTAGAGTTTCCCCTCAAAAAAACAAAACAAAACTTTCTGCAATACGTAGAAATATTAGAAAAAAATCAGTTAATAGCAAAATGTCAGACTCATTTTAAACATCACACTTCCATGTAAAATTCTTTAAACCTTTTATAGTTCCATGTAGCAACTTAGATTAGTGTTACTGAAGATGTATACATATTTTCTTTATTTTTATGGCCTCTTTGTATAGTCACATAAGTTCCCTTGTTGCTTGTTGTTTGCATTGGCCTTTCACACGCCACAGGGAAGAAAGGTACATTTTGGAAGAAGGAGGAAAAAAAATGCTATGGAAAAATCACAGACTCAGCAGGAAGACTCAAACATGTGAAACTTCAATTTTTTTTTTAATTGACTAGATTTCAACCTGAGTCCCTCTTAAGGTTATACATAGAGATTTAGGAGATTTTAAAGTTTTGTGATACAGCATGGCCAGAGGGCAGCATAAGAGTGTTAGCAGGGGGCCTTATTCCCTGCCAAGGGAGGAAGGTTTGCTTTAGATTAACTAGAGCACCTGACTCCAAGTCATGATATTAACCCCTGCTTCATCAGACAGGGGTTGGTAGTTGAAGGAGAAAGGTTGGATTGGGAGCAGAGTGCAGAAGAGAACGATTGTCCAGAGACAAATAGAAGGTTGGAGGAGTGCTGCGGTGGTTGGGAAGCCCACAGAAACCCTGTAAGGGGCACAGGCTTGTAAAGAAGAGAGGCGAGAAGCCCTTCACAAGCTGACGGGTATGAGAGGGAAGTAACCAGGGAAGAAACCGTAGTCAGTGGTTCACACACCCCACGGCCCCTGGGTTGACTGAGTAAGGGCGGCCCAGGTCCCTCCCTCTCACTCCCCTCTCCAAGGACACTAGGGAGTGATAAGAAACTGGTTCAGAGCAGCAATAGCGCTCTGAACCTACCCAGAGAAGAGAAAGCGCGAGACCCAGCAGAACAGTACCGCAATTTGCCACAGTTGTATATTCTAAAGGTTGTTATACAACTCAGACATTTAAACTCTGCTCCCAGGATATAATTACCAGGAAACCTAATATTCATTCTACCTGTTTAGCTCAAGAATAAACGACGTACGAAGGGTTACAGACTAATTGCACCTCTGTTGCCTTCTGTCTCTGAGTTCACCCCCTCTAGACAGGCCTGTGCCTTACCCTCTTTGGAATTCTGCAATTTCCTACTCTATTAGTTTGGTCTGAGCTAACCTCAGCTCACATGCTTTCCTGCAGGTGCAGCTGGGTTTGACACCTCAGTCCTCCTCCTCAAGGGTCTGTGACCAGTGCTGCAATAGTGACAAAGACAGCCTTCTTACAAATCAAACATAGCTTGTTCCACTGTTAAAATAAACAATAGAAAAATGATTAAAAAACAGCAAATAGGCTCATGAGCTATCTTAATGTAGGCTTACCATTCCCTGATGGTAATCTAGTCAAATCTAATATCAGGGGTAGCCGTGTAGTCTGGATCTGTAAAAGCAGCAAAGCATCCTGTGGACTTAATAGACAGACAGAATTTGGAGCATAGCTTTCGTGGGTGAATACCCACTTCATCAGATGCATGTAGTGGAATTTCCAGGGGCAGATATATAAGCAAGGCAAGCTAGAGATAACAAGGTTAGTCAATCAGGGAGATGAAGCCCTCTTCTAGCAGTTGAAGGTATGAACACCAAGGGAGGAAACTGGTTTGTAGTTGGCAATGCCTTCAACAGCTTTGTTTAATCTGACTGATGCGAAATTTTGCAGATGAACTGAAGCTCAGCAGTTTCTCTTTGAAGTCTGGTCCTGAAGTTTTTTTGCTGCAGGATGGCCACCTTAAGGTCTGCTATAGTGTGTCCAGGGAGGTTGAAGTGTTCTCCTACAGGTTTTTGTATATTGCCATTCCTAATATCTGATCTGTGTCCATTTATCCTTTTCCGTAGAGACTGTCCAGTTTGACCGATGTACACAGACTTCAAAGAGAAATTGCTGAGCTTCAGTTGATCTGCAAATTTGACACCATCAGCTGAGGATTAAATAAAGACTGTGAATGGCTTGCTTATATATACCTACCCCTGGAAATTTCCACTACATGCATCTGACGAAGTGGGTATTCACCCACGAACGCTCATGCTCCAAAATGTCTGTTAGTCTATAAGGTGCCACAGGATTCTTGGCTAGTCAGATCTAGTTTTTTCAGACACCCCAGAGGGTCTTGGATGTCAGTCTGTTTCCCTCCAGCATCTTGCCAGCTACTGCCTTACCCAGGGGGAGAGGTAGGGAGCAGGAAAGCAAGTGTGTATGTGTGTCTGTCAATCAGTCAGTCTTTATCCAGCAAGAATCTTAATTACTATCAGTTCCTGGGCTTTAGTCCATGCGGACCAAACCGGTGTAGTAAGCTCAGTAAGAGAGCAAATCAGACTCCTCAGAGCCAATAGCTCTTCCACTGTCTCATAACAATCCTCCAGTTTTTACCTTGGGCGGCTTGTTTTGGGTCACTGTTTCCTTGCAGCACGTTATTAAACTAAACTAATGTATTCATACAGAAAAGATCCCAGTAACCAAGTCAGCATACAGTATTCAAAAATTATTATACAGCTGCTCCATGTCTGGCACAGTTGGCACTCAGGGTTCCATTCTGTGTCCCCTTTCCCCACCCCCTTATGGAGCTGATTGCACTCTGATGCTTAGCTCCTTGCAGGTAGGGTTGCCAGGTGTCTGGTTTTCCACTGGAATTCCCAGCTGAATAGGGACCTTGGTAGCTCCCATCAGCACAGCTGACCGGGCCACTAAAAGTCTGGTTGACTGCAGTGGGGCAGGTAGGCTCCTTGCCTGGTGGCTCTGCATGGCTCCTGGGAAGCAGCATTACGTCTCTCAGTCTCCTAGGTGGCAAGGCAGCCAGAGGGACTCTGTGTGCTGCCCCTGTCTGCAGGCACTGTCTCAAGCACTGGCTCCACAGCTACCATTGGCTGGGACCCAGAGGGACGTGCCACCGCTTCCCGGGAGCTGCACAGACTTCCTCGTCCCCTGGAAATGCTGGGGCTGCCTGAGGTAAGTGCCTCCCAGAGCCCACACCCTGAACCCCCTCTCGTGCCTCAACCCCATGCCCCTGCCCTGAGCCCCCTCCCACACGCCAGACTCCTTGGCTCCAGGCTTTGGGGACTCTACTTTGGGTGTGGCTGTCCCTGCTCAGAACTTTCATTTGCTTCTCTTGTACTACTGTTGGTGTAATTCTCCATCACCACATGTCATATCTGTTGCTTTCAAAATCTTGACAGCATTGGTGTGTATGCTGCTTCTTTCAGTTTAACTCTGCTGAAATCCTCGTGTATGTCTTCATCTTCTGTATGCTATATTACTGCATGTCTCTTCTTGATAGTCTCCCCAAGTTCCAGTTCTGCAAACTTCTGCATTTATGTAATGCTGCACATTTTTTCTCAGGTATACAAAGAATTATCAAATCAGCCCCATTCTCAAATAATTTCACTGACTTCCCATTTTAAAATCCAGTTCATAATTGTCGTCTTTGATTTATAAAACACTCTCTGGACTTGCTTCGGTGTGTTTCACATCTTGTTTTTCCTCTCTCCCCATCAAAGTTCCTTCTGCTCATCTAGCACTGGACTCCTCTGTCGCTTCTGACAGTGTGGTTACTGTAGGGAACTGTCCTTCACATTTCCTGCATTTGGATCAGCCTTATGTTTCTCCTTGAATATATTTGTTTGTCCTTGTCTATTCCTTTTAATTTGCCTCTCTCTGCCATGATAGCTGGAATTGTATTATATAACTCTTCTTAAAATTATTTTGGGACACTTTATATGAAAGATACTACCCAGAACAAGTAAGTCTTATTGTATAAACTCTATTCTTGGAGCTGTACTGACATGATTGATGATGAATCAGGAACAAGGAAGTGAAGGAAGCTGGTTCAGATTCAAGCACCATTCCAAAGACAGCGAGAAATCAAACTTTTCTAAATTAGAAAGGGTAAATCTAGTAGAGAAATGTTTTGTTCCTCACGCAAGCAAAATTGAAGTGTGAGAACAAAGAGTGGGAGGCCCTGAAAAGTGCTGTCTCCATTTAGAGCTGTGTTATTGTGAAGGACCCTATTTATTATGCAGTTGAATACCTGACCTGCTGCCAGTGTAGTTTTATTGTCAATGAATGTATGTTAATTTCAGTGCTGTTTGTTTGATTCTGCTGTGGTCCATAGCCAAAAGTGTCTTTTGACCTCAGTTGAAATGAAATGTGATCCAGTAGAATATCTGACTTTTAAAAAGGGTTTCACACTAAAGCAAATTTGAAGTGGGACATTCTGTACAAGTGACTCACTTTCACTAATTGTCTCTGTACCATTTGCTGCTGCAGTAGGTATTTATAGTTTAAGAACCTGCTTCCAGTTGACCCAGCATCTGGTTGATAATACAGTGACATCAGAACCCTAGCTTTGTTGACAGGCCCACCTGTCTGGAAGCCCCCTCTGAGTGTTGTACATATGTGTAGTTTTCTTATCTAGTGATGTATTTGAGGTATCAGTTTTTTGAGTTAGTATTTCAGGCCAGTGAAGTTTTCTCAGTGACCAGATAGAGTAGGGGTCGGCAGCTTTTCAGAAGCAGTGTGCCGAGTCTTCATTTATTCACTTTAATTTAAGGTTTCGTGTGCCGGTAATACATTTTAGCGTTTTTTAGGTTTCTCTTTATCAATCTAAATATAATATAACTAAACTACTGTTGTAGGTAAAGTAAACAAGGTTTTCAAAATGTTTAAGAAGCTTCATTTAAAATTAAATTAAAATGCTGATCTTAAGCCGCCGGCCTGCTCAGCCCGCTCCCGGCCTGGCGTTCCATTCACCTAGGCTGGCAGCGGGCTGAGCGGGGCCTGCGGCCGGAACCCCAGGTTGGCAGCGGGCTGAGCGGGGCCTGCGGCTGGAACCCCAGGTTGGCAGCGGGCTGAGCGGGGCCGGCGGCTGGGACCCCAGCTGGCAAGGGGCTGGCACCCAGAACCCCAGACCGGTGGCGGGCTGAGCGGGGCTGGCACCTCAGACCGGCGGCAGGCCGAGCTGCTCAGCCTGCTGCCGGTCCGGGGTTTCGTCCACTGGCTCCTGCCAGCCAGGGTCCCGGCTGCCGGCCCCGCTCAGCCCGCTGCCAGTCTGAGGTCCCGGCTCCACCCACATAGAGTGGGTACCTACCTTCTCCCTGGTTCTGACCCATTCTCTTCCCCTCTCTCTCTGCACTAAGCTGAGGGTGGTGGTGCACTGAGCACAGGGCTGGGGGTGAAAGAGCAGGCTGGGGGTTGGGGTGCAGGGTCTGGCCAGGAGCTAGAATGAGGGAGGGGGCTCAGGGTTGGGGCAGGAAGTTTGGGTGTGGAGTGCTTACCTGGGCAGCTCCCATTTGGGGCAAGGGGTGCAGTTGGGAATGTGGGTGTGTGTGTGCAGGAGCTCCCATTTGGTGCTCAGGGTGGGGAGTGGGGATGTGGGGGGGGTGCAAGAGTCAGGGCGTAGGGTATGAGGAGGCTGGGTATCTGTGGGGAGTGCAGGAGTTAGGGCAGGGGGTGTGGGGAGTGCAGGAGTCAGAGCAGAGGATGTGGGGGAGCTAGGTATGTGTGGAGGGTGCAGGAGTCAGGAATGAGGTCGTGAGGGGGATGCAAGGAGCTGGATGCAGGGGTCAAGGCAGAGGGCTGGGGGCGTGTGAGGGGGTGCAGGAGGTGGGGCATGAGGTGTTGGGGGCCTGGGGTCCAGCTTAGCCCGCTGCCGGGAGCCTGGCAGGCAGCAGCGTGCCATTAAAAATCAGCTTGCCTGCTGTCTTTGGCACGCATGCCATAGGTTGCCGACCCCTGAGAGAGAGAGAGGAGATTTGTTGGTAGAAGGGGATCAGCTGGAAAGAGCCATGGAGGAGCTACTTCAGCAGCATAATGAGGAAGCACAGCCCATATTCCCGCCTGATGAGCTGGTTTGCAGAATGTCCATTTACAAAGAGGCCAGAATCTTGTTTTTAAACAGAGCGGCTTTTCTCTCCAAGAGACTTCTCTCTCCTTTTCTCTGTTCCAAATTTTGAGAGAGCAGCCATCGTTCAACTTTAGAAATTGCCATACTGGCTCTGACCACTTGTTCATCCATTGCTGCATCCTGTCTCTGAAACTGACTAGTATTGGATGTTCCAGAGGAGGGCACAAGAAATTGTGTGGTTAATAATTATGAAATAACTTGCTCATAGGGGAAGTTTCTCCCCATTCTTGCCAGATATTCTTATGCCCTGAGACATTTAGTGTTTAATTTTCCTCGTGTTCTAAAGCCTCTCTTATGTAGCTGTGGATGTCATACATACATACAGATGTCTAAACCTTTTCTAAAGATAGAAGAATAAGGGACAGTCAATTAAATTAAAAGGAAACATGTATAAAAGTGATGTAAGGAAATGCGTTTCACCATTACACATGCTGGGCTTGATCCCGCACCATGCAGTTGATTGGAGTTTCACCATTGATTTCACTGGAAGCAGGATTAGATACAGAGTCTCTGCAGCAATAACAATTATAAATTCAGATTTATACTGTAATAATTATACCTCCTGGGTGATTGAAAGTGCTTGACTTTGTTCACATTTCATAATACACTAGGGGCTGACAGGTCTCTTGTACTACCTTGCTCTATAGGAGTTACTGTACTTGAATATTACATGTGGAAAGTCTGACTCCTGGCAAACAGTTTTTCTTGGAATTTGAAACACTGTTCTCATCAGTGTTTGTTTAAATTCCATTTATGATATCAAAATATGCATGATAACCTGTATTTAGGACTTGAATTTGTAAAAATTCTTAAATAAAAGAGCATGAAATAAAGTTAAGGGGAACTTCAAAAATTTCTGTGTGGACACTCACTGAAGAGACGATGAAGTTATCCATCACACTCTTACGATCAGGTTATTGAACTAAATTTAATATTAAAAAAATAACTGCTCATGTTTATTCTGTTATGCACAGTATGTGATCCTTGTATTTAGGATTTTAATTACAACAGGAGAGGACAATGTATTTTGCTATCTTATCTGGATGTAGAGAATCTTATGCGTGCGAAAGCTAGGTAGAATGTAGCTAGTGATGCATATTCAACAACTGCTTTTAAAATGGTGGCTTACAGTATTTAGACTTTCTTCATTATAACTAGATCTTTGGAGGTGGAGGGGAAGAAGAGTTAAAAGTCTGAAAGGAAACTAAGATATTGTCTCAATATTGAGCAATGTAGCATTTTGTTTTCATGTGCTTCTGTATCAGACTTATATTTTTCAGGTAGGGAGCTCTTGCCTGCTAACAAAAGATGAACTGTCCCTTATGATTTTTATGTATTATGAAGGGAGGGAGAGAGAGAACACTCTATCCATCCTTTTTTGGTAGTGTCAACTTTGCGAGAATCAAACTGCGATTAAAAATGTTGACCTTTCTATTTTAGGAGTCGAATGTGGAATAAATGCTGAAGTAGAAAAACAACTCGAAATGGGCAAGAAGTTGTTGGCAGCCGGACAGCTAGCTGATGCCTTGTCTCACTTCCATGCTGCTATAGGTGTGTATCTGAAGATAAAATTATTTAACTGTGCTTGTGGTGCAGGATTTTTGTATTGAAATACTCTATCCTTCACTCTTCCTCATAATTTGCTTAATTAATAAGCCCCCAAGTCACAATGTGTGGGTGGACTGCCATGCCCATGTGGGACCACATGGAGCCCTACAGACCTCATGGATGCAGCAAATGGAACCCCACATGGGTGTGGAAAATTCTAGGATCAGGGCTCAAACCTAGAACAGCCATAGAGTATGTGAACACCAAGCCTGGGAGGTGTTGCAAAGCATGAGGCAAACTAACTGCTTGTAACCACCTGGATTAGTATAATCCAGTGGTGCACAACGGTATTACATAGAAGGGCACAAACAGATTTTACATTCTTTAATAAGATTTACTCACCTGTATTGATTTATATTTTAAGTGCAGCTTGTTTTGCATCTATTTAGATAGACAATACTGTACCTAGAAACAGCTTATTTACCCACTTGTATAAACATGATGACAAAAAGCTAAAGAAGCTGCGGTTAGTATATTGTTTTGAAGCAGGCTGTGGGCCTTATGAAATGTTCTGGTGGGCCATGTATGGTCCATAGGCCTTAGGTTGGGCACCCTGGGTATAATCAGACAACACGTTTCTGTTATTGTTTTATCAAGATTAGAAAAGAAAACCAAGTTAACAACAAAGAAAAAGGAGGGAGGTGTGGGAAGGTGGGGCGAGATGCGGAGGGACTTATCCCTGTTTTCTTCCTCTACCAACCCCTCCAGCCCCATAAAAAAGAAAAAATAGTACATATTCCTTGGGTGGGGTAATCTTCCTGATTTATGAGAAACTGTACAGGTCTGTCTCATCTTACTCTGGGGTTACTTTCCACAGTCAGCGCGTAAAGCGAAAATTGCGTATAGTCAAAATTACATTAAGTGTAATGGCGAGTAGAATCGCCCGCACTACAGAAACAGTATTTAAATCTTTTATTTCTCTTTTTTTCCCTTGTTTTTGCCAACCGCGTAAAGCTGAAATCGCGCATGTTAAATGCGCCTAAGATGCGACGGACCTGTAAAGTGTTTTGGGACTTACATTCCAGTACTAATTTAATTTTTTCATAACTTTTAAATTCACGCACATAGCCATTGGTGGAGTGAAAGACAAGGACTGTTGCAAGTTCATACATTTCTGAGTGTGTTCATTGCTTGGGTTGAATGCAGACTTGTGCTTTGGAATGTTGTAATCTTAAATCTGCTATTAGTTAGGGTGACCAGATGTCTCATTTTTAAAGGGACAGTCCCGTATGTAAGCCCTCCTGCAAGTGTCCCGACTTCTTGTTAAAAATGGGCAAATTGTATTTTATATCCATTTCCCTACACCCCCATCAGTACTGGTGGGTCCTGCTGCTGGCAGGTCCCTGCTTGCTTGCTGCCCACCTAACAGTGGTGTGGTGTGTGTGTGTGTGTGTGTGTCCTGTAGCCGACCAGGGCGGTGGGTGTGCAAGGCTAGTGGTGGGGCAAAGCTGCAGTGCACGGGGCTGACTGCTGCTCCTGCTGGTCCATGCTGCATGCTGGCTATTGGCCAGCAGGGCCCTGCCTTCCTCTCTGTTTCTGAGTGGCACTGGCTGGGCGCTGCAAGCTGTGATGGCTGAGTGTGGGCAGGCACCAGCTGGCTACATGTCGCCTCTGCTGCCCATCCATCGGCCTTTTACGTGATTCCCCCTCTTGCTGTCTTCTCCATGTTTTGCTCCTTTAAAACTCAGCCTCGCTGCTACTCCATATCTCCCCCTGCAGGGTATGTCCTGCTCCCAGCGCTGTGCAGAGAAACAACCCCTGGTCGGAATGCTCAGCTCATGAACAGCCCGAGCGGCAGGCTCTTTCTTTCCCCTGCTGTCTCTGGCTGGGCTGGTACCCTGGGAAAGCCCAAGACCCTCTGGCCCAGGGCGCTGGCTACGGGGAGACAAGCCCTGAATGTGCCAAAGCTCCACACAGTGCTGGCATGGGGAAGCCTCTCTGCCCCTCAGCTAAGCTCTGGTGTGGGGGGGGAAGAGGGGAGAAGCATTTTCCAGACTGTTCCCGACCTGGCAGGCTCCACAGCAGCCCCTGGGGGAGGGGCTTAGCACCGACTTCACCTGCCCCCCTGCCACCCTAGGTTGTGCCCTCAGGGAGCACGAGGCTGCTCCATCCCCTAGGCACCCTCCACTGCTGAGCCACCTCTCTGGCCGGGTTTGCTGACACTCCTGCAGTCAGGTCCCTGGGCCCTGATGCACAATGCATCCTTAGGGATTAACCCCTTCCAAACTGCTCTGTAGCCAGGGGACAGGGGGAGGCTGGGTTATGTCGGTGGTCAGCAGCAGCCTGGAGACGTTATCTGCCTTTCAACACTATGTGGGCAGGAAGGGACAAGCTGCTTCCGGCCATGGGGGAGCCAGGGGGAGAAGATGAGCTCTAAAAAACAAAACAAAACATGGGCCAGGTCATCTCCTCCCTCCCCCGCACACTCCCTGTTGTTGGAAGCCACTCCCGTGCCTTCTGTATTGCTCAGTGCCGAAAGGCTGCTGCTGGTCATGTTCTGGTATGAATCCTGGCAGGGAGGGTTGGTTCGGTCAGTGTCGTTCTCGCCTCCCCGCATCCCCCCGGTGTGAGAGAGGTGTACGGGAGTGTGGGTGTGTCACCTCTCCCTGTTGGGAGGGGTGGGTAGGGGTGTGTGTGAACCATCTAGGCAGTATTTCTTTTTAACAGCAACAAAGAGTCCTGTGGCACCTTATAGACTAACAAATGTATTGGAGCATAAGCTTTCGTGGGTGAATACCCACTTCGTCAGATACATGTAATGGAAATTTCCAGAGGCAGGTATAAATATGCAGGCAAGAATCAGTCTAGAGATAACGAGGTTAGTTTTAACAGGCCTAGTCAACTTCATGTTAATTTGAATGTTTTTAAATTATAAAGTTATGAAAACATTGGACTATCCATAATAATGTTAAAGCAGCAGAGAATCCTGTTGCACCTTATAGACTAACAGACGTTTTGGAGAATGAGCTTTCGTGGGTGAATACCCACTTCGTCAGATGCATGTAGTGGAAATTTCCAGGGGCAGGTATATATATCCTAGCAAGCAAGCTAGAGATAATGAGGTTAGTTCAATCAGAGAGGATGAGGCCTTGTTCTAGCAGTTGAGGTGTGAAAACCAAGGGAGGAGAAATTGGTTTTATAGTTGGCAAGCCATTCACAGTCTTTTTTTAATCCTGAGCTGATGGTGTCAAATTTGCAGATGAACTGAAGCTCAGCAGTTTCTCTTTGAAGTCTGATCCTGAAGTTTTTTTGCTGCAGGATGGCCACCTTAAGGTCTGCTATAGTGTG
>NC_133769.1:274727040-274736731 GCF_003597395.2 Chelonoidis abingdonii | reverse complement strand
ACCTGCCCCTGGAAATTTCCACTACATGCATCTGACGAAGTGGGTATTCACCCACAAAAGCTCATGCTCCAAAACGTCTGTTAGTCTATAAGGTGCCACAGGATTCTCTGCTGCTTTTACAGATCCAGACTAAGACGGCTACCCCTCTGATATATAATAATGTTGATCATTAATGGAATAATGTGTATGCCTTCCTTCTTTTGTGCATCCAGTATCACATGTAGGGACCATGGCGAACAGTGAAAGCATTAAATATGCATCCAAAAGTAGGCCTGCAATTTGAGATAAAAAGGTTTAGTATGTTTTAGCTTAACTCCACTGCAGAGCTGAAATATCCTTACATGTTCACCTTCAAAACCCTTAGTAACATTACTAATATATGTTCACAACCTCTCTATTGTCAATAATGTTAACATAAGCGAATTACATGAGATGTAAAATATTACTGTGTACAAATGGTACTTTTGCTAATTGTTAAATATAATTGTCATATTGCTTAAAATCAGGTAATACCGCTATTATGATTGCAGCTTAGTTGTACCCAAATTACGTTGAGGCGATGTTCTGATTATTTCTTCTTTGCTTGCAGAAGGGGACTCTGATAACTACATTGCCTATTATAGAAGAGCCACAGTGTATTTGGCCATGGGCAAATCTAAAGCTGCAATTCGTGATTTAAGTAAAGTGGTTGAACTAAAGCAGGATTTCACATCAGTAAGTAATGCTTTCTCGGGATTCCTTCAAGGTAAAAGAAAATGGTGTTCCTTTTTGTTTTTCTGTTTTGTTTATAAGGCACAGTCTTTTTCAGCTGGTGGTATAATAAAGAGAATTTAATACCCCATATTTCAGGAAGTTTAACATCAGATACCACAAGATACTAATGCGTTAGCTGAGAGATAGTGAGACATGACTAGTCTAACTTTTAATTTTATACCTGGCTTATAGTAAAATGCCCAAATCCTCTGCTAGCATATCTAATGGTTTGTAATGAATTATGAGTAAGGCTAAGGGTTTTTTTGTTTTGTTTGGTTTTTTTTCACATGTATTTTTAGTAAAAGTCATGGACAGGTCATGGGCAATAAACAAAGTCATGGCCTGTGACCTGTCCAGGACTTTTAATTCAGGGACCACCCCCACAGCTCCCATTGCCTGTGGTTCCCAGCCAATGAGAGCTGTAAAGCCAGTACTCTGAGTAGAGGCAGCCCGCAGAACTGCCTGGCCATGCCTCCACCAAGCAGCTGAGCAAGGGGGATGTCGTTGCTTCTGGGGAGCCCCTCAGGTAATCGTTGCCCAGGGCCCGCCTTACCCTGTCCCCTGCTCCAACCCCCTGCCCCTTCCCATGCACAAACTCTGTTGCCTGGGAAGTGTGGTGGGTGTGGGTGCACAGTGGCCCGAGACTGGCCCAGAAGTGGCCGGGTACGCCTGGCGCAGGGGCTGTCTAGCTGTCCCTGCGCCAGGCACATTAGCCGCTGCAGAAGTCATGGAGGTCATGGAAAGTGATGGAATCCATGACTTCCATGATAAACTCGCAGCCTTAACTAAGAGTCATTTATAAGCAGTAAAATTGGTTGCCAAATCAAGAAATAAGTTACTTTTTAGGATTTCCGCCTACTTTACCAAAGCTCTTAGAGGCTAGTTATTGGGAGACGTCTGAAGTTGGAATTAGCCATTTGACCACCCTCCCTACCTGCTACCCAATTTTTTGTTCTGAACTGCAGATTATCTCCTCAAATTTTAAAAATAACTATTTGGAAAGACTGAGTTACACACAGTTTGAAAGGTAAAGATAGACTATCTATTTCTCTTAAGAAAAATGATAGTTTATATAATGTTTACAGTGTTGTTGTAGCCATGTTGGTCCTAGGATATTAGACACACAAGATGGATGAGGTAATATATTTTATTGGACTGACTTCTGTTAGTGAAAGGGACAACTTTTGAGCTTTCTCAGACCTGAAGAGCTCTGTGTAAGCTACTCAGAGTGTGATAGCTAAATACAAGGTGGAACAGATTGTTATGTAGTTAAATCTGTTCCACCTTGTATTTAGCTGTCACACTCAGAGTACCTTTTCCTGACTTGAAGAAGAGCTCTGTGGAGCTTGAAAACTTGTCTCTCTCACCAACAAAAGTTGGGCCACTAAAAGATATTATGACCCCCCCCAGCTTGTGTTTGTTTTTATATATTTGTTACTACAACAAATTTGACAAGTTCTCTCCTGTAAGAGATGTATATACTCGTTCATTAGCCCGTTCATTTATAAGCCAACCCCCCCCTCCAATGGATAGGTAAAAATAGCAAAAAAAACTGTATGACCCTTTCATAAGCTGACCCTATATTTTAGGGGTTGGAAAACTTAGGCTCCCAGCCCATCAGGGTAAACTGCTGGCGGGTCGGGATGTTTTGTTTACCTGGAGCATCTGCAGGCATAGAGCCCCTCAGCTCCCTGAGGGGCTCTATGCCTGCAGACACTCTAGGTAAACAAAGTGACAATGTATTAGATATTCAATTCAATGATTCCATAGAATTAAAATAATCAAATTTTGGTGTAAACCTGTTTATAAGCCGACCCCCACTCTTTGATGCTTCACTTTTTTACCAAAAATATTCAGCTTATGTATTTGTTCATATGGTAATTTTACAACAAAATTATGCCTTTTAAATGACCTTGTTCTAGTGAATAAATGGAAAGCTTCTCTTTTTCTCTCTTCCCCATCAGATTGAAACATTTGGTATACGAACTATCTTTAAAGTCCCAGGACTAGTTTAACAATGTTACTAGCAATAAATTGTCTTGTAGTCATTAGATTTTTATTTAACGAACTTGTTTAAGAAAGGGTGACTGCAAGTCTTAACATTTATAGCTCTCCTAAATTAACTGGCATGAAAACGTTCTTATCCTGAATAATCAAAATTTCTGTTAGGATCCTTCTAAAATAATCTGCACTGACTTTTACAATGGCTTCTGCTAAGGTGTCCTCATTAAATTATCCGGTTAATAGAAGTATTAACAATAAGGATTTCCATACTCTTTTGCTGCAATCTGTTGAAAAAGCTGTGAATTAAGAAAATCAAAACAGTATAGCAAATCAACAGTAGTTTTTCTTGGTATAGTCCTCTGATGGAGGAGTTTGGCTGGTAACTGGAGCTATGCCTATATTTGCAGTGATGGGTAATTACTGGTCTAAAACCCTGATGTAAAAAGCCATAATCCATTTTTGCTAAAGCTGCTCTTGTAAGAACACAGCATAGCAGGGGTCGGCAACCTTTCGGAAATGGTGTGCTGAGTCTTCATTTATTCACTCTAATTTAAGGTTTCACGTGTCAGTAATATATTCTAACATTTTTAGAAGGTCTCTTTCAGTAAGTCTATAATATATAACTGAACGATTGTTGAATGTAAAGTAAATAAGGTTTTTAAAATGTTCCAGAAGCTTCATTTAAAACTAAATTAAAATGCAGTCCCCCGGACCAGTGGCCAGGACCCGGGCAGTGTGAGTGCCACTGAAAATCAGCTCACGTGCCGCCTTCGGCACCTGTTCCATAGGTTGCCTACCCCTGCAGTATAGGAAAGGGATGGAGAGAGCAGACACCTTCATATCTGCTTTTGTTTCAGTTTGCTAGATGTGGATGGGGGGTGAAATTTTCCATTTTATTAAATTTGGGGAGATTGGGTTTTAATTTTTCTTTTTGAATACAAATAAGAACTGAGTAAAGTACAAAAATGGTTACTGTTCCATTTCAGGCAAGATTACAGAGAGGCCATTTACTTCTTAAGCAAGGAAAATTTGATGAAGCAGAAGAAGATTTCAAAAATGTGGTAAGTAGAAAGCATAGAAAACTACACCGTTGGCTTTAAATTCAGATTATGAGCCAAGAGCATTTTCTCATAACCTAAATCCATTGTAGACCACATACATATGTAGCTGAGTTGCAGACTGCATTTTTTTTTTAAAGATGTTGCAGCAGAGTTGAGCTATTTTGTATAAACAAACAATGGAAAAAGTAGTAATTGTGTATTAACCATAGCACCTTTTTAATGAAGCTCAAATACTTTTAATTTTTCTGTTATAAAGAAACAGTTCAGTTGCAAATGTCACTACATATAAGACGTTTTCTAAACAATATAATGAAAATAAGGCTGCATTTGTATGGCTAGGTAGATTTTGTTCTGTCCCATTTTCTGTATCACTTCAATTATTTGCTATGAGAACAATCGTGTAGTGTAGGATTTTGAAAAATATTATTGTCAGGTTTAAACGTGTTTACCACTTCATCATTCTTCCTTGACATCCACACTAGGGGAAAAATGTGTGCCTTCAAAGAGGAAGGATAGTACAGACTTTACAGTGCAAGCCTGGGACTTTGGAAGATCTAGGTTCAGTTCCTTGTCCACAGACTTCCGGTGTGACCTTTGCCAAGTCACTCAGTGTTTCTGTGCCTCAGTTCTTCAGCTATAAGATGACCTCCTTACCTCATGTGGGTATTGGGAGGTGCTCAGATACTGCAGGAATGAGGGTCGTACAAGTAGTGTAGAGGGTTTTTTCCCTAAAAACACGTTTGGTTTATTTTTTATCTTGTCAAGTAAAAGGTATTTATAAATCTTGAGCACACTTACAAAAAATAAACTACTTAATCTCAAAATTAACTGAATTTTCATCCTGATATAACATACTAGCCTCTTTCTTCTCTTCTTGTCACATCAGGCAGGCTAGGTCTAGGCCGCTGAGCAAATTCCAAAAGATATTGGAATAGGCTGTGTTTGCTTTGCTTTTCTCTCTTATGTAGAATTGTGTATTTTAATGGTCAAGCACTTAAAGCTTTAAGGGATAGGCAATTTTTTATAAGCCAGAGTCAAGAAACCCTATAAATGTGTGTAACTATATACCGTGGTTTCAGCTATGTTCATGAAACGTGCGGAAGTACAGAGATTTGATGTTTAATGGAGACCCTTCCCATGAGTGCTTAAGAGAAAACCTAGTGGTCATACTCAACGACCCTTAAGTGGTATGGAAGAGAGGAGAGAGACTGGTCTTACTCTGGCTAGCTGAGTGTCTTGTCCTTGTAATGGATTTTAATACTATCAGTGATTGATTACTGTTTTTGTGTGTATGTCTGTGTGTGAAATTAATGTTTCTCCAGACATTTGCTGCTAGCACCACATTTGTGTTTTGTTTTGTTTTTGTTTTTTTGTTGTTGTTTTTTTTGGCCACTAAATTAGCAAAACAGTTTTTATTCCCATCTAAGCTTCAGAGCTCTAGAAGAGCAACAGAACACAAAGCTTAACTTTACTTTTCAAATCCTGGCTAATATAAAATAAAGTTGCTTGGCTTAAACCTGTTGAGTATCATATTAATAAAACTAAATGACTAGCAATTACTGCTGATATGGACCATTATGCTGGAAAAGTACAGTAGTATCAAGCCTATTACAAACTAGTTATGAATATCTGTAGAAACCCATTTCAGTTCACTAAAACATTGCACCGGAATATGACCATCAAATAATAATTATGGAAATATATACATTTTAAAATATTTGTGAAGCTTCGACTTCTTTGGTCTCTACAAGGTAGCTGTATTTGTTCTATTTCTTTAGTTCTATAAACAACACAACAGATTTGCTTATGTGCATATAATCACTTTTACTGTTTTCCGAATTTTCTGTTAAAAGCACAAACTTCAATTAAATATGGTACGGTATGTCCCTGGCTTTTTTTAACTTAACAAGCTCATAATTGTATAGGATAATTTAGAAATGTTAGTTGAGTGAGTTTTAAGCTGTTTTTAGCTGATGTTCCATGTGTGGGAGGCTGGGAAAAGGGAGGAATTACCTAACTCTCTGAAGCTAAGGGGTTTAGACCAACCTGGTGGTTCTGCCAAACATTCTGTGTAAACTATTTAGTCTTATTGTGTAGACATATATAAACTAAACTTCTCAGAAGATGTGGGAACACACTTATTAATACTATACTTTTTTTTCTGTTGGTTTGTTTAGGTGTTTGTATGGAAAGTACTTAGATGAGATAGTCTTTCTGAATGACTTCCAAGACTTGTGTATGGTAATTCTGCTTTATGACCAGGGGAATGGGGAATATCTGTTACATTCATTATTAGAGGCTGTGAACCGTAGCATTAAACCAGCTGCTGAGAAGCAGAAGAGTAACAAGTTGGACCTTGATGCTGCTGTCTGAAGGTGTGCTCTTGAATGTGGATTGGTGCAGTCCAAGGGAACCCAAAGGAGGACCTTAGGGTAACTTTTTCAAAAGCATTTAAGTGACTTCGAAGCCTAAAAAAATTTGTTGGAAAATTTTACCACTGGTCTCATCTGTCCTCCCCCCCCTCCCCGGTCCCTTTCCTCCTTGGAAACCATTCGTTCACCTTCTAAAGCAATATTCTCCACCTTCCCTTAAACATCATGGGGAAAACCCATATCTCTCGGTCAGAATGTTTTCAACAAGGGCATAGTTGTCACAGAACTTGTGGCTCTGTGTCAGGAGTCATATACCACATGAAAGGCACCTTCTGACTTTCAGAAACAGTTGCTTTGGCTTCTTTTCCTCATTTGGAAGCTGTTCTGATGGTGGGAAAAGTTTTTGTGCTTATGCAAACAATGGTATTTTACCAGCAGGAGTGTTGTATGGAGGAACAGGACTTTCTCCCCAGGAGGCTGGTTTCCCTAGCATCCTTGAACTGAGGGGGATCTTTCCTGGCTGACGCAAACCATGGAAATCTGAATGATTACGAGAATGTAGAGCCCCTTTTGATTGCCTATTTTTCAGGATGTTTTCTCGCTGTGAATCAAATAAACCAGTTGTTCAGTCCCTCCAGGTGAGGATAGGGGCTCAGAGAGTTAATCCCTATGTAGGCTAGTGTTGTGATCTAACTGCTCCCTCCCCTTTACCCTCCTCAGAAACAACCATCCGCTCTTCTTGGGCAGCTAAGCTTCCTCTCTCTCAGGGAACTGTTGCTACACCTTTAAGGGGCGAAGGAGAGAGGAGCAGGAAGGCCCTTCTGGATACTACAGTGACAATAGGGACTGCAGAGACATAAGACCCAGCCTAAATTAGTTCAATTGGGGTTTGGATGTGCAGGGAAGACACTCTTTTTTTTGTGGGGAAGCAACCTCATTTCCCCGTCTCCCCTTAAAAAACCCAAACCAAAACAGCAATGCAGGCTGCTAATTCCTCCCTTCCCTCTTTATAAAATAACTTTTGGCTCCTCCTGGGCAGCTCAGTTCTCTCCTTTGGAAATGCACTAGTGTGTCATTATTAAATATTTATACTCATATTGGCATCTGTTAAAGCCTATTTTCTTGTCTGAATGTGGGCAAGACAGAGCCACATGTTAACCAAAGGTCCCTAGTTAGCTCTAGAGAATTATTGTTCATTGGAATGGCTATTCTGTCTCTTTGTACAGCTCCAAGGCTTTGAATAGTCAGCAGGGTTCCTCAGATGCTTCATATCTAACATATCTGTTGTTCTTGTTAGCAGCCACACAATGAAAGTCACTAGGAAGAGAGTTGGAGGAGAGGTCAGCGTCCTCTTCTGGGCCCTGATCCAGCACCGCACTTAGTCAAGCCTGTGATTAATTGTATTGATATATATGGGAATATTGATGTGTTAAGTGGTTTGCAGGATCAGACACTCTCTGAAAAGGGGGGCTTCATCAAGTCACATGGTACCTTTCTCCATGTGTCTTTCAGCCTCCCCGGAAGAATACTCTAGCACTGGTGTGAAGAAAGTCATTCCAAAAGCAGATGGGTGATAAGTGACAGATATCAAGTTTGCTGCACCTGAGTCGTGCAGAAACCAAGAAACTACTGCAAAGGGCCTTGCTGACAGACTTGTTTAAACTGCTTCCAGTTGTGAACATTTCACTGTTAAGCACCAACTAGTATATGTGGACTGCAATGAACATATTGTGAGTAGAGATGTTCAGTCTCTTAGAGATGAATTTGTGGGTTTTTTGAGCATGGAGGAATTATATTTAAAAGCCATAAATGGAAGATTCTTATAGTTTCACTAGGTGTCAGCAAAGACTAACCAACTTTGAATGTTGTGTACTTACAAATTATTTTTATATTTTTCCTAATTTAGCACAAGCTTCAGTTACAAATATGTCATAGTATTTATCCATGGTCATCCAGTGTGTGTGTAGGAGGTCTGTTTTAGTTGTGGATGACGCAAACAGTCCTCGTCTAGTCCAATACAAATGCTAACACCATTATTTCAGGCAGAATGAGAGCAGAGATACCCAAAATGCTATCGTCTGTTTCTCAGTATGAGAGGTGCACCCCATGTTGACATTAGACTAGGCCCCCTGATTATTTACCCTGTAGTAAAAGTGGTAGCAGCAAATAGAGAAGGCAATCTAATGTGCAGCTTTTTGGATTCTTCCCCCGCTTTAGTAATCTAGCATTATTGTAAATATCGTAGATGAGAAATGGGGAAGGGAATTTAGTTAATTAGTCAGTGCAGGACTTTCCTTTAGAGGATATTCTAGTGTGTTTCCTCTCAAATTTTTAGTAACTCAAACAATGGGGTTTCTGCCATTTTTCCTTGAGACTGTTTCACAGCCTAACAGATCTCCCTGTTAGATGAGTTTTCCTTCCATCCCCCTGATATTCAGCCTGAATTTTTGTTTGCTCAATGTCATTCCTTTACTCCTTGGACCTGATAGAAACTGTTCCTCTCCCTATGCTTGGCAGCCTATTGCTGCTTCTACTAGGCATACTGCAGTCTGTCTCTTTGCAGCTCTACAGAACAGAGGCCCTCCCACCTGGACTGTGTCCTTGCTTTTTAACATTCACAAATGGCTTCCTCTGTCTACAATGTCACTGTAAAGCACACAACTCAATCTAGTCCATTCACTTTCTCTTTAGTGACTTAAACACCTTTGTACTTACAAATTTCTTCCAATAAGGATCCTAGATCCCAACCCACTTAGATATAAGAGATCCTCCCTCACCCTCTCCATTCTCTAGGTACAAGCCATACCTTCTTCTCTATAGCTAGGTACACAGGCTATGATATTACATGTTCCACACAGAGGAATTAATTGACCTGTACATTCAATAGGCTGCTTTAATTGTTAATTTCAAACATGTGAAAAGCAGCTGCAGTACTTGCACACACGTCTGCGAGGTTGGATCATAGTCTGATCAGGTGTAGAAGCATAGTAAAAGCTTGTGAGTGAAACCCAAACTTTGGATTTTTTGACTCGTCAACATTTTGTGCTCTAATGAAACTCTGTGTATATATAATATTTAGACTTGGCAGAATTTTATTTTTATTTTTTATAATTTTGACATGTTTAAACATAAACCATTTTTTCATTTTTTTTTTTTTTTAAATTTTTGTAGTTGTGGGAAATTTGTGGTGGGGCTCAGATAATGGTTGTTTGTCAGAGAATGATTGTTTAATGATGGTAGGTTTTGAGTTTCAATAAGTGTAAAGCTTTATAACCACTAAAACACAACTTGTCAAAATATGCAAATTAAACATCTTTAAATCAAACTCTTAAGTTCTGTTACATGCCTAAGTGCTCTGCAGGGACGAGACACACACACACAGTGAGTGATATGGCTTTTAATGAAGGTAAAGAAAACACACCCGCAACGGGGACTCTGCACGTTGCTAACTCAAAGCGGGGAGCGAGTCCAAAGCAGCAAAACAAATTCTGATAAATATAA
>NC_133769.1:274586294-274726584 GCF_003597395.2 Chelonoidis abingdonii | reverse complement strand
ACACACACACACACACACACACACACACACACACACACAATGTTAAAAACTTTACTAAGATTGCAAAGTCAAGCATATAAAAGTTAGGAAATACCAGAATTAAGGTTGCCTGTGCAACCTTTAATTTGGCCCGTTGTGCATATGCATTATGATGTAATAAGACTATAAGATCACATGCTATTTTTTATGGAATTCCTGCCTCATTCAGCACACAAGATGGACTATGTGCACTGAGTGAGCAGTTACATAATTTTTCATCCTCATAGTTCAGTGGGTGGCCCCAGGCATTATTTACTGCATATTGTTCATATCCTTCTTCGAATACGCAATTATTAGTTTACCCATGGGCCTGTCTGTGGTGCTTATCAGTGTAATATCACGTGCTTCACAAATACTGGTGGTTCTTCGAGTGCTTGCTCATATCGATTCCAATTAGGTGTGTGCGTGCATGTTCGTCGGAAGATTTTTACCTTAGCAACACTCAGTGGGTTGGCTGGGTCGCCCTCTGGAGTGGCGCCGTTATGGCACCGGATATATACCCCTGCCGACTCAACGGCCCTTCAGTTCCTTCTTACCGCCCGTGACGGTCGTTGGAACTGTGGAGTGCGGCTTTGCTGATTTCCACGTCCCTAGCTACTTGTAGTTCTTTGCTGTTTGTTGTGTGTATAGTTCGAGTTCTTATAGTTAGTATTAGTTAGTTAGTGTATATAGTTTAAGGGGGGATCAGGGATTAGCCCCTTTCCTCCACCCCGGTACGGGCCCATGCCCGAGGCACCAGGATTCAAACCGTGCTCGGCGTGCCAAAAGCTGATGCCAATAGGAGATCCCCACGACTTCTGCCTCAAGTGCCTAAGGGAATCCCACCTTACCGATAAGTGCCGCATCTGCAAGTCATTTAAACCAAGGACGAAGAAGGAGCGGGACTTTCGATTGAAACAGCTCCTCATGGAGTTGGCACTTAGTCCTGCAGCGTTGGTATCGAGCGCCCAACAGACTGCTTCTGTAAGGAGTGCCCTTCGGCCCCGAACTGCTCCGGTACCAAGAAGGAGCCCCAGCATCGACCTTTACCGGCAGCGACATCTGCTCAGCATTGCTCCCTGTCCCCGAGACCTAGGAAGCACCATAGTGCTCCAGCTGCTTCAGCTCCACAGAAGGACCGCTCTTCGAAGACGGCTCATCCGGCACCGTCAACTGTGGCACCGCAGATTGCGGTTCCACCCAGCGCGGCACCGTTGATTCCGGTCCCGCAAGGGCCATTGAGTCCGGTGCCTGACAGCTCCCCAGCTCATGCTGTGGTTGAGCTTGCCCTCCCTTCTACACCGGAGACTTTCTGCACAGCAAGGGAGCTCATCACCATGACGGAGTCGATACAGCCTCAACCCCTGGCACCGCCGGTGCAGGTCATACAATTCATCGGGAAACCGGCCCTGGTAAGGCCACCTTCTTTTGATCCAACAGAGAGATGTCGTTCAAGATCACTGTCTCACAGATGCTCTCGATCATGCCGTCTCCACTCCCGGCGCCGCTCTCCATCGCGGTACCGGTCGCACTTGCGGCACCGTTCGACATCTTGTTCGCCGGCCAGATACTCCCGGTACCGATCTGACTCACGGCACCTCTCTTGGCACCGTGTATCCTGCAGTCACTCCAGGCAAAGGGACTTGAGATCCCTGGTCGACCTCCTGGCACCGCTACGGTAGAAGGTCCCGGTCTCGCTCGTGGTACCGTTATAGCTCCCGGTACCACTCCCCGGTACCGCCCCGGGATTGAGCATCCAGAACAATGGCGCCCTCCCAGGGTCTATTGGCATGGCCATGGCCATCGAGACACACATCAGTGTCATCGCAGGCTGATAGCGCATCTTGTCCTCAGGAGCATGACGCTGATGTCTCCAGCCATATATTCCCAGAGAGCCAGAGCCACGAGCAAGGGCCTCATCACTGGTCCTTCTGGACACTGGGGGCATACCACCAAGCCCAAGGTGCTCCATCAGTAGCTCCACGGTTGGCTCCGTCAGAACATCGGGTACCAGAGGCGACAATAAGCCACCCCCCGCCCCACGGGCACAGATAAGGCTCCGATACCAGCTGCAGACACCCAGGTTCCACCTGACGCAGATGACTCTCCTCAAGTACAGGAGCCCCCACAGAACCTCTGGTCCCAGGCCTCTCCTCCTCCTCCTCACTGATGAGGTGGTGGTGGGAACATTCTTTTCAGGCCCTCCACCAATTGATCTCAGGGCCCATCAAGACCTTTTGAGACGAGTGGCTCAGAATACGAACTTACAGGTGGAGGAGGTCCCTGAAATAGAGGACCCTGTCGTGGACATTCTATCGGCTGATGTACCTACTAGAGTTGCCTTTCTGTTTATCCACACCATACAGGCTAATGCGGACACTATTTGGCAATTCCCAGCCTCAATTCCACCTACAGCAAGGGGAGTAGAGAGAAAATATATGGTCCCCTTAAAGGGGTATGAATATCTCTACATTCACCCATTCCTTGCTCTTTAGTGGTGAAATCGGTGAATGAGAGGGAGCGTCATGGCCAGCAAGCCCCGGCTCCTAGGTCAAAGGAGGCTAGGTGCATGGACCTCCTAGGCCGCAAAATATACTCGATCGGGGGCCTCCAACTTAGGGTGGCAAACCAACAAGCCCTCCTAAGTAGATATAACTTTAACACCTGGGCGTCCGTGGGGAAGTTTGCGGAGCTTCTTCCCCAGGAGTCCCGTCAAGAATTTACCGCCCTACTTGAGAAGGGTAAAAAGGTAGCAAGAACCTATCTGGATGCAGTGGACTCTGCGGCCAGAACTCTGGCATCAGGAGTGACGATGAGGCATATCTCCTGGCTCCAGGTATCCGGCCTTTCCCCTGAATTACAACAAACTATTCAGGATTTGCCCTTTGAAGGCCAGGGCCTGTTCTGAGATAAGGCTGACCCCAGATTGCAAAGTCTGAAGGACAATCGCGTTATAATGCGCTCGCTGGGTATGCACACGCCAGTGACCCAACGCAGGACCTTCTGGCCCCAGCCATACCGCCCTTACCCCCCGCCTAGGCCGCATCAGGACTTTAGCAGAAGGCGTGGTAGAGGGAATCATCAGAGGCAGTGTGGCCCTCAAGGAGGTGAAAATCAGGCGCCCCCTAAACCACCAGCGGGGCCCAAGCAGAACTTTTGATGGGATGCCCGAGGGTGGCCCACCAGTTGCTCTACTGGATCCTTCTCCTCCCTTTTTCAACCGCCTCTCCCAATTCCTCCCTGCCTGGTCCCAGCTAACTTCAGATCGTTGGGTTCTGCGTACGGTGGAAGTGGGATACCACCTCCAGTTTGTTTCAACCCCCCCTTTCCACCCTCCCTCCCCATCCCTCTTCAGGGACCCCACTCACAAGCAATTCCTCTTACAAGAGGTCCAGTCGCTCCTAGCCATGGGAGTCATAAAGGAGGTGCCAAAAGACATGAGGGGCAAGGGGTTTTATTCCTGCTAATTCCTAATACCCAAGGCAAAGGGAGGTCTACGACCGATCCTAGACCTGCGAGAACTCAACAAATTCATGATAAAGCTGAAGTTCCGCATGGTAACTCTGGGGACCATTATCCCATCCCTAGATCCGGGAGACTGCTATGCCGCCCTCGATATGAAGGACGTGTATTTCCACATCGCAATTTACCCACCACACAGACGGTACCTCCGTTTTGTGGTCAACCATCAACACTTTCAGTTCACTGTACTTCTGTTTGGCCTTTCTGCAGTTCCACGTGTGTTCACAAAATGCATGGCTGTAGTCGCCTTCTCCCTCCGGCGTCGTCGGGTACACGTTTACCCGTATCTCGATGACTGGCTCATTCGAGGGACTTCCCAGTTACAAGTGTTGCAGCACCTGTGCATCGTCAAAGACCTCTTCAGGAGCCGAGGCCTGATGATCAACACAGAGAAGTCTACTCTGACACCCATGCAGAGAATAGACTTCATCGGAGCTGTTCTGGACTCCAATCTGGCCAGAGCCTGCCTCCCTCAGTTGCGTTTTCAAGCAATGTCTTCAATTATTTGAGGTCTTCAAACCTTCCCGACAACGTCAGTGTGCATCTGCGTCAGCCTAGTAGGTCACATGGCCTCCTGCTCCTTCGTGACCAAGCACGCGAGGCTACGCCTCCGTCCCTTTCAAACCTGGCTTGCTTCAATATACCAACCACGCAGAGACAGCCTGGACTCGGTGCTCACTATTCCTTGGAAGATTCTGGGCTCCCTAACCTGGTGTCTAAACCTCACTGTAGTCTGTGCAGGGATGCCATTCCACCCACTGCAACCCTTGATGGCCCTAACCACGGACGCGTCATCTCTGGGTTGGGGTGCCCACCTCAAGGGCCTTTGCACTCTAAGGCCAGCTCTTGAGGCGACTAGAGGCCTTCACATCAATGTGCGGGAGCTGAGAGCAGTCCATCTAGCATGCCAGGTGTTTCGAGACACACAACGGCCTTGGAGATGATCAGTGTTCACGGACAACACAATGGCCATGTTTTACATAAACAAGCAGGGCGGAGCACGCTCCTCCCTCCTTTGACAAGAAGCCATCCACCTTTTGGGACTTTTGCATAGCCCACTCGATAGATTTGGTAGCATCTTTTCTCCCAGGAGTCCAGAACGCTCTGGTGGATCACCTCAGCAGATCCGTCCTGTCGCACGAATGGTCGATTTCGTCCGGACGTCATCCATTCTGTTTTCCGGAAGTGGGTTTCCCCACGTAGACCTCTTTGCCTCCCGAGAAAACAGGAAATTCCAGGTGTTCTGCTCCTTCCAGGGACGCTCCCCGGGCTCCCTCTTGGACGCATTCCTGATCCCGTGGAAGAGGCACCTACTCTGTGGATGAGCGGAAACAGTGGGAAGGCATAGCGTCCTACTCAAGCTCTGCAGGGACAGCGCCCACTTGATCCTGATTGCTCCAGCATGTCCGAGGCAGCACTGGTACACCATGCTGTTCAACCTCTCAGTGGCAGACCCAATTCCCCTGCCACTCTGGCCGGATCTCATAATACAGGACTTTTGGCAGGCTTCACCATCCGAACCTGGAGCCTTTTCATCTCACAGCATGGTTGCTGCGTGGTTGAGCCAGTCTGAGTTGCGTTGTTCTGCCTCGGTCCAACAGGTGCTCTTGGGCAGTAGGAAGCCTTCCACTAGGATGACACATCTGGCCAAGTGGAAGCGTTTCTCCTGCTGGTGCGCTCAGCGTAACTCAGTCCCCAGGCAGGTGTCCGTTCCTATGTCCGGAATACTCTGGTCCCGAAGAACAGAGCCTATGCGGTCTCTTCCA
This sequence comes from Chelonoidis abingdonii, assembly GCF_003597395.2. Classification (NCBI taxonomy): domain Eukaryota; kingdom Metazoa; phylum Chordata; order Testudines; family Testudinidae; genus Chelonoidis; species Chelonoidis abingdonii. Next base: position 274,721,278 of record NC_133769.1, on the reverse strand, counting down.
TACAGGTGCGATCCGGCGCCGCTCTGCCTTCCACCCAGGGGCCAAAAGGCCGTCGAATCTCTCTCTCCCCTATAGTTCAAGGTTCCTCACAGGATTAGAAAGTTGTACCTTCCAAGTCAGACACCGACCCCTTACCTGGATCTCAACCAAGCCTATGCAGCGCAAGCATATGGGTGCTCCTTCGAAACCACTGGCCACCTGCTCGTCTGCTTGTACCTTTCCTGGAAGACAGCCTTTCCTCATGCGCTAATACTTTCAGCAAGAACGAGGTATCTGAGCTTCGGGCCTTGACAGGCGGACCCACTGTATAACGTTATTCCATAAGGAAGGTACAGCTGTGCCACACCCTCCCTTTCTCCCTAAGGTGGTGTCGCCTTCTCATGTCAATCAAAGACATCTCTCTCCCTCTTTTCCTGAAGCTGCACACCATCTGCATTGGAACACAGCTGCACACCCACGACATTCGCAGGGACTCATTCGTCTTTATTCGAAGGTCACTCAGCTCTTTGTAGCTGTGGACCAACCGGATGAAAGCCCTACCGGTCTCATACCCAAATGTGGCGTCGTGGGTAGACCCGCCATCCTGCGAACGATCGGGCGCGGCTCAGCGGCGGGGGGCAGGGGTGAACGCGGGATGATAGGTGGCTCAGCAGTGTGCATGTGCTCAGTCCCTACCCACTCACCCCATTCACTCAGACTCAAGCGTTCATCGCCGCCTTCCTGCCATGTTCCCATTCAGGAAATATGTCGGGCAGCTACCCTGGTCACAGTTCACACCCTTGCGCTCACAATTAAGCATCTGGTCTCAACAGGTCAAGAGATGAATGCATTGCGGCATTTGGCTCAGCAGTTGCATTCTGCAGACATCTCAGCTCGAGTTGAACCCAACTCGCCCTAGTAAGGGCTGGGAACCACCTAATTGGAATAGGATTGAGCAAGCACCGAAGAAGAAAGACGTCTACCAACCTTGGAGAGTGTTCTCGAGATTGTGCTTCATATCCAATGTCACAATACCACGACGCCTCCTCCCCCCTTGTCAGAGTAGCCACAAGAAGGAATGAAGGGCCAGAGTACGCAGGGTATATATCCGGTGTATAATGGTGCCACTCCAGGGGGACCCAGCCAACTCCACTGAGTGTTTGCTAGGGTAAAAATTTCCGATGAGCATGCACGCAGCACGCGCACAACGATAACTTGGCAGTGGATCAGAAGGAACAGGCTTACGACACGGAGCCAAACAGTTACAAGGTGAGTAACCTCTTCTTTATATATTCATAAAACCTCTGTAAGATAGCGGAGAGTGACATTTACCGCCCATGTTACAGATGTTCGAAAAGAATGCTACCTCCAGATATATAATAGGAGAGTACTTATTTGGAGCCATTTGAATGCTTCAGACCTGCGTTCAGAAGTACACTCGTATCTCCGATATAGACGCGTCGCACTTGAGGGCCAAATTATCTGCCCCCCATTATAGGAGGTGAAATCTGGCGTTAATATGCAATTGCTTTGATCGCCCGGCGCGCAAGCTCCCCCTCTCATTGCCCCGGATGCTGTTACTACAGTAATATTCAATTTGTGTTTATAAGGTAGAGGTGTACTTAGCATCTATAGCACTCAATGTTTCCAGACACAGCCCCAATGCGACTCAGTGCAAGTTTGCGCATGTGGGTCCCGCAGGAATCCCAAGTTCAGACACGCCCAGAAGGAAATGAACCTACAAGAGAGAAGTAGCTATGAAAAGTCGGGTTTGTGACTTCACACTAGCATCATGGCCAGAAACCTGACACAGTCAGGGATAGGATCAGTGTCTCCACAAGAGCATCATTAACTGCTTAAAACCCTGAGACATCCTCCTCTTCTTGGCAATCCTCTGCCCTTGTATTCAATATATACCCGTCCAACTTAAGGCATCTGAATTCTGATTTCTAACTTTTGAAAGTACTTGCTTTGCTAACTTTAATAATGTTCTTTTAACAATGGTTTTGGGTGTAATTGTCTGAGGAATTTTTTTTTTTTTAAAAGCTAAACTGGAGGAAAAAAAAAACACCTACTTTAGTCTGTGGTTTTATAATTGACGAATGCCATGGGTCATTAAAGCAGGAACTGGATACCTTTAGATCACCATACCAAACATTATTTAGAGACCCAACACAAATTTGAATCTATTTTCTCCATTTAAGTATTCTCACACCTATTAGATGTCCTGGATGGGCCATCTTGATTATCACTGCAAAGCTTTTTTTTTTTTCTTCTTTTTTTTTTCCTCATGCTGATAATAGCTCATCGTAATTAATTAGCCTCTTAGAGTTGGTATGGCAACTTCCAACTTTTCATGTTCTCTGTATGTATATATATCTTCTTACTATATGTTCCATTCTATGCATCCGATGAAGTGGGCTGTAGTCTATGAAAGCTTATGGTCAAATAAATTTGGTAGTCTCTCTAATGTGCTGCAAGTATGCCTGTTCTTTAAGCTAATGGAGTAACTGATAGCAGTAGTAGGCTGTTATCCTCTATGCAGTATGGGACTAGATTGGGATGGGAGGCTTCGCTGGTGGGTTTCACAGATATTTGCTGAAGGTAAAGGGATGGTGAGACTCAAGAATTTTGAGTTCCATTTGAGGCTCTGGAGAGTCTGCCTATTTTTCTGCCCCATCCTCTGACTTATCAATCTCCCAGTACTGTCTCTTCCTTCCCTCTGGCTTCTTGTCCCAGTCTCTCTGTGCAGCAAGTCCTAGTCTTACTCCTTCAGACTCCCTGTCCTAGTCATCTCTTTCCTGGCTCCTCATCAAGTCTTTGTCAGTTACCCTGGCCACAAGTCATGCCCCTCCCTGCTATGCCCAGGTTTCCTGTCCCCATGAGTTCCCAGTTCCAATCTTTCTTCCTCGGTTCCTCATCCAATCTCCATGTCTTACCTCCTCACCCCCCATCCCCACACCTCATTCCTTAACTCAGTCTCTTTGCCCAGCCAGTCCCAGTTCTTCCTTCTCATTCTGGCTCCTTATCAGATCTGGCTCCCCTCCCCACCCACATCTTACTAGTTCTCATTCCCAGTCTCCTTTCCCAGCCAGCCAATACCAGCCTCTCCTGCTGCTTTTCTGATCTCATTCCCCCCACAGTTCCCCAGACCACACGATCTGCTGGCTTCCAGTTGATTTCCCACTGCCCAAGCTTCTTGTCCCAATCCACTTCCCCGCACTCCTTCCTTCTGGCAGGTCTTATCCCCTCTGCTTTCAGATCAGCTGGCTTCCTTTTTCATATTACCTGGGTCCAGGAGGGAGATCTTTGAGGAAGCACAGGAGAGGCAGTTCAGACACCTGGACCTGGCATGATCCACAGCAGCTCAGAGTTGCAATTGCTTCAGACACAGGACGAGCAGGGACATTCCTGCTCTACCTCTGTCTGAAGCATGCTCAGCGTGGATGGAATTTTCAGGGATTTTATTTGCTAAAAATCTAAGAACTCTGTACTTTGTGTGTAGGTGCACGTACAAACTGTAATTTGACTTCTTCTCTTCCCCGTTACCCACCAAGAGGCTTATCACTTGGGCAGATTTTCATGAGGAAGACAAAAGACATATCCCTGACACACAGGCTGCCCCCAGACAAATTTCAAGTGTCTGTTTGAAAGCATGGGGGCTGTAGAACTCTTCAAAGAAAATATTGCCAATCTTTTTTTTTTTTTTTTTTTTTTTACATGAGCAACCAATGTATTTTTCCCTACACTGATCTTGGAAAGGGCTGAACTGTTCTGACTGAAATTTCCCAGAGAAATCAACCTGAGGCAGAAGCCCATCATGGAAAATCTCAGCCCAAGTGGTTAAAGTTAAGCAAAAGTATAAGGAACTGAAAACAGGGTGTTATAATAGGAATCATTGGGCAACGTTAATAGGTAGAGCTGGTAACATTTCCAACTTCAGCTACTGTACTGGAGTCTTGGGGTTTAGAGATTTTTTTTTTTTTTTTTCTATAGTACCATGACAGCTATAGTGGGATAGCTTTGCTGAATAAATAACACAATCCTGACCCAAAGAATTTACAATTCCAAGGAACAAGTGGATTCTGCACAGTGCAATAGATTGTTGAATTGGCTTCGAGTGACACATGATCACTTCAGGTTAACTAAGCGAGCCCAGTGAATAAAGTGAAAATGGTTCCCATATAGTTTATTTCTAAAATCATTCTGGTTCATTTGTGCTTCTTCAGTTTTATATTACTGCTAATATACTAATTAAGCTGTAATAAATGATATCTTGATTACCTACATTATCCCATGAAGATAATAGAATCATGAAAATGTAGTGTTGAAAGGGACCTTGAGAGGTCATCAAGTCCAGGCCGCAGCACTGGAGGCAGGAACAAGTCAACCTAGACCATCCCTCACAGGTTTTTCTCCAAACTGTTCTTAAAAATCTCCAGTGATGGTCTGACACGGAGGCCCAGTGGTGGTTCACTACACTGTCAGCAACTCTTGTCAGGCTTGAAATACTCATCACACCTAACATGCTTGTCATGAGATATGCCCAAAAGGTGGCATGGAAAACTAATAACTCCCTGATCTTTAATATTTTTGCATGATATATGTGTGGGGTATGTAGACCAAGTTATGTATTTGTGCTAGAATTTTATGTTCTTAAAATGTGTTTTGGCAAATTCATAAGCGCATTCTGCCCTAGATAAAAATGTATATTTGCTTGTCTAACCAGCCTGGTCATTAGGTGCAGAGAATGAAGGTACACTTACATGCAAGGTAAACAGAGCCATCAGGAGAGCAACCTGGGGGAAGATGACCACTTAACAGTCTTCCCCCACTTAACAAATGGAGGACGGAGACTGCACTGCCAGGAAGTCTTCCTAGCTCTTGAAGCAGGGTCCATGCACTTTGGGAATTTATAAGGAGAGAGAAAATGCTCTTTTGGCATCCTTCACCTGAAGAGACAAAGAAACTGAGCAGTATGAGATCTGTGAAGGGTCCTGCCAGAGACTCTGGTCAGCCATGGTGGAAAAGACTTGATGAGAAACACTTAGACTCATAGACTTTAGGGTCAGAAGGGACCAATATGATCATCTAGTCTGACCTCCTGCACAAAGCAGGCCACAGAATCCTACTCATCCACTTCTATAACAAACCCCTAACCGATGTCTGAGTTATTGAAGTCTTCAAATTGTGGTTTGAAAACTCACTACTTTGAACAAGACAATCTAATCCGTTAGGTTTTAGTCTTAGAAGCATATGTTTGTTCTTGTTTGCATGTAACCCTTTCTATCTGTATACATTTATACTTAATCCTTTGTCCTTTTGTTAAATAAACTTGTTTTATTTTTCCTGTGTTCAGTGCACTGATTGAAGGGAAGAGTGTGTTAATACTAGTTAAGATAACAGGTTGCAGTGTATTGTCCCTTTAAAGGAGCAACAAATTTAATTACTTTTGCGAGTGCTCAGTAAGAGGGCTGGATGGTGTCGAGACATCTCTGGGAAACTTCAGTTGGGGTTCATTGTTCCTTACTGGCAAGGCAAGGTTTGAGCTGGGAGAGTTCTAACGAGTTTGCTTGCAAGGCAGATAATCTGGCAAGTCATGGTGGTGTCACACATCTTAGCAGTAGTAAAACTTTTCACCTGCTGACCCTGAGAGGGGCAATGCAGTAACTCACAATTCTGGGAGTTTGTGCTGATTGTTGCAGATGGGGATTCTACAACCTCTCTTGGAAGCCTATTCCAGAGCTTAACTACCCTTATAGTTAGCAAGTTTTTCCTAATATCTAACCTTAGATATTCCTTGCTGCAGATTAATCCCTTTACTACACCGCTACCCTGATATAATGAGGCCCGATATAACATGAATTTGGATATAATGTGGTAAAGCAGTGCTCGGGGGGGAGAGGGAGGTGGGGGTGGGACCACGCACTCCAGTGGATCAAAGCAAGTTCGGTATAACGTGGTTTCACCTATAACACGGTAAGATTCTTTTGGCTCCCGAGGACAGCGTTATATCGGGGTAGAGGTGTACTTGTCCTATTCAGTAGACATGAACAAGTGACCCCGTCCTCTTTTAACAGCCCTTAACATATTTGATGACTGTTATGAGTCTCTCCCCTCCCCCCATCTTCTTTTCTCAAGAGTAAACATGCCCAGTTTTTTTACAATTTCTTTATCGGCCAGATTTTCAAAAACTTGTATCGTTTTTGTTGCTTTCCTCTGGACTGTCTCAGCTTTGTCCCCATCTTTTTTTAAGTGTGGTACCCTGAATTGAACACAAGCCTCTAGCTGGGGCTTCACCAGTGCTGAGTAGAGTGAGACAATTACCTTCTGTGTCTTACATATAAAACTCCCGTTGTTAAACCCCAGAATATTAGCCTTTCTCACAGCTGCATCATATTGTTGACTCGTATTCAGTTTATGATGCACTATAACCTACAGATTATTTTCAGAAGTACTGCCACCTAGCCAGTTACTTCCTATTTTATGATTGTGAAGTTAATTTTTTTTCCTTCGTAAGTCAAGTACTTTGCACTTGTTTTTATTGAATTTCATCTTGTTGATTTCAGACTAGTTCTCAAATTCAGAATGACCTTGAGAAATTGTAATCCTGTCCTCTGAAGTGCTTGCACCCCTCCCAGCTTGGTGTTATCTGCATATTTTATAAGCACACTCTCTACTCTGTTATCCAAGTCATTAATGAAAATACTGAATAATACTGGACCCAGGACCGATCCCTGTGGGGGCCCTCTACATGTGTCGGTTGGTTGGTTTTTGCATGTTTTGTTCTTGACAAATCATGGTGATTCCTTATTACACTATTATCCTCTAGGTACTTACTGATTGTTTAATAATTGGTTCCAGTATCTTTCTGTATATTGAAGTTAAGCTGACTGGTCTATAATTCCCCAGATCCTCTTTGTTCCCTTTTTTTAATGTTAGGTACCATGTTTGTCCTCCTGTAGTCCTCTAGTTACCTTTTTACTGAAACTGAAGCAAAATAGTGATTAAAGACCTTTGCCCTTTTCCTGTTGTCCCTGCTAAGTAGCGGACCTATGCTTCACTTAGTCTTTCTCTTGCTCCTGTTGTATTTATAGAACCTTTTATTGTTGCCTTTTACGTCCCTTGCTAGGTGTAACTCATTTTGTGCCTTAGCCCTTCTGATGTTGTCCCTACATGCTTGTGCAACTCCTCCTTAACAATTTGTCCATGTTTCCACTTGTCGTAGGATTCCTTTTTGTTTTTCATTAAAGAGTTCCTGGTTGGATCCATATTGGCCTCTTGCTATTCTTCCTTTCTTTTCTTTGCATTGGTATAGTTTGCAGTTGTGCCTTTAATATTGTCTAATAGGTTGCTACAGTATATTTTTATAGCCTATAATGCTGCTTGAGTCATTTTTATGACTAAAAAGCTTTGTGACAAACTTCAGATGTATAATTGAGGCATCGTGGTAATATTTTTTTTTAAGATGCTTCTTGTAAAAGCATAAAATGTTTTGGCTTATTAAAATCTTTTTTCCAAGCAAACAGTTTTAAATATTGGCTCAACTAGTAGTATGTTGTTTTCCATCAGTAAACCACTGTTGTGTTTTGATAGCATCCTTCACACAATAACTACATAAATTTTTTTCAAATTATGCAGAATAGTGGGAAGATGACTTATTTATAAGTAGCCTAGTGGTAGGGCTCTGCATTGCTGTAGCAGATTCCTGGGCCTGTTTCCTGGAGTCTGATTCCTAGTGTTTTCCAACAGGATTTAGGAGTCCAGGGATATAGTCAGTGAGAAGAATATGATAGATCTCACATCTCTCTCTTGTTGCCTCCTCACTCAGTTAAGGAGCGTCATAGATCAGCTCTGACAGATTCCTTTGCATGAAGGATGGTGGTCACAATGCAGAACCGTGAGAGTAGACAGGTAAACATCATCTGTCCTTGCATCCCTAGTTTTGACAGGGATATGAATGTATTCCTTTCCTTCCCCAGCTCCATACCTCTTATCTCTTCCAAAGGAGGAATAGGTAGAGAGAACTGTCCATCATTCTTGGCTTGCTTGTTAGGAGGAGTATGGAGGATGATGTCATCATTCTCCTAGTCTTCTCTTTACTGGGAGAAAGTTTTTATTGTTGTTTTTTTTATTCCCCCTCCCTCCCCCCTTTTCCAGAGTTGTGAACATTACAGACAAATCCTGTCTAGTGCACCTAGTAGGGGCAACCTTATGATGAAAAACATTGTTTCAGTAACCCCTAAATACTGCTTTTGTCTCATTGTGTACGAGGGGGAAAGAAATAGTTGTTACTTGGTAACCTGTGTCAGGTTGGGAGAAGTTATCATTAAACATGGCTGTCACTTATCACCACAACTTCAGCTGCAGTGCTGTTGTGCCTGCACTGGATCAGCATCTGAATTGTGTAGCTATAACACTGATGCTTCAGATTTATTCACAGTTTCCTTTAGTATCAGCAATGTATGTCTCCAGGAATTTTGGTTTGCATTAAGTGCTCTGTAATAGCTCATAATGCAATAGGGTCAAGGAACAATGGTATAACTGTTCACTATAATTAATGAACAAAAACTTCTATGGTTAGAAATTCACTTTAAACATATTTAAAATTCATTTAAAAAAACCACGAGTTAGGCAACAATAGCATCCAGTGCATCCTTGATTCACATGCCATAGGGAAGGAAAGAATAAGGACCTAGAGGATGATTAGGTGGGGTGAATAGTGGGGAGGGCAAAAGCAGCAGGCTGCAGAGGGATGGCCAGAGGTGGTAGAGAAACAAGGACCTAGAGGTGGGGAGTAGAGGGCACTGATGAGGGAAGCAGGGTCTGACTGTGGAAGGAAAAGGGCCAGTGTGCATGTTTGTAGAGCTTCCTAGCCAGAACTTGTGGGGCAGGAGAGGGAAGGGAGGTATAAGAGGGTCCTGGTGGGAGAGGAGCCTTGAAATTCTAGGATCAGGAGGGATGGGGAGCAGGTTTAAAGAATAATTGGAGGATAAAAGACAAAGCAGATCAGAGTGCAGAGGCTGGAGAGTGTCTGTAACCCTCCGCAACCCCTGTCTCTGGCCCCCTCCAGTTCTGTTATGCCTCTCCCACTCCTTATTTTTTCTCTCCATCTATCAAATTGCTTCAGGCAGAGGCATTTCTCTGGTACCTTCTGCTGCTGCTGGGACATTGCTGGCAGCAGGTTCATATGCTGCTCTCTCATTTGGTGTGTGCTTGGCCTTCAGACCAACCCTCTAGTAACGCCCACCTGAATTTACAGGAACCTGCACTCAACAATTTACTCCTTTATACCTCCGGTATACAGCCACCTATGCCGAACCTCCACTTGTGCAAAAGCACTCAGCTCTAACCACAGCATTTTGTAGGTAGTAATAATAGATTAGATTTTTGGAAATAAAAGTAATACTTTGCTGCAGTTGTGACCTCTAGTGGCAGTAGAGGAATCAAAGGGCGTTGCATATTATGGTAATCAGTATTTGACCTGGAAATATATAGAGAAGTTTCTAATATGTAGTGAAGCAAGTATGTGGCGAGGGAGAAGGCTATATCCAAGTTAAAACGAACACTATGAACCATACTCCTCTCGCACAAGTTCCTGAAGTTTACCTTTGTGTGTATTTTATTTTTGTCAGATTTTGCTAAACCATGTGTGCTGTGATTTTTGACTTCTGAAGTAGTTATGTAATCCTGAGAAGCTGAAATATGTTTCTAGTCCCAGCTTGAATTTTAAAGCCTATTGCTTCATTCGTGCCTACTGGTAGAGAAGAGATTACACCAGTGCCTGTTTTTTTTTTTGTTTTTTTTTCTTGATGTCTCATTCATAATGTGTCAAAGACATTGTTTATATACCTGGTAGGTTGTATTCCTTGCTACAATAACCATAGAAAAGATGCAGGTTTTGTTAACCTGACAAGCAGTGTGCAAAAGGGAATATGTTGTAAAATGCTTTCCCTCCCTCTTCCCTTTCTCCAGCCCCATTCTGCACCAACCTTGAAGTCAGGCTCATTTTGTTGGGTAATCCCAACACGCATTAGGACTTGAAATAAAGTAAATGATTCAGTGCAGAAAAATACTGAATTGGGGTGTGTACTGTTTTGGAATGTCTGCATTGATAGAAACGTACTCGAGGATCGTCCTGGGTTTTTAGCTGGTTGTAGCCTATGATTTAATGTAGTCGGGGCCTTGCCAAAGCGCATAGAAAACAATGAGATTTGGATCAGACCTTTAGTTTTTGTCACTAGAATTGACAACTCTTTTCCCAACAGACAATATGATGGTCAGTTCTTGTGATCTCTGAAGCTTTATCCTTCCCCCTACCCATCTGAACTCTGTCAGGGATTATTTGTGATTCCTCGCTTGCTTTTCCCTGCATTCAATTAGTGAAGGGAATGAGGAAGATGCATGGCTATTTCATTCTTGCTGGCTGTAGAGGAATTCCGTAATCATGATGATGATTTTTTTTTCAAACTGGGAGAATAAAAATATATTTATGACCACAAGCCCAGACTTGTTGAGACTTCAGAACACTGGAAGCAAAAACAAAATAACAATGGCAAACAAGTTATTTTTCTAACTTGTTCCAAAAACCTGATTAAATTGATGACTAATTCTACCACTAAATTTCATTGATGGGTGACAATTATTTCTCCTCTTCAGAAAGCTTTTGGTTTTGAATACATTTCACCTAACTGCACTACCTGAGCAAATCAGAGTATCTCACTTTGAATGATTACTTACCTCAGAAAAATATTTTATTTTTCTGTGGACTCCAAAATAGTAATTTGATTCAACTGTGTGCCCAGTTTACACTACCTGTAACTCTCCAAGTTGTTTCATTTGGATGGTGTTCTTTGCTACCCTCTGCTAATGCCTTTTGTTTAGTGTTCTGCATGGAATGTTTGCTTGCCTTTTTTCCAGTTACGTGATCTGTTTAGAGAAATGAAGCTTTCCCAGCTAACGTAGTTAGCCTGTTTTTTGGCAGGTGAAGAGCCCAGTCTCCCTATTGAGATAAGAGAGAAGGATGTTGAGATTAGGGAGAGAATAAATGGGTCCAAAAGAGTTTTTTGCCATTGATTTCAGTGGGGCCAGGATTTAACTCCTGGCGTCTGCCTTGGTGAGTCTTTCTCAGGATTTAGGTAACAGAATAAAGAGGCCTCTTCTCCAGTGCAAAACGAAATGTCTGACATTGGGTTTGGATTCTTATGTACTTAGGAGTATGACCTACATGACTTAATGGCAAATGAGATCACATCCACCTGCCCTCATTGTGTAAAAATCTTTTGTCATTGAGTGCTTGGGGACCACTCATAGTGATCCATCCCTCTCCAACTCTTGTTCTAGGCTATGATCTTCATTCCTGCCAAATGCAAGCACCAACCCCATATATGGACAGCTTCTTGGGGTGAAAGGGGATAGCCCAAATCTCTTCAAACAGTAAATGGTCACAGTAGTGTCAGAGAACCTGTATTGGTGGTTGTCCAGTCAGAAGGAGAGTGTCTGGGAACCAAGGGTCTTCAGGCTTTGTCTAAAAGAAGATTTTTGTGAAGTCTGACATTTCTTGGTTTCCAGAGTCCAGGCGTTCTCAACTGATTTATATGAACTCTCCTTGGATTTAAAACATCTGTATCTATTGCTATGGTCATCCTTTCTAAGGAGGTGTGACAGTTGCATCTCTACAGTAATACTGAACTAGTCACAATAAATTCATTATGTAAATATACCTGATTTTCAGTGAGGCTTCTAATACATCAGACAGGTAAATCCTCTACTAACCTTGAAATACTGTGTAAAAGAATCCTGTATTTTGTATCTGCCTAATGGGAGAAATGGATTAAGTAGAACACAGTTGAGGGAGTATACTACATAGGAATGAAGTGTCAAAGTGATGAACTTTTAGAACAGAGCAAAAGGACCTGGATTTTTCTGGATTATAACAGTTTCTGCAGTGGCAAAGAACTCTCATCCCAACTAGAAACATTTCCAAGGGAGTTTTAAATGATTCAGTTCAATTCAGCAGCATCTTTGGTTTGTTCTCCATAGTACGAGATGGTTAATAGAACAAAATCAGACCTCCAGAAACCAGAGTTCAGTCTCTTTTTGTTAATATTTACAGCTCAAATCTAATCCCAGTGATAATGAGGAAAAGGAAGCCCGGTCTCAGCTGATGAAATCTGATGAGTTGCAGCGCCTGCATTCACAGGCACAGTCTCTGTATCGTCAGGAGGATTATACTACTGCTATAAGTCTCCTTGATGGGATTCTAGAAGTAAGTTCTATATAAAATATAATTGAAGAGAAATAAGAATTTCTGTCTGTGGTAGATGTGTATGTTTCTTTTTTTAACATAGAACTTTAAAGTCTGCACTGATGCAAAAACATCACGTGTTGCTGGCTCTATCATACTGAGCACTGTCCACTTCCATTGGGGTCATTGGGAGCTAAGGATTGTCAACATCGGGCAGGACAGAGTTCTAAAGAAAAGGAGATTGTGGATTTAGTGTTAGGGAAGTGCTCCATTTTAACCTAGCCTTCTGGTATAGATGACTTTTTGTTAATTTTTTGTGCTTAAATTTCTTGTCCTTTCCCTCAGTCCAAAGTTCAGTATTCTTGGGGCATGGTGGTTTGAATGGAATTTTACCAGTATGAAAAAGGTGTGTCACATAATTTAAATTTTCTCAGTCATGCTGCAGTTATCCAAGAAACTCAAATGGACTGAACTTAGTACTTAGTGTATATGTACATTCTCAGTGAGAACTGCGTACTTTCCTCACTTGGGGAGGTAGGGGAAACTGGCTAGAGAAAAGTAGTGAAGGGTAGTATGCAGATAACATACATACTGGTATCCATATGCACATCCTTATCCTCAGATACCTGAATTGTAGTATCCCGTCTTAATGTTTGACTCTTCAGGCGTTGGTCACATATTCAGATGTGGGCAACTCAAAAGTGTACTAGCATGCTGTTTTTTCATTTTTTTTTTCCTAAAAAATGTAAGAAAATATTATAAAACTCCTGGCCCAGATTTTTAGACGCATTCTGTTACAGTGCACAAAGCATCTATGACATGCATGTAATATTAGAAATACATGAGACAAAATTAATGTTGCTGTGAGAGCCGTAACTTTGAGTGTTTTCACTCTTGTTTGACATTTAGTGATGATGGTAAAGTACAGATAATGCAGAATTGTCAGGCATTAGCTGTACTCATTAAATTACACAAATTTGGTATAGAAACACTTAAATTTACGTAATTCTAACTTTTTTTGATCCAGGATGTAAGTTAAATACCAGAATTAATATTGACGTTTTCTGTAATCTAAAGATTAGGCATGCTTGCTTAATGATAGTTCATTACTGTGCTTCTGAGAAGTGTCCTTTATCTACAAAATAAATTACTCTTATTTGCCTTTATACTCAGTCTAGCTAGGACTGAAATTTTATAAATGAATCATGTACAATTCCCTGAAGAAGAACTTTAATAAATAAAAATGTATATACTCAATTCCTAATTTAAAGTTTGATCTGGTAACCTAGTTGCATTTTGTAACTTAGTTGTACATACTCTCTATTGCTTTATTAAACATTTTAAATACAGTTTTCTCATATGTTGAAGTATGTACACTGTTTTTATGCACTGTTGAAGTTGCTTTGTATGGATATTACAGACAAATCCTTCAAGCCCAAAACAGTAATAAAAGAATTAGTGGATTATCTGTTGAAGGTTAATGTAATTATATTTATATTGCAATCATACTCTTATTTTTGTCATTATAACTATTCAGAGTAAGGTGGTATCTCCCTGAGTCCCCTCTGTTAAATGTAACAAAATGATATGCTATTTGAGGGTATATCACATTAACGTCAATCATTTGTCAATTTTAGCATTTATTTCTTAACTGTAAAAGAGTCAAAGTGTGGTAAGAGGTGGAATGGGAGGAGGGGCTGTTTTAGGATTAAACCTAGTCCGTTTAAATCTGAAGTAAGAAAAACATGAAATGTTTTGGTTTTATGTCTTGTCATTTTTTGACAACAAACCCCTCCTACATAATCATTTCAGAAGGAGAAACTCATTTTTATATCCAGGAAAAACATTAATAGTCAATTATTAGAGAGAGATGGTGGTTGTTCCTCTCTAAACCTGTACTGCCAAAAGTAAGGACAGACCTGCACAGACCACGTTGATATAGAAACTTCCTGCTGATGTCTATTTGGATAGTAGACACATCAGCCATCACAATTCTTATCTTCCGTAGTAATGGGGGGAAGTTGTAATAGTTTAGGATTCCAGTCTCCCTCCTTGAGGCTCACACTGTCCCAGTTCTTTCCAGCAGTGCTGAGAGTTCAAGCATGCCCCCTGAGTAGGCTCATCTGCTGTGTTATAAATCACATTTCTAAATAACTTGATTTCTGTTATCTTCTGGAGGAATGGCTTTGAAATATCCCTGCTCTCTAGAAAGTGCATTGATGTTAAATTTCAAGCACCCTGCATGAGCAGAATACTGATCCATCACAAGAGGCAATATGAAATTAGGGAGGATTTAAAAATAAGTGAAATGCTTATAGATCAAAGTCTAGCTTTCATTGTGGTTTCTCAAGGTTTGCGTTTGGGATGCAGAGCTGCGGGAGCTTCGAGCTGAATGCTATATAAAGGAAGGAGAACCAGGCAAAGCCATTAGTGACTTAAAAGCTGCTACCAAACTGAAGAATGATAACACTGAAGCCTTCTATAAAATCAGCACAATATACTACCAGTTGGGGGACCATGAACTGTCACTTAGGTAAGTTTACCATTGTTTGTAATAGCAAAAATAAAAACACAAAGCCCAAGGCAAGGAAGTTGGACCCATCTGCTATAGTGAAAGGCAAAATGAGTGAGTGGCAGGATTAGTGCAGACACTTTTGTCAACATAGTTATTGTGTGGAAGTACTCATTGGTCTGTCTCTCTACAGTTCTTGTTTATCAGTGTTTTAGTACAAGATATGGTGCCTGGAACTCTGCATTATATGTACACTAATAATTAAAATAACCTAATAAAGTCTGGTGTTTGTTGCATCTCTATGAGTAGAGGCTGCAGCTGCTCTAGTGGCTCAGAAAAAGCCAGCTAGTCTGCCAAACAAAAGAAAATGGGCACAGTGAAAAATAGTGAAGGAGGAGGAATTAGTGAAGAAGGGTGGCCAGATTGGCCAAGAATGAACTGATCCAAATACAGCTGAAAGGCCTTCCCTGGAGAGCTCTTGCAAATATATTTGGAGGATATTTCATATAGTCTCTAAGTGGAAAAACCTACTTGCATATGGATACAGATGAGACTTGGAGATTGAGACTGGAGACAGTCCAGATGGTCTCAACTGCTTTGAAAAAGACCATGGTCATTGAAACACTTTGGGTTTAGAGATCAAGGACTCAGTATACTATCAACAAATACTTTCCTTTTCAGTGCCATTTGTGTTGTCTTCTCTCTTCTAGTCCCCAGATCATTCAGACCCCATCTCTCTTGTACTCAGACTGAAGTTCATTCAGACTAAGTCTGGCAAGAAGGCAACGTCCATTGCTTTCATTCACATAATAAAAGCTGGATAAGGGGCATCTTCTGGAAGAGAGTCTACTCCCTGCTGTCTGTCACAGAGTACTTCTACTGAAAAGCAACTGCGGAATCAGAGATTGGGGAAATTGAGAGAACGGGGTTGCAGTTTACTATCCTGAGTTGTCTTTAGGTTTCTCTCCCTTCCTTGTTAGTAGAGTGGATGTCAGAATGAATGAGGGCAGGGATTTTGGAAACCTCAGATTAGTCTGGTTCTCTACTTAAGCCTGGGTATTTATTTCATGCTAATATGGATCCCCTTCCAGCAGGTTTGGTATCTCTAAGGGTGAAGATGGTATCCCCTCCCAACCCCTCACCTTGTTGAGGTGACCTTGGATAGCTATACATCAGTGAACCCCACTGGTTGGGGTATGGATCAGCATTCACGTCACACTCCCTGTCAGTGCCCTGGCTGGGAAGGCTAATGATCCAACTGGTGGACCAAATTCAGTGATGAATCCTGGTCACGGGCCACCCGTGTCATGCTGTGCATATGCTAAGAAGAAGACAACCCCACTTTTTCTCTTTTCTTCAAGGATAGAGAGATTATTTTGTCTTCTAGGACATTCATGCCACATCAATTTTCTTCCCATTCATGGCCAAATCCAAACTGTAAGTGCAATTAAGCAAAACACTGTTTGAAACATACAGTGGAGAGAAGTTATCCATAAAAGCAAAAAGAAGCATCTGCACTCACTGTTCTGGGATGTTAAAAACTGGGTAGAGTATGTTAGGAGATTCAGTTAGAAAGATAAAAAGTTGTGTAGCTCTAGGACTTCATGAGTTAGGTTACTACTACTCCTCAGGCTCCCAAGTTCATGTCTGTTCCTTTGATTGTCCCTTCCTTTTAGGTTGTCTTGGCTTCATGCAGTAAGGACTTTACTTTGCTGTTAGCAGAGCCACATATCAGCATTTTCATTATCCTTTTGAGACATGACATAAGACATGACAGGATGACAGCTGTACCAGTCCAAGACTTTCCTTATTAGCACCATTGCATTTAGGGATTTCAAAGAACACTAGCCTATTTCAAAATATACTGCTCCTGCCGCATGGGTTCTAGGCGAATAAACATTGTCTGAAGAGGTTTTTAAAAATTAAACTGACATCTTTTGAGTCAAGTTTCCGAGTCCCATCAGAGTGGTCTGTCCTGGTTTAGGAGGCGTACAATGTTTTTATGCTAACATGGACTGTAATGGTATCTGTGGAGTAAGAATATACTGGAAAATAAGTCATTACAGATAGTTGTGTTAATAACTATCAAATGCTGGACAAAACAGTTGGAAATATGCACTAGAGAACAATATATTGTAATATGTAGTATAACTTTATGCTGAGTATAAATTTCTGGCAACATAAAGTAAGGGGGGGGAAAAGCTGTAAACTCAGGAGGATGTTTCTTGTTAAATTTCACACATTAACATGCTCTTGAGTGGAAGAGAGAATGCAATGCAGAAAAATGTCACTCCAGACAGCTTTTTAAAAAATACTGTTCTCTACTTCTTTTTGAAATCCCTTAATGTTTCTTTTTCCTGCATGAAAAGTGAAGTCCGAGAGTGTCTGAAACTTGACCAGGACCATAAGCTGTGTTTTTCTCACTATAAACAAGTAAAGAAACTTAATAAGCAAATCGAGTCAGCA
This sequence comes from Chelonoidis abingdonii, assembly GCF_003597395.2. NCBI lineage: Eukaryota > Metazoa > Chordata > Testudines > Testudinidae > Chelonoidis > Chelonoidis abingdonii. The sequence continues at coordinate 274,704,074 of NC_133769.1, read as the reverse complement.
GAGGAACTCATCAGGGAAGGCAGGTAAGAACACTAGTCAGCATTTACTGAATGATACCAGTACTATGACTCCCCCTGAAGCAGTAAAACGTCACAGATTTGGAGACAGTATGTTTCGTTTTGTGTTTGACATGTGGGATGGAACACTGGGCATGACCATGAGAACTTCAGTTTAAAAATAGACACCAACCCATGTGTTCCATCAGTAGCATTTGTTCCTTCTTCTTTTTATCTGTTTCTTACTTGTCCCGTTTCCCTTCCTATTCTCCATGACCTATTGGCATTTTAGTTTGCTCTTTGCATTAAATAGATTATAAGATCAAGGCACGGACAATGTTTGTATTCAGCTCTTGGGTGTCATAGCACCATATAACTAACTAATAAATAAAGATGAATGCTACTACAAATTGTCCCTTGATAATAGGCGCACCAAGCAAATAGGGCTCCCCACCCCACTCCTGAGATGCGATGAATAGTCTTTTTTAATTTCTGCTCCTTGCTGCTTCTCAGTTTTGTATGATTTGTCAATCACATAACCACAGTTGTGCTAGGTGATATGTAAAGTGATAGAGTGGAGATAGCTTTTCATCATTTATTTGGGTTTCAAATGTGGTGTGGTAGCAGATATGTTTTTTTAAAATTTATGGATGTAATCTGGAATACTTCAATTCTCAAATGTGCATTTCTTGTACTTTGTAGTTTGTGTGTAGGAAAACTAGTTTGCTTTACAGTACTGCAAAAATGACAAAGCAAAATTTTATCAGCAGAGTTGCTTATAAATATTAAAAAAATCAATAGCATTTTTGAGTAATTTTATTGGTTTATAATGTGGCCTCTCTGGAAAGCTTTATCTGGTTATTCATTTCACCAGTAAATTCAAGTGTCAGCGCTGTTAATTTGTGTTAAATGTTGTCTCTTATTTAAAAGTGTATTTTAATGCATCGGTGTTTAAAAGTGGAGATCACAGCATATTTGCAAATAAAATATCACTGCAGCCTTTAAATCCATTTTTCATGAGTTTGTCATGGTTCAGGAAGCAAGAAAATAATTACTGGAGCCTTGAAAGTTGCTATTTATGTAATGTTATCAGAACTTTTCTTCGGGATGCTAATACACAACAAGCAAAATTAAAATAACTCTCTCTGATGGGATGCCAGCCTTAATCCATCCCAAGTTTGTCTGAAGGGGCCTGAGACCAGCTCACAATGAGGTCCATAGATAATACATTGTTTGTGCTTCAGGCACTATGTGATTAGTTAGGGATGGAATGGAACCTTTAACCCTGCACTTCCATTTGTGTTTCAGAAAAATCTTACATTTCAGACAAATGTTAGTTTTTGTGCATTTAAAAACATAAACCTTGGTTCAGCTCTTTAGGCTGTTGGGAGTCACAGGAGCACGATAGTCAGTCTCTCTTTTGGCTCACTTGAATTGCTCATCAAATGATGCTTTCATTCTGGAGCCTCTCTGCATATGAAAGTATGCAAAAGAGCATTGTCATGAACGCTGCAGAAATACAGACAAGAAACTGGAAATGTGATTTAACTGGTCTTGATTAAGTAACACATCTGGGAACTATCCAGCAATAACTTGTCCAGTGCAGGTTGTTGTACCTATGTAATCTGTTCCCCCAACTAACCTGATCCCAGCCCATAGCTGGGACCCCACTGCCTTACCCTTATGTTAGGTTTAAGGAGTTATCTCCTCACTATACTGGACGTTAGGAGTGCCAACTCCACCCCCACCTTCTTTAGGAGATGCCTTCTCCTAATCATGTCCAATTCCACTTCTTCAGGGAATTAGATTCCCTGTTGAACAAGTACCTGCACTTGGGCACCTGTTAAGTTGCAACAGTGTGAATTTTACAACCTAATCTAAACTAACCACTGGGTCCCTGGACTGCTGAAAGGAAGGCAAAAAAGTAATTCTGCCTGGCCAAGCTGGCAGTGAGGGAAAAATTCCTTATGTGATACCCAAAGCAAGGCCCTGAAATTCTATCCTCCTGTAACTTCAAGGAAAGGAGGGAACAACTTTTTTTTTCGTCTGCAGAATGGTTCTTCCAGGCATGGGGGGCTTATAAGCCTTCCCCTTTCAGTGTGTGGGAGCTGATAGGCTTATGCGGCACGTATCTGTCCAACCAGTCAACCAAAGAGCCCGCTCTTCTCAAACCCATGAAGAGGGGATGGGGGTGCAGTTCTTAAAGGGACTAAGGGTTTTCTTTCTCCTGCTGGCCCAGACACAGCCTCTGAGGCTGAGAGGGGCATTGCAAGAGAAACAAATCATCCCAAACAGTGACTGTTTCCAAGTTACTTTGTATGAGTTAGTACATTTAATGACCACTGAAGAATTGATACAGTTGCTTAGAAAATAATTGTGTTCCAAAATACTCAGTTTATTTTCGCAATTAAAATAGGTACACAGATGCCATCAGTAAATATGAATCTGTAATGAAAACCGAGCCAAAGGTTTCTATTTACACTACTCGTGCCAAAGAAAGGATCTGTCACTGCTTCTCAAAGGTAAAAAAGAACATTTTTACCCTTGTGAGTAAATAATATTTCACAAGAAAAACAACTACAAACATTGTTTTCCCTTCCCCTTTTCAGAATGAGCAGCCTGCTGAAGCCATAAAAGTTTGCACAGAAGTTCTGCTGCTGGAACCAGCTAACGTGAATGCTTTAAAAGACAGAGCAGAAGCCTATTTATTAGAAGAGCAATATGAGGAAGGTAAAACTTTGACTTAAGATTTATTGTTTCAAACTTTAAAGAATACTACAAGAATAAGTCCTCCAGACAACCTCTGCTGAAGCGTTACTGGCAATCTTCACAAATGTTTGGATGCTACAATATGTTTTATGGCATGCAATCAGTGCTGATACTTCTGTTTTCTTTAACTGAATTGTCATTAAGACAGCAGTACATGCCTATCTTTATCCTATGCAAAGTTGTCTTAAAAGCATACAGTGAGGTAAGGGCAATTAAGGGCTTGTCTACAAGACACAGCAAAGTGTGCCAGAGGAGTATGATTTGTAAAGCACAATAACATGCTGCACTCTAACTGCCCCATGTAGGCCTTGCTGGCATGCCCTGAAAAGTACTAGGACTACACTAATGAAAATTAGGTATCTTTTAGAGTACACTAGAGGGAGCCTACACAAGCCAGTTAGAGCACTTTACAAATCGTACCCTACTACAGTGCTTTTGCTAGTGTTACGTAGACAAGTCCTTAGATCAGGGGTGGGCAAACTACGGCCTGGGGGCCACATCCGGCTCCTCAGGCATTTTAATCCAGCCGGAGGAGCAGGGTCCGGTACTTGCCCTGCTCTGCGTGTGCTGTGGCTCTGCTGCTCCCAGAAGCAGCAGCATGTCCTCCCTCGGCCTCCTACGCATAGGGGCAGCAAGGGGACGCTGCATGCTGCCCCTGCCCCAAGTGCCGTCCTCACAGCTCCCAACTGCAACCAATGGGAGCTACAGGGGTGGCACCTACAGACGGAGCAGCGCGTAGAGCTGCCTGCCACACTTCCACGTAGGAGCCGGAGTAGGGACATGCTGTTGCTTCCAGGAGCTGCTTGAGGTAAGTGCGGGCTGGAGCCTGCACCACTGACCCCTTCCAGCACCCATAGACTCATAGACTCATAGGTCAGAAGGGACCAATATGATCATCTAGTCTGACCTCCTGCACAAGGCAGGCCACAAAACCCTGCCCATACACATTTATAACAACCCCGAACCCATGACTGAGTTATTGAAATCCTCAAAATTGAGATTTGAAGACCTCAAGCTGCAGGGAATCCACCAGCAAGCGACCCATGCCCCACGCTGCAGAGGAAGGCGAAAAACCTCCAGGGCCCCTGCCAATCCGCCCTGGAGGAAAATTCCTTCCCGACCCCAAATATGGCGGTCAGCTAAACCCTGAGCATGTGGCAAGAACCCTGAGCATGTGCACCAGCCCAGAGCCCCCTCCTGCACCCTTAATGCCTCATTTCTGGCCCCACCCTAGAGCCCGCATCCAACCCCCAATTTCGTGAGCATTCATGGCCCACGATACAATTTCCATACCCAGATGTGGCCCTTGAGTCAAAAAAGTTTGCCCACCCCTGCCTTAGCTGGTTAGAGGTTTGATGTGATATATTGGACAGATTACAAAGACTAGATTTATTAAGCCTTGAAAGAAGAATTAGAAGAGACTTAATTGGAGTACAGTATTCAAAACTGACAAAGGCATAGTGGAAGCTGATTACCCCTTTCTTTCTTTTTATCCTGTCCCCAAATATGAATAAGGGATACATTATGAAATTAGATGGTAATATAGAACTAATAAGAAGAAATGATGATTGATGCATCAGCCTATGGAATTTACTGCCACTGGAAATAGTTGCTGATGACAGGTTTTTTAAATGTGTGGATAACTTTATAGCCATTAATAACATTTCAAGCTATGGTAAAAGGAGGTAATAATAAAATTTCATGGCTTGGTAAGCTAATTTCTTTCAGTGGGTAGTAGGTCCCCATGCTGCCACTCCCTAAATATAGCACAACATAACCTGCTACATCTATTCTGAGATGGGACTAATCTTCTGAAGTGTTGCTCAGAGGAGGACTGTGAACAGGGTTATAATGTCCAAGCAGCAGTGACTTGATTCAGTGCACTTGCATAGAGAATAGTTGGGCAGAAAGCCTCTGGGAGGGGAGCATGCTTAGAATTGACGTTCACTATACCTTTAAGAAGGTACAGTCTGCACTTTCTTCTGGTGCTAGGTTCACTGCACTGGTCATGCCAGTAGTACTCCCGATTATGCCTCTCTTGAGGTGTGCAGCACTAATTGTTCCTATCCCTTCCGCTCTTTCACTAGAGAACTTACGTGCCTGTATTTTTACTATTTGCAAAATCTAAAAACGTTAGTCACTTAAAAAAAAAAAAAAGTGTTACTTACCTTTCTTCAGCTATTCTTCGAGATGTGTTGCACATGTCCATTCTAATGTAGATGTGTGCATGCCCTCAGCATGGTTGCTGGAATTTTTCCCCTAATGGTATCCATAAGGATGGCTCCAGTGCCTCTGGTGCTTCATGCTTATAGCACCAGTAAAAAGGGCCCTGCCGACCCTGCACTCCCTCAGTTTCTTCTTACTGGCTGACTTCGATAAGAGGGGATGGAGGCTGGGTTTTGCAATGGACATATGCAATACATCTCAAACAACAACAGTTACAGAAATATTAATTGTTCTTTGAGTGCTTGTGCATGTCCATTCCAATGTAGGTGACTTTCAAGCAGTTGCACAGGAGGTGGGCTCTGAGTTCAAGAACAAGCTGATTGCAAACTGCATGGCTGAAGTTGGCATAATCTCTGGCCTGCTGAGTGATGGCATAGCATGTTGAGAACATGTGCACCGAAGACCAGGTTACTTCCCTGTAGATGTCCTGAATAGGGACTTGTCCTAGGAAAGTGGCCAAGGAGGCTTGCGATCTTGTGGAATGAGCAGTCAGGTTAGCTGGAGGAGGAACACCGGGCAGCTTGTAACATGCACAAATGCATGATGTAATCCAGGATGAGATTCTCTGGGTGAAGATGGGAAGGCCTTTCAACCTCTCGGCTCTTGCTATGAGCAGCTGGGTTGATCTGCGAAATGGCTTGGTTCTTTGTATATAGAATGCCAGGGCATGTTTAACATCTAAGGAGTGTAGACGTTGCTCTTCCCTGTTCACATGCGGCTTTGGGAAGAACACTGGTAGGAAGATTGCTTGATTGCAGTGGAATTGCTAAACCACTTTCAGGAGGAACGCTGGGTACAGATGCAACTGCACCTTATCCCCTAAAGAGGATCATATATGAGGGCTCTGATGTGAGGACACAGATTTCCAAATCCCTTCTGGCTGAGGTGATGGCCACTAAGAAGGACACTTTCCAGGAGAGATGAACCAACAAGCACCTTGCAAGCAGCTTGAATGGAGGAGCCATAAGCTTTGATAAGATGAGGTTTAGGTCCCAGGGAGGAATAGGCTCTCTTAACTGGGGTATAACCTCTCCAGGCCTTTAAGAAAACAAATAACCATCTCATGCAAAAAGACAGACTGGTGGTTGACCTGGGGATGGAAGACTGATCCTGCTGCTAGGTGGACCTTGACTGAAGAAATAGCCAGACTCTGTTTGAGATGCAAAAGGTACTCTAATATAGTTGCAATGAGGACTGTGAGAGCGGAACTCTGCGTTGGGAGGACCAGATGAAGAATTGCTTCCATTTTGCAAGGTAAGTGGCTCTGGTGGAGGGTTTTCTACTGCCTAGCAGGACTCCATGGACTTACTCGGAGAAAACTTGGTCCTGAGGATTCAGCCATGGAGCTTCTAGGCTGTCAGATGAGGAGAGCTGAGGTTTGGGTGGAGAAGCGAACTGGTCTCGGTAGATAAGGTCCGGGTGTAGCGAAAGCAGGTGTGGAGTTTCCATCAAGAGGCCTAACAGGGTGGCGAACCAATGCTGCCTGGACCATGCTGGGGCTATGAGAATTACCCGTGTCCAGTCCCACTTGATCTTCATCAGAACCTTGCATATCATCTGTGTCAGAGAAAAACTCAGTTCTCGCTTTTTGTTTGGGTGCAGCAGAGTCAGATACTTTATTCTGTTTAGCAGCTACAACAGGGAGAGAGTGCACTAGGACATAGGGTCTCCCCTTCCTAGAGAGGTCTCTCAACAGGTAAACAATTACAGCAAGCATTTATACTTTATTATTACAGACAATAATAAGCAACAGCTTCATTTTGTTTATACATAGGTCATCCTGATATCTTGTTTTTCTCACTTAAGAGATGCCAGTCTACATATTGTATTATCTACACAAGGTCGAAAAACAACTTTTCACACAGTTCTTTTCCACTCGCCTCACACAATCCTTGCTTCTTCAAATCTCGCATTATTAGGGTTACAGTTAGCCTAACTCTTGCTAACAGAAACTGTCATGCATTAAGATCCCCTACAAATCCCTGTCAGTTCTTTCTGTACTTCCACATCTGTATAGGGGGAAAAGGGTAATACAGGTGATCTATCCAGGATAGCAGGAAGGCGTCTGTAGGAGACTTTGGGCTGTGACTTTGCAGGGAACAGAACTGGTCGCATTTCCTGTTGTAGATAGCAAACAGGTCTATAAGGGGAGTTCCCCACCATTGGAAAATGCCCTCTGCAATGTCTGGCCAAAGGGACCATTCGTGGTGAGAGAAGAAAGATCTGCTGAGGTAATCTGCCAGCTGTTTCTGTTTTCCCAGTAGGTATGATGCCTCAAGATGGATTGAATGTGTTATGCAGAACTCCCATAGCTGGATTGCTTCCCGGCGTAAGGGGAAGGAGTAAGCTCTGCCCTGCCTGTTGATGTAGAACATGGGAGTCATGTTGTCCAGGAGAACTGAAATTACTTTGTTTGTAATGTGGTGCAGGAACACTTGGCAGGCTAGATGGACTGTCCTGAGCTTTCTGACATTGATATGAAGAGAGAGCTGTTCTGGAGACCATAGGCCTTAAGTCTTAAGGCCTGAGTGGGCTTCACAATGCTAATGTGTCCAAGACTAGAGAGTGGGGCCACAAAAAGGGTACTCCTGCACAGACCATGCAGTTGTTCAGTCACCAAGTTCAGTGAACCAAGGACTTGAGCTGGCATTGTGAGCACTGAATCCAGGTAGGTGAATACACTCTGGCCAGCCACACTTGGAGAGGTCTGAGAGACAGTCTCATGTAGAATCATAGAATATCAGGGTTGGAAGTGACCTCAGGTCCAACCCTCCTGCTCAAAGCAGGACCAATCCCTAGACAGATTTTTGCCCCAGATCCCTAATTGGCCCCCTCAAGGATTGAACTCACAACCCTGGCCAGTGCTCAAACCACTGAGCTATCCCTCCCCCGACTACATAAGTGTATGATGTCATGTGGTCGAGAGGACTCAGACATTTTTCAGCTGTTTGTGACCGGGTGGATCTGAAATTGTAATTGTCCAAAACCAGTCTTCCAGGAGCAAGGCTCTTGCCTGAATGGAGTTGAGAATTACACCCAACTTTATTCTTTCCACCAGGATGAGTGGATTTCTGTGTCCTTCTGGACCCTAGGCCTACTGATAAAGTTAATTGGATGAGATGAATGTTGGATTCCACCTGAGCTCTTGACTGGCCTTTGACTAGCCAGTTGTTGAAGATAGTATGTGAAGACATTCACTTCATGGCTCCTGAGGAAAAGCTGCCCCCACTGCCATACATTTGGTAAAGACCTGTGGAATGGCTGACAGGCCAAATGGAAGAACTGCAAACTGGTAATTTACTTGGTTCACAACAAATTTGAGGAACCTTCTGTAGCCTCAGAAAGATCGATATGTGGAAGTATACGCCCTTTAAATTGAGGGCAGTATACCAATCCCTCAGATCCAGAGAGGGAATGATGGAAGCCAGAGAGACTATGTGGAACTTCAAGTTTTTGAGAGAGTGTTTGAGACAATGCTGGTCTAGGATACGTCTGAGACCACCCTTAGCTTTCAGGATTAGGAAATAACAGGAATAGAACCCCTTTCATCTGAAGTGATGCAGAATCTCTTCTACGGCTCCCACCCAAAGGAGGGATTGGACTTCTTGTACCAAAAGTTGCTTGAGAGAAAGGTCCCTGAAGAGAGACGGAGAGGGAGAGTGGGAAGTCAGGATAGACACAGACTGGAGGGTGTATACCCACTTCTATTGTGCTGAGTACCCAACGGTCTGAAGTAATGAAAGTCCAAGCTCTGAAGAACTGGGACAAGCAGTTAGAAAACAGGGGTAATTGGATCCAATATTGTGGGGATTGAGAGGTCTACCTCAAGTATTTTGTCAGGAGCGCTTCAAGCTGCCTGTCTGGGAGTGGCCTGCATCAGCCCTGCTGTGAAAGCCAGTGGCGGTCTACATCTGAACCCCCTGTTCTTCCTCCTCTGCAGGTCCTGTTTTGGCTGGGCAAAGTAACGGTCAGTCTGTTGGGGCCTGTAATGCTTCCTGGATGCCGCTGGGGTATATAGCCCCGGGGATTTCAAAGTTACCTTTGAAACCTTAAGCCTGTAGAGCCTCGCATCAGTTTGCTCCAAAAAGAATGAGGGCCCTTCAAAGGAGAGGTCTTGGAGGGTTAGTTGTACCTCCAGGGGAAAACCCAACGACTGCAACCACAAGCTTCTGTGTGTGGTTGCTGCTGTAGCCATAGATCTGGCCACAGATTCAGCCACATCAAGGTTACCTGCTTTAGTAAGTCTTGGTAAGCCTTGTGGTCATCTTGCAGAGGGGACACACCCAATGCTACCCCAGCCTCATCTGGGGAAGAGGAGGCTAGGACTGGCTGAAGGGTCACCACCCCACCCTTTGCATCAACCAGGACTTGTGGGGCCTCTTCTTGAGGCTCAATGCCGGGCTCGGTACCAGAGTCTGGATCTGGGTCTCATGGCGATGTACCGGAGGTGCTCTGCTTTATACCGGCGCTACGAGTGCACAGCACCAGAGGGTACAGAGCCAACCTGACAGATACCACTAGGAGAAAATATTCCAGCAACTGTGCTCAGGGCATGCTCATATCTACATTGGAATGGACATGTGCAAGCCACTCGAAGAAAACGTTTTACTTTAAACTGTTAGTTGATAGCTGTGTACTGTAGATGCATGTGGCATTCAGTAAAAATGAGCAATCTGTTAAACCAAGTCTGTAACATGCATTTGTTAGAAATTAATGATGAGACAGGGACATACCTTTTCATGTTCTATGCAGCAAATTAATTACACTGGTGCTTAGCATTATGGGGTAATAAAGCAGTGTAATAGAGAAGTCCCTGCATTTTCATTATCCCCATCAGATGCAGTAGTGTATATATTATGGGCTGGTATAGCCTGCTGTGTTTTTAAGTGACTTTGCCTGCTGCTTAATACTTTGCCAAGTGCTTTGGTTCAAGTGACAAATCAGTGGGGTAGCAGATGACCTAGCCGTACAAGAATGAATAGAAATCTTACTTGCGCTTTGTTTGTAAAAGATAGTGTGAATCACTGAGGCATCAGAAGTATTCTTTCTAGCTTTTGTTTTTGAATATCTTACTTGAAACAAAATCACACTCTTGTCAAGTGACTAATATAAATTGGCTAGCACCTCCTGCTGTCTTGCAGAGAAAAAGCAAAAAGATAAATGTAACACCTGCTGAGAAATAACATCTGCTTGAAAATAATCTTGATGCAAAGACTTTTACTTAGCAAACATAAGGGTCTTAGACTTATAATGAGACTCTCAAGATTATAATACAGTGAAGGGGAAAGTGCTCATTACACATAAAATGCAAATCAGGGCCTGTTGAAAAATATTAAAATTTGAAGTCTAAGTATTTCACTTATTACTTTATGGCAATAATTCAATTTTCTTATGAAGAAATGCTTTGTTCTTCTAAAAGAAGAAATCAAATCTAGAAAGACTACTTCTAATGCCCCAGTGATTCAACATGCTATCTCTTAAGAACAAAGCAGACAACAAACTGCATACCTCTTCAAAATGCCTAGTCCCTTTGCATAGTCATTACAGTATTTTGCGTGTTATGTATCTGATAGACTGCACGCTATTGAAATAGATGCCGTATTCATCTGATGAAGTGAGAATTCCAAGTAGAAGCACACATTATATATGGAATTTAAAAGCAAAATTTTATTTCTATGCTATATTGTTCCTTCCTAAATAAATATAACCATATGGTATGTAACTGTGTGCATAGATTTCAGATGATTAGCTGTTCTACTGTCATCATAAGCACATGTAAAAGGGGGCCTTGTAGCATATGCTGCTTGGGCACCAAAGGCTGAAAACAAATGCACATTGAAGACAGGTCGTATATAATGAAACCTCCAACTGTGTTGAGTATTTGAGACTAGTGGTATAAGTGTAGTGGCCTCTTTCCAAGGCTGATTGTTGCAACCTGCCTGCCAATTGCTGTAAACATCATAGCTGCAGAATGCTCTGATTATGCCCTTGCCTTTTCTATATTTCTCTTTAGTTGCTGTAGCATAGATTCCAAGGCCCTAGGACTATTGTGATAATCTAGTCTAACTGCCATGGGGCTATCTGAATTAATTCTTATTTCAATTACAGCAGATCTTTTAGGCAGAATATCCAAACTTGATTTTAAAATTGCGTTAGGGAAAATCCACCATTACCCTTGGTAAATTGTTCCAGTGGTTAATTATTCTCACTGTTAAAATTCTTTGCCTTATTTTTTTTCGTGTCTAAGTTTCTCTAGCTTCACCTTCTAGCCATTGGATGTTAGTAGACCTTTGTCTGCTAGATTGATACAGGGTTTTTCAGAGTTTTGTTCCCATATAGGTATTTATGGGGAGCTACAAAGGGACTTAGGTGCCGCTGAGATCCATAATGTCCTGCTTGGCTGCTGCCTAAGCCCACAGGCATCTAAATTGGTACCTACATTTTTGCTGTAAAAGTCTCCAATCTATCTGTTTCTGCCTCTGGGCCTGCATGCTGCTTTCTCACTCTAGACACCTGGACAGAGTCCCAGCATAAGCCACAAACTAGATAAAGACAGGTGTTCTCCCACCTATCTTGCTGACAGGGCCCAATCTGCATGCTTAGAGTGCACTTAAAGCCCATTTAAAATCAAGGAGGTGGAGGTTTGGTGCTATAGTAATAACTGGGCCTACAGATTTACCCTAATTATTAGCTCAGCTGTAAAAAGTAAGTAAAAGTTCATAAAATGTCATAGTGACCTATAACAATAAATGTTCATGGGGAAAAAGTGCTAAAGGGAGACAAAAAACTAAATTTAGTCCAAACAAAAAGGCCTATTAATATAACTCAAGGCTTGCGTCGAAATCATTCCTAGTAAATAAGAGAAATGTGGGACCGCAAATTGATGAACCTAAATTGGTGTGCCAGATATAAGGCCTAACTGGTAAACAAAATAATGAAAGGACTGTCTGTTGCACCTGCTACTTCCTTTTGGGGCCCTTACAAAAAGGCTTAAGGTGGAGGAAGGGAAGAAACTTTTTTACCATCACCACAGGTGCAGTGGATGGATTTGGGGTGACACCAGACCTTAATACTCCACTGGGTTGCTCGACCACTATCGCTGCACCATTCAGGACCCCAGGCTAATATGTGTGAGATCCTATTCTTTCTTCTTCTTCTCCTTTGTGTGTTCCTTTCTGTCCCCCACTGTCTTCCTCCTATCCACTCTCTCTGCTTTTTACCTGATCCTGAAATCAACTGCGCTGCATGGCACCTGCACCACAATCTCTGCTCGGCCTGAGGACCAGTGAAGGAGTGGGACCTGCCAGACCTATCAGATGGTGTCTCTGCCTTGGCAACAGAGCAACAGCTGTTGTGATGGACCTTGCAGCCTAAAGCACCTGTCCATGACTTGCATGCACCCTGTATCCTGAGAACATCAACAAAAGCCATAATTTCCCCATCTTTGCTGTCCTGTGTCCTCTCCTGTGTGTCTGTTTTCTCAAAAGCAGGAAGGTGACTCATTTCTGACTCAGAGCTGAACCACAGAGCTAACCTTCCCCACTAAAAGGGATTGTTTAACAAAATAAGACTCTAACCAATATACATCCTCCTGAAAAAGACTTCAATACAGAGGTCCCCAAACTGTGGGGAAGAGTGTTTGGGAGGGCGCAACTGGGGCCTGGGCCAACCCCCACCGTGGGCCAGGAGGGAGCACCACCTGGCTCTGGGCCTGGCCCCATACCCAGGGGCCCAGCTGCAGGCCCCAGCCTTGGCTCCCTTGCCCCTCTCTATGTCTCCACCTCCTCAAGCTGTGGCGCTGCTCCTGGTCCTGGCTCCAGAGAGGGCACGGACAGGGATAAGGGTGTGTGTGAGAGTTTGGAGACCATTGCTGTAACAGGTTTTGATTAACTTTGTTGTTAACTGATTAACTGAGTTTTGCTTTTTGCCTTGTTTTAATCAAGGGGGGACTTCTAACCTGTGGCATGAATTTTCTCATGTGTTTGTCATGGTAATGAGGAGGCTGAGGTCTCTCTATACCAAACCTTATCACTGTCCAATAGTAGTAGGCTCATGTTAACACCTTTTACCTTCTGGCCCATATATTCTGTCTAAAGTAATCCAACAGGGCCTCCCTGATAACTGTTCTCTTAGTGGTTAGAGCCTGTACTCCAAAAGTGGGAGCCCTGGATTCAGTTCCCTTTTGTCTGTCTGACAGGGAGAAAAGCTTTAAACAAGAGTCTCCCCTGTCTCAGGAGTGCACCCTAACCATTGGTGCGAGGCTCCCTCTCTCTCCTTTTGAAACTGTTCCACTGTAGAATACACCTCTGGTGTTTCTTACAGGGCACCTAAGCTGAGGGATCACAAACAGAGGAGAGGCACCTCCTGCAACCCAGACTTAGGCACCAAGCTCTGTGGGAAGGGTGAGGTTTTTAGGACACACCTCTTTCATTGTCACCCACTGGTGAGTTTAGGCAGCTTCGCACCTAGCATGCTGGCTTTTGTGGAATCTCTTTTCAGGTGCCTATCTCTCCCTCTGCATTGCATGAAGAGCCTAAGTTTTGTGGATTCCTGTGATTTTTATAAAAGTTGGGTGTTAGGTGTTGCTACATGCAGTGTTGTAAGTCCTTTTGAGGATCTGGGCCTTACATACTGTGATCAAGTCATCCTTTAGTTTTCTCTTGTTTAAGGGAAACTGTTCAAGTCCCTGGAGTCTGTCACTATAAGCCATGTTTCCCAATCTTTTATTCAATGCTCCCTACAAGGAAACTTTCTTCTGACCAGTTTCAGAGTAGCAGCTGTGTTAGTCTGTATCCGCAAAAAGAACAGGAGTACTTGTGGCACCTTAGAGACTAACAAATTCTTCTGACCAACCACTAAGTCCCATTTCTCCCTTCCCTACCCATTCAAAAAAGTGCTTGATCCTGACTTTCCTTAGATCCATTTTGGGTCACACTTCAATCAAAGTCTAAAATTAAAGACAGGATCCTCACATAATGCTTCTCCCAACAAGTACTTGGTCCTGAATTCCTTCTCTCCACCCTCTTTGCCCCATCCCAGACAAGAACTAGATCCAGACTTCTTTCTGATGCCATGGGATGCTGTCAGTTTCCAGGTGTGCTCCATATTTGAAGGATTAAAAACTACAAGTTAATTTTCTTGTTTTGGTGAGTTAGGCCTTGCCTGTGCTGAGTTAGCCAGGAGTGCAAACCCCCTAGTATAGAAAAGATTTACACTGGGGCATCACAATTTGTTCCAGAGCATCTGAGGGATTCCAAAGTGCATTAAGAAACCATAGGCAAATAAAACAATGAATTTCATTGAGTAAGAGTCAGAATATAGTTCTTGTCTGATACTTACAAATATCAAGGAAAATATGACAAAATTAAAAGACTTTTTCATGAAGTTTCAGCAATTAGTTTTGCTGCTTACAAATAATAGTGGCAAAACATCTTAGTTCTAGGGATAAGGTTAGTACTTAACCTAAACTGAGTGGTTTTTTTTTTTTTTTTTAAGTAAGGTTGATTTAGTGAAGTGTATAATATGCTCTTACATTCATTTTTATGGGCAGCTATTCAAGATTATGAAACTGCTCAGGCCAACAGTGAAAATGACCAACAGATTCGTGAAGGCCTAGAGAGAGCCCAGAGGATGTTGAAGCAATCTCAGAAGAGAGATTATTACAAAATTTTAGGAATAAAAAGGTAAGATGAATGTCCAGAAATATTTTTTACATAGTTGGTCACTAATCAAATAGTCTAACCTTTGCCACTTGTATTTATGCTTTTTTGGGTATCTTTCCCTATTCTCTCTCCCTCCACTTTAAAATTGTATAGATTTTATGTGGTCATAAGGGTTTGTTTGTTTTTTTCCAGCCTCTAAATAGCATTTGCTCAGAAATTCTCCTATTAAGGAATAAAGAAGTGCTAACTGGCAATAAACAGGGAAATAATCCCTCATTAGCAAAGAGTTCCAAATACGATGGAGCAAAAAGGTAGGCAAGCAGTTTGGGAAACCAAAGAATGACAGAAGAGAATTACGGAAGGGAAGAAAAAGTAAAATTCATTTCTGAGAGCACAGTAGCTTGGGACGGTTTAAGACGACTTGCTGGAAAAATGTTAGGAAACATCTCCTAAAAACTCACTTCTGTCATGGGCCTGATTGAAACAAACGTAATGATTTTTATTTAAAAAAACAACAAACAAACCCATCCTTTTGTGCACATTCTTTACTAATCTTATTTTGGTGACCCTGCCTCCTTTCCTCTTTCAATTTTGTGTTTGACTCAACTGTATCTCATTTCTGAATCTATTGTACACTCTTCAGCTCAGAGACCTAAAAAAAAAAGTTAAGATACTGAACTAACATTCTCGAGTACTTAATTAATTAATTATGAGCTTTCCGAGGAAAGTAAACTGAAAAATTGGGTTTGTTTTATTTAAAATTGCAAATTGTTTTCTACTACTCTTATTAGAGGAAGCCATTATTGTCTGAGAAATCTTGACTGCCAGCAGCAAAATGTTAACTAGTGAATATCTCGTTTTCTTGGTGCCTGTTAGTCTGTTGTATCACCTTATTTATAACTACATCGCAGGCTCATTAATGTGGCACATGAACAGTTGGAAACTTTATAAGTAACTTAATTTCCTTCCTCCTCAGAAATGCAAGAAAACAAGAAATCATAAAAGCATATAGAAAGCTAGCATCTCAGTGGCACCCTGATAACTTCCAGAATGAAGAGGAGAAGAAGAAAGCAGAGAAAAAGTTTATTGATATAGCAGCTGCTAAAGAAGTACTTACTGACCCAGGTATTGATTAAATTTACACAGTGGTTCTTTTCAGAATAATGAATGGAACTAACACAACTCTGATGTCCATTATGACCTATTATGATTTAGTTGGTGTTAGTCCTGCATTGAGCAGAGGATTTGACTAGATGATCTCTTGAGGTCTCTACCAACCCTAATCTTCTCTGATTCAATTTTTGTCACATTATCTGCCATGAAATGACAATACAAGAATATCATACTGTTTTAATGAATTCAAGAAGAACCCAAAACAGACTTCAAACACACACCTGGGTAATAAATGGAAATAGGGAAGCTAGCCATTCTAAGCTACATATGATCACCTTGTATTTCCCTCTCTCCTCTAACCAAAATCCAGGTTCTCAAAAAATAAAATCAACCAATGGAATTTCAAAGATGGTATAAACTAGGATAGATTTTTTTTTTTCTAGAAAGCCGAGGGAAGTTGGATAAAATTCATGTGGTCTTGTTCCATTTTAATGATAGTTTGGCTTAGAAAGGCTGAACTTCTGTTTTGCCCCAGCAAAGACTGGTAGTTTTGTCTAGTTTGGCAAGGAGATTATTTACCTATAAATCACCTGCACAATACAAAATCCACTGAATTGCTAAATCCACATCACAGATTTTTCTGTCTGTAAATTACAACGTCTGCATTGGCCAAGATAGGGAAATAGAGAGGCTGAGCTACCAATGGGCAGTCAGGTCTGAGGGAGGGAGGAGCAGGCATGCTGAAACCACTGAATGGCCTGAGGACTGTAATGGAGCTGTTGGATTAATCTTAGAGAATTTACAACTTCTGTCTTAACTTGAATAGATCGAGGGACCCTGGTCACTGTGAGAAGTTCTTAAAAGGGTTAATGAAAAACATAAGACAATGCCCCAACACACCCAGGGTGATAACAAAGTAAAGGGGAGAAAGGAAAGTCTTCTAGTAGTGTAGTAGCAGTCCTGATACCTTTCATCTGAGAAGTAGTACAGAGGTGAGGCCCTGTAATTCCACCACAAATCAGTGGAACTATGGTTAGTAGCACAGGGCAGGAAAGAACTGTTCAGACTTGCCATGTGTTTATAACCAGAAACTAAAATTCTGCCTCTTACTGGAACATGGCACAGAATAACAGGTTGATCTTAACTTTTATCCCGTCCTTTTGGCCAGGAATGACATTAACACTTCAAAATGGTTCTTACTCACTTCTCTTTAAATTGAGCGTCAAGACATTCCTGTTATACGTGCCAAATGTGCCCTGAAAGGCATGAAGTCACAAGCAGAATAACTTCAGCTGTCCGTGGAATATATTAATGGGCTAAAAACACACCATAGAATACCTTAATGCTATTTTAATGACTTGCATTTAAAAACTGAATAAAAGTTACTTTTCAGAGTTCTCTTTATGGGACTCCTTTTCCCGCATGATAGTGGAGAAAATATTAAGGCATAGTTTCTGCTCCCATCAAGTTTATGTCCAAAACCAAAAATTCCTTGGAAAATACTCTTAGAGGATTCTAACATTTAATTTTGAAAGTGTCCATATTAAGTACACATTTCTCTTCCCCTTTCTCCTCCTTTCCCTAGGCTTGTATTTCCAGTTGTGTCCTGCTCACCTCTCCCTTCAATTAGCCCATCTCCTCAGATGGAATAGGGCAGAGGCTAAATCAGAAGCTTCTTGTGTTCCTGTCTTCTGAAAAGCAAAACAATCCACCACCTAGTCCAGCTACCCACGAAAAGTGGTTGGGACTGAGATATGGTCATTCGGTAGAAGTGATGCAAGACCTCTTCCCTATCCTCTAAAGGAACTGCTCTTCAGGTTGTGTTGGAAGGGCGAAGGGGGGGAAATATAGCAGCTAAAAATAGGAGGCAGCTTTTCACTAATAGCTGCTGCTGGCCACTGTGTTTAGCAGCTCTGAGCTGCTATCACAATTAATTGCAAGATTAAAGAAGTCATGATTAATTGCAGTTTTAATCTCACTGTTAAACAATAACAGAATATCAATTTAAATTTTTTGTAAATATTTTTGGATGTTTTTCTACATTTTCAAATATATTGATTTCAGTTACAACACAGAATACAAAGGATACAGTGCTCACTTTATATTTTGGTTACAAATATTTGCACTGTAAAAACAAAAGAAACCGTATTTTTCCGTTCAGCTCACTTTATTGTGAAGTGCAATTTACAAATGTAGAATTATTTTTTTTACATAACTGCACTCAAACAAAACCATGTAAAACTTTAGAGCCTACAAGTCCACTCAGTTCTACTGCTTGTTCAGCCAATTGCTAAGTCAAACAAGTTTCTTTACATTTATAGGAGATAATGCTGCCCACTTCTTATTTACAATGTCACCTGAAAGAGAGAACAGGTGGATTCTGCTTGATAGTGATCCAAAGCAGTGCAGATCAATGCATCTTCATTTTCATCACTGAAGTCATATGTCACGAACAGAAGGTTGATTTTCTTTTTTGGTGATTTGAGTTCTGTAGTTTCTACATCAGACTGTTGATCTTTTAAGACTTCTGACAGTATGTTCCACACTTCATCCCTCTTAGATTTTGGATGGCACTTTAGATTCTTAAACTTGGGGTCAAGTGATGTAGCTATCTTTAGAAATCTCATATTGGTACCTTCTTTGTGTTTTGTCAAATCTGCAGTGATAGTGTTCTTAAAAACAACATATGGTGAGTCATCATCTGAGACTGCTATAACACAAAATATATGGCAGAATGCAGGTAACACCACGGAACAGGAGACATAGAATTCTCCCCCTAAGGAGTTCAGTCGCAAATTTAATTAACACATTTTTTTAACAAGCATCATCAGCATGGAAGCATGTCCTCTGGAATGGTGGTTAAAGCATGAAGGGGCATATTAATGTTTAGCGTATCTGACACTTAAATATCTTCCAGTGCTGGCTATATCAGTGCCATGCCATCGCCTGTTCCCACTTTCAGGTGACATTGTAAATAAGATGTGGGCAGCATTATCTCCGTAAATGTAAACAAACATTTGTCTGAGGGATTGGCTGAACAAGAAGTAGAACTGAGTGGACTTGTAGGCTCTAAAGTTTTATATGGTTTTGTTTGCATTGTGTAAAAAAAATCTACATGTGTAAGTTGCACTTTCATGATAAAGTGAGGTGAATTGAAAAATACTATTTTTTTTACAGTGCAAATATTTGTAATCAAACATATAAAGTGAGCACTATATACTTTGTATTGTTGTAATCAAAATCAATATATTTGAAAATGTAGAATAATATCCAACAATATTTATAATAAATTTAAATTGGTATTCTATTATTTTGTTTAACTGTACGACTAAAACTGCAATTAATCAAGACTATTTTTACTTTGGTTTGTGTTAATCACTTGGGTTAACTGCAGTTCACAGTCCCATGTACCTTTCATTCATGTGTTTAAATTTAGAGTGCTTTGAAAACATCAACTGTTAAACACAAGTCAGTCAATCTATTATAATTTATCAGTAAAAGTATACTGGCAAATTAAATTGGCAGTGTCTGTGGTAATGGGATCCATAGACATGACAGTAAATAAACCAAATTAATTATTGCATCTGACTAGAGTTAGGGACGCTTTAAAATTACTTGTCTCTTCCTTTTGTCCTGCTGGAGGTACCAAAATACTCTTGATTAGTAGACTGTTTCTGTAATGTGTGAAGTCTGTGTCCATTTTTACTACATATGTATATTTCCTTAGAAATGAGGAGGAAGTTTGATGCAGGAGAAGATCCACTGGATGCAGAGAGCCAACAGGGAGGAGGAAGCCCTTTTCACAGAACCTGGAACACATGGCAAGGATTCAACCCTTTCAGCTCTGGAGGACCATTTAAATTTAAATTCCATTTTAATTAGAACCAAGACTATTTTTCTGTGGTTACCACTGATTTATTTAACACTTTTTTTTAATTTAAAAACTCCGTCCAGGATTCAACAATTTAAATTTCAAATATGTTGCCCTTAACTAAAGAGTTACTTTATTAGAAGGAAAGCTAGCTCTTTAATATTACAAAAAAATAAAAAGTTTTGCTGCAGTGTGAATTTAACAATCCTGTAATGGTGAATGGGTGGGCCAGGATTTTGTTAGCACTAATATATTTGTTGTAGTGCATGCAGAAATCCTGACTACCACTGAGGAAGAAACATTGACCTGGAAAACATATAAACACATGCTTAAATCTTATCAGTCAATGACACTTTAAGAATGTGCTTAAATGCTTTCTGGAACTAGAGCCTAATAAGAGATGTAAAAGGTTACTATGTATAGCAATCTTTATAGTCACAAATGAAAATTTGAGTTAGTGTATGCAGGGTAATGATCCATCTTTCAGTATTCTTAAAAAGAAAGACTAATGACTTGACCAACTACTGCATTGTGTTGTTTTTGTCACACAGATGTGGTACACAGAGAGTGAAGAGGCCACTACAGATTGGTTTTAAATAATCTTTTTAAAATATGATTGTTACTGTCTACCTACTTATATTTGTTTGGTAATCTGAAATCAGTTGGAATGATTAGTCCTTATTATAATGGCATCTGTCAAACATGAAAGTAAAAAATGCCCTCATTTTGAATATTTTGCTTCTGAATGATACTTAAATAGCCAGAGTTTCTTGATTGGTTTTGTATTTTGTACTTTTTACACAAAACCTGCCTGAGATTTGAGCAGGGCACTTCAATGTGACACTTCCCCAAATATGCAGCAACTTAATCTGATTTTAATAAATACTTTAAAATAAGGAGAAATGTGTAAAAGGTAACTTCTGCTAATGCCCAATTCAGGATCCATGTAAATTTAAAGTGACTGTGTAGTAGGTCATAGATCCAATAGAGTTTGGCATCTGTAAAGGAAAAGAGTCTTAAGCTAGGGTTGTACCTTATTAAAACTTCACTTCACTTCTCTTCTGGGTGATAGGCGGACAAAATAATGTGCGTCTTGCCATGCAATTGCTCTAGGGGTCCTTGTGAAGCAGCCAGGGTATCAGTGCCTTGCTGGTTTGACCAAAATAAAGCAGGTTTTATTTTAGGCGAAAACGTGTAGACTGAGTTGTTTAAACACAAATGGGATACAATTGTGACTTTGTTTGATGATTGGTGGTAGTGTGGCAACTGTAACAGCCAAGCACACAACTGAGTAGTCTCAACAATGTAATTGTGAAGGTGAAAAAATAATGAATGGTTAATAACTGGTTTCAATAGAAGCCACTCTTAGAACGGCTGATTTTTTAAATCAAGAACACGTTAGTAAATTCCATTTCTATATTTCAGCTGGAAAACTACCTAGTTAAAACCTTCTCTCAATCTATTCCTCCAACTTATGTTTCACTGAAAGCATGGTGAGGAATTGACTTAGTAAAACAAAAGTATCTTTGAAGAATTAAGCATGCTACTTGAAAGGGTAATTGTACCACAACAGAGGCAGGTGTTATCCAAGCATATGTCCTGTTTTCCTAAATTATACCACATACTTCAGTGTTTGAATTAATTCTGCAGTCACATGGCTCACTGAAATGCACTTTGACAAGTATTTAAAGCGAATGACTGCATCGCACCTCTCAGTGTGTGTGGGTCTGCATGAGCATTGTTTGGCTTGCCAGGGGGAATAGCACTTTATGGGTGGAGAGTGGGAGAAGCTCAGAAGTGCTGCAAAAGGGGGAGTGGGTCAGTGTGGCAATACTGACTCATCCCCAGGGAGTGGAAGGGCTGGGGAGCTGAAAAGGGGCAAGCCAGGCAGGAAAAGCTCCTTTTTCCCTGGACCAGGCAGAGCATCACCCACAGTCCCGCCCCCTTGGGGTGGAAAAACTCCAGGTGTGGTCAGGACCTGCTGTGGGTATTGTGCTAGCTGCTCCTCTTCTAGGGGGGGCTAGAGAGGACTTTTCCCCTCACCACCAGATTGGCCAGTGTGGAGTTTTTTTTCTACCTTCCCCACAGAAGCTTTGTAGAAGGAGCTTGTTAAGGTGAGTAGGGAGGAGAGTTAAGCTGTGATGTAACAACTTATTATGTAAGTGTGGGGCGGATTTCCAGTGCAGGTGCTGCATTGGGAAGGGATTCAATGGCTGGATAAATGGCTTGGTAAAGGACTTAAAAAGGTGTTCATTACAGGAGTTGAATGGGGTGGGGGTTTGGGACCCTTATGATTGGTAGGGCAGTGAGCCAACCCCCCTTTCTTATATCCCACCTTAACCTTTGTTTGTGGGCAGAGGTAAGATCCCAGCAGTGGGTTGGCTGTGGGACCTGAATGGGAAAAAAGGGGAGCCAGTGTAAGTCCCCCGGGTGTGTAGTGAATGAACACGGAGTTACCTGTACTGAACACTTTTATTTGCCAGATAGTCCCAGCCATCTAATAATAAAGTTGCTGCCTGATTAAACCCATATCAAATGTCTCCTGTCCTTTATTCGGTATAGCAGAACAACGTTGTTTTCTTCTCCTTAAGTTCATGATTAAGCTGAAAACATTGGTCCCTACTTTGTACAGTAAGTTTATCTCGTCAGTAAGGAGGGAGGGATACCTCAGTGGTTTGAGCATTGGCCTGCTACATCCAGGGTTGCGTTTTCAATCCTTGGGGGGCTGGGGGGGGCATTTAGGGATCTGGGGCAAAAATCTGCCTGGGGATTGGTCCTGCTCTGAGCAGGGGGTTGGACTAGATGACCTCCTGAGGTCCCTTCCAACCCTGATATTCTATGATTTATTAACATTTTGTAACACAATGCCCCCCCTCCCTCAACAAAAGTGAACTCTGTCTGTAGCTGAGCTAAATTATTTATCTAGAACTTTGACTTGCGTGTTTCAGCTCTAATCTAATCCATTTGGCTTTCCTGCAAAAGGAAACAAATAAAAGGAAGTTCTTCTTCATGCAGCGCACAGTCAACTTTTGGACCTCCTTACCTGAGAAGGTTGTGAAGGCTAGGACTATAGCAGTGTTTAAAAGAGAAATGGATAAATTCATGGAGATTAAGTCCATTAATGGCTATTAGCCAGGATGGGTAAGGAATGGTGTCCCTAGCCTCTGTTTGTCAGAGGATGGGATGTGATGGCAGGAGAGAGATCATTTGATCGATTACCTGTTAGGAGGTTCACTCCCTCTGGGACACTGGCATTTTGGTCACTGTTGGTAGACCAGGATACTGGGCTAGATGGACCTTTGTCTGACCCAGTATGGCAGTTCTTAAACAACTCAAAGCTTCTTTTTATGCTGTTCTAAGATAGTTTTGGCCCATTAGGTCCAGTACTGTGTGTACCAGCTGTTTGCCTTATGTAGTGTGTAAGGGTCTAATTGCTTTTATTTCAAGTCAACATTTTAAAATAGTTTTGTTGTCTACACAAGCCTAATTCAGTAAAGTTCCAAAACTAGCATTGCTTTGTGTGGGTAGAGCACATACAGCAACAACTATAGGCTGCGATTAAAGAGCAACTGCATGATTTTCTTTCAAAAAAACCAAAACATTCATTTCCTCTCTCTCCCTTTCACAGGTCAGGGCATGAGGGGGAGAAGTTACCTTGCTTTACGAGTAATCAGAATTCAAGAACCAGAGGAACCCCCTACTAGCCTTAGGTTCAAATTACAGCAAACAGAGAGGTAAACACTTAGCAAAAGGAACTTTACAAGTTGAGAAAACAAAGAATTAAACAATGCCTTGCCTTGCTGTTAAGTTTGAAATATGAGAGGACTTGTTTCAGAAAGATTTGAGAGCATCGATTGATGTCTGGTTTTCCCAAGAGCGAGAGCAACCCCAAAACCAAGAGCACAAACAAAAGCCTTCCCACCCACCAAGATTTGAAAGTATTCTTGTCCCTTATTGGTCCTTTGGGTCAGGTGTCGCCCAAGGTTACCTGAGCTTCTTAACCTTTAGAGTAAAAGGATATTGTGGTGTCTCTACCAGGGGGATTTTACAGTATTATACACAGGAGGGCTGTAACCCTGTCCCTTTATAGTTATGACCACGTGGCTGTTCCCCTGGTGGTAGCATATGCGCAACCGTGTTTTTGTCTGCCACGGGGATGGCTTCTTTTTTTGTGCAAGAGAGGCACTTCTTGGCCCAGTACTGGCAACCCTGCTGCGGAAGGGGTCTCTGACAGAAATAAGGCTGGGACGTGGGGGGGGGGGAATCAAGATTTTTTGTTTTGTTTTCAAAGAGAAAATAAGACAGAAGACTAAATACTAAAAATGCTAAATAAGTGAATGATTGCAAACAGACTGCTACTGGCTCTGTCTGGAGCCAGGGGCAGTTGGAAAGAAACTGAGGAGGAGTTAGCCCAGGTGCTGGTTAGCCTCATGGTGGGGCACAAGGGGAGACAGTATCTGTGCAAGCCTAAAGGACACTGCTACCAAAGTGCTTCAATCAGCAGCACAGGGATACAAGTGCACCTACAGAAGAGCACCC
Organism: Chelonoidis abingdonii; assembly: GCF_003597395.2. Taxonomy (NCBI): domain Eukaryota; kingdom Metazoa; phylum Chordata; order Testudines; family Testudinidae; genus Chelonoidis; species Chelonoidis abingdonii. The sequence goes on along the minus strand of NC_133769.1, from coordinate 274,679,898 downwards.
AGAGGGACACTATTCAAAGAAGAATCAATTTTCCTAATTTGGTATTTTTTTGCAACAGAAGCAAAAGAGAATTTTTATCATCTGCATGTATATCATTAAATGAAGAGGAGCGCGAAAATATAACTTAAAGGGATGTTAAACTTTGTCCCTTCAAGACGAATGGGTCAGTGTATGTTTATTGATGCTATCTGGGGTACTCGGACTGGAAACTTGATAAAATTGTTCTGTGTTGACATGCTGTGGAAACTGCAGCATGAAAGGACATTTTTCTAACATCATTTTGGGAGGCAAGTAGAATAGGAAATGGTTTGACTTCCATATCTTATTGGGAAGGAAGAGGCTGGGCAGTAGAAAGAGGCAAATAGAATTCTGTGATTTCAATACTGTTCATTAGTCTCCCTCCTTGTTAGGGAGGAAGTAGACTACACTAGAAAAGGCTGAGTTGACCAAATGGGTGGATGTAAGAAACAGGTACTAAAAGGGAAAAATGTTTTGGTAACAGGAAGTGTTAACTCCTCAGCCCTAGCAGTTAGGGCTAAAGCAAAAATATTACCACTTCTATTTGTTGAAGGATTACTAGCTTTGCTGGCACATTAAAAGTTCATTTTAGGCCTCTTCTGAAAATACTAAGTGAGCCACGTCTGGCAGGTAAGATGGCTCCCCCTCAAACAAGTAACAAATTTCCTTCGCTAGTTTTTAAGAAGTGACATGCTATCTACTGGTGGCACAGGTATAGAAAGTTAATGGTATAAACCACACACAAAAGCTGAATAAAAACTTCATAACAGGTGTTTGTAGCACAGTAGCATTTGATTTAAAAAAAACTGCTCAGCCCTACAGTTTTTGAAAATTAAAAAGTAATTTTGACCACTTAAACCTCTAAAATTGACAGTTTCATTAGATTAACCTCACTGCTAGTGACTTTTTATATTCTATTTTTATTTTTAAATAAATTTCCCAACTTTTTTTAAACATGGGAAATTGACATGTTAATGCTTAAGACAATATTAAAATGTGTAATACTGATTTATGGCAAATCCAATATTAAAACAGCCTTGCAATGAATTTATAAACTTGTGACAGAGCTCAAAATTGCCCATGTCACATTGTCAAGAGCAGGAAAATACCAATTGTAACTAGACTGCTTTCAAGTATGTCAAAAATGAAACTGTGAATAGCATTTTTCATCATTATCAGATGCCTTTTGAGGAAAGGAATTACAGTTTTCTATTTAAGGAGGTGATTAATAGGAGGCTTCACTGGCAATTAGCTAGTCTGGCAAAGCAAGTTGGTGATGTTTAAAACTGCCTTAATGTGATAACGAACTGTTTGCTCAGCTTTGCAAAGTAGTTTATCAAAAAGATTTTTTAAAAAGAGTAACATCTTATTATAAATAGAGATGTACATTTACTTTCTTACATCTAAAGAAATAGGAATTACAAATGTTAAAACCAATATTGGTAAGCAGCAAGAAATATATCCTTGTTTCAAATTGGATGTCTGTCTGTTTTCTTGCCAATGGACCATAAGTGTTTTTACAGAGGATCTTCTACTTACAAGTACTCATTTTAGGCTAGTCACTGACAGCACACGATTCATTAAAAAAAGTCTTAATCTATTTTATTTTCATGAACTTTTAACCATTAATAATAAAGATAGAAGGTAATTTGCTTGCCCAAAGTAGCAATTTTATGCTTTAAGAATGAGAAGCCTTCTAGTCTAACTTTACTTATCCAACATCTGAAATTGTACAATTTTTTTTATATAAAATCAAAAGAAACCTAAAAATTCATGTCCAGAAATTTAGGAACTATTTTTGTGGCACTATATTTTCACATTAACTGAATATATTTATGGTGACTGCTTGTATTATGGTATTCATTTATTTTCAAGGTTGTAAGTTTCAAATTTGGTCATGAATGCAATACAAGGCTATAAAAAGTTCAGGTTTCTCATTAAAACAAAGTCTGAAAATGGGTCATCATATTCTGCTCTTTAAAGCTTAGTGAATTTTGGGTGATGTAGCAGCTGTACATATTCCAAACCCAAGTATAAAATCTGGCAATCTTTGTGAATAATTTCTCTCTAGCCTGGTGGTGAATATCATTGGTTAAATTATACACAAAAAATTACTGTATCTCTTCAGCTTCATGAAGGGAGCACATTTGTGTGTGGAGAAGTGGTACTAATATATAGTAGACCTCCTAACAAGATAAGAACGCTCTGGAATCCCAACACTGATGAACTACCTCAAACAGGAGAATATTACATTGTCCTCTTTTGAAAAAACAAACTGTTTGACTGTACTTACCCTACAATAACCATGGCACTTAGAGAAATTGACAACATTTATTTCGTTTCTGCAAATGCATCCCATGCATGTGACATTGGAATAATTTGAAGTAGCAGTGTCATTTGGGGCCATAGCTGTGCTCTGGATGCTCACCCACTCTACATAGTTGAGGGCATAAAGGATGGAGCCGCACCAACTGCCCTTCTGTTTCTTCAGTAAAACGTAATTGAGGGGATCAAGTACTCTATAGTAGAGGGAAAGGAGGGCAGGTCCCGGAATACAACAGATCTAGAAAAACCACAGTTAATGTTACTTACCTTACAACTGTTCTCTGTGATTGTCCCTGATCCCACTTCTGGTGACTCCAGTAGTGAACTCATGGCCAGGAGCTGGGTGTTTGGAGTCTTCTGGAAAAATGACTGTACAACAGCTCTGCTAAAAGGGTGACATTAATTCTGGAGCCCTCTACCAAGGAGTAACGCTGGGTGAAAGCTGCTCTACAAATCTCTGAAATTGGAACACCCCATAGACAAGTTGCAGTCTCTTTTATATGTGGTAGAATGGCTGTAATAAGTGCAGCTGGGTCCAAGAAAGCTATTGTGTTTTAATACAGTCAGACACCCATTTAAATAAGGTTTAGATGGATATTGGCTGGTCCTTCATTCCAAGCCAAAAATTGACTAGAACTCGTGAATGATTTTGTCCTGCCTAGCTAACAGCAATGAGTCCTGCCAACATCTAAAGTGTGAAGTTTAACTTGCCCCCTGGCTAGTAGGCAGCTAGATCAGTTGTATGAGGAGGTGCTTTCATGAGGATGTGGATCTCTTCTATTGTCTGAGCTGAGGTGATAGGCAGAAAGCAAGCTGTCTTCACAGACAGCAACCTGTTCTTTATACCACCTAAGGGCTCACAGGCCAGTCCATAAGCCTGGATAACTCAACAGTGAGGCCTGGGAGGGTGGAATCTGGAGGAAAGGCATGAATGAGGAACTTGGCTCTGAGAAGACCATTAGGACTTTTGATAGGAGGAGGATGAGCAGAATTATCTGCTAAATGTACTATTGAGGAGCTGATGGACTGTCCTGAATGCTTTAGGGCTTGTAAGTAATCTAGAATATCTATTGAGGTTTCTAATGCAGTAGGTGCTTTTATGTTCCCCCATAGAGAACCTCTTCCATTTCACTGCATAAGTCTTCCTAGCAGAATCCTTCCTGCTACTACCCAAAATGTTCTGGACTTCCATGGAGTAGGTACTGTCCATGGCCATTAGCTAGCCAGCATCTAAGCTGTGAGGTGCAGCAGTGTTGGGTCCGGATACAGCAGCTGGCCTTTGCTCTGCATGAGCATGATGGACAGCACCAGAAGTATGTCAACATTAATCAGAGCAGAATACCAGAATCCTCTGGGCCACGTTGGGGCTATCAGAATAATCAAGGCTGCATCATGCCTGAATGCCCTCAGGAGTCCTCGATAGACCATTCATGACTGTTTTGAGTATTGTTTTTGGAGCTGATCTGCTACGGTGTTTTGCAAGGATTCAGGCATGAGGTGACTAAAATAACTCAACCCTGTTGAAGGGGATTTGGTAACAACTATCTGCCGCCTTTAAGGTTGGTGCCTGTGAAGTTGGGGTTTCCCACAGCTCCCCTACCTAGTTCCAACAAGCCTTCATTTATTTGCATTGCCAATCTACGGGGACTGAGGAACACAGCTGTTCACCTGACTTCTTGTGTACTATTTCTGCTAGAGTTTTCAGGGTATCTGCCATGCACTGAAGAAGCTCCAGGAAGGATCCAGTAGATGGCACCCTGGGGTGGGATAGTGAAATAGTAACAGCCTCATCAGATAAAATGAAAAAGTCATCATAGCTAGCTGGACCTCTTGTCTCTTGCAGATCATCTTGTTCAGCATAAATCACACCACCAAGTCCCTGGACCAATTGCCTTCCTGAGTTCTGTGACAGGAAGGAGAGCTGGGTTTAGAGGCAGGAGCAATCAATCCATGCGTCTCTTCTGCCGGTTGTACCCTCATAGGGCCCAGAATGGCCATGATTAAATAGGATATGGGTATGGTGCTGCAGGCCATAAAGATTACTATGTTGCTCTCAAGACTTCCTGATGTCCGCTCTTGTAGCCATGTCCTCTGGAAATCTAACTATATTAACAGTAAACTAATGACAGAAAATGTGTGTGAAGAGACATAGGTTCTGCAGAGGTTCCGTCTCACACCCATAGGCAATATGCAGGCACTGTAGGGTAGCTGTAGCTGCTTCACCCTTTGTTTTTGGCTACAGGATGCAGAAGGGCATTCAGGTGCATATGGGGCCTCAAGACACCACTCTTGAAAAATATTCTGATAATTTGTGCATGGGGCAGAAGAACTTACAATTTACTAGCTGTAAATTTCTCATTTTACATATGTACCTGTCAATATGGAAGAACAAGTGGAGGTTACTTGTACCCATCCGAATGAAAGGTCACTTAGCTGAGGATATTGCATCTGATAATCTTTCCCCTATAAAACTTCAAAAGAGCAAGAATATAAAGAGTGAATTAACAGTAAATTAGATGAGAGGGATCCTTTCATCTTGCTGGATTTGTATGCTAGGCGAAGATCAGTTCTCATCTGTTCTTACGTTGACATGCTGTGTTCAATCAGCCAATGCACAGCTTTACCACAGAGAGAGAAGATTAAAAGATGTCACAACATGAAGTTGTTCAACTGGGAACTGTTCTTCACTCATTCTTAATCCACTTGTGCCTAGTAGTGGCTTTCACATGTGTGACATCCATTGTTGGTGATGGATTAAACTGAAAAAGTCAGCAATAAATTATTACTAACTTACTGCACTGATTCTCTGAAAGAAGGGTGAAAAATATCCAAATGAGTTGTTTTAAGGTTTTAATACCTTTAATGTAAAATAGCTGAAATAGACATGTGCAGAAATTGCTAAGACTGAAAAAAGTGAAAATCAGCCTCTGACCTACAAACATTTAATAGACAAGGTTTGATTTCAGTTACAGCAATATAAATCTAATTATGTCTCTTGAAATCAATTTTTTAATTAAGTTTACACTATCTAAAAGATAAGAACTGACCAAAGGAAAGCGACAAGAGTTAAATTTTAGTGAAATTTCAGCATATGTATTATTAATTCCACTTTCTGGGGCAGATATATTTTAGCTTATTATTGTCTACCTTTTGTTCAGAATTCTTTCAGCAGGCAGCTTTGGATTACAAAGGCTTTATTTCCTTTTCAATCCAATACAATGTGCATGTTCTTGGCAACTCAATGAAATGCTTTTATAAATCTAAATAGGTTTGTTAGAGTGTAGACAGCTGGAATTACCACTTAATATGGGAGGACATTCACATGATTTTTGGTGCCAAACACTGGAAATGGAAGAAGCAAATTTATTTACATGTCTTATCTAGACAACTTGGGCAATCTGTAAAACATATTTTGCCAAGACATGCTGACAGAACACTGTTCAAAGGGAACTCGGATTCAAATCAGTAATAACTTAGTCATCTTCAAAGCACCTTATAAATACTAACACACAAATTTGAGTATAAAATGAGCAATTTACCTTGTAATAAGACAGTGTCTCAGTAGAAAACTTAGTGAATGGTATAGAGAAGGTAGATGAGAAGTTTCTGTCTCATAATGCAAGAAAGGAACATTCAGTGAAATTGAAACGTGTCAAATTCAAAACTGATGAAAAGAAATATTTTAACATACTGTGTAATCAGACTCTGGAACTCACTGCCTGAGGATGTAGCTGAGGTAAAGACCTTAGCGAGATTCAAAGAGGGATTGGACACTTACATGAATAACAAGACTATCCAGAGTTATAACAATTAATGCTACAAGAGTATTGGAAGAGATATAAAACTGCAGGTCTTAAACCAATCTAACTATTCGGGATTAGAATGAGATCCTCATATGGGCAGATTATCCCACGTATGCCTATTGTGGGGTTTCTTGCACCTCACTTTGAAGCATCGGGGGCTGGCCCAAAGGTGTACTGGTTAAAAAAAAAAAAGGTGGATAACCTAAACTCCATATTCCCCAAACGAGAAGTGGATAAACTCAGTTGACCAGAGTTTACTCTTGACTCCATTACTGGGCTAGTCTCTATCAGAAACAGGATACTGGATAGATAGAGTAAGGATCTGATGCAATATGGCAATTTCTATGTTCCCATGTATGTCAGCACCAGTTGGTTCACAGCTTCTACTCAAACTGCTCACGTGGTCTGAAATCTGAATCAAATCATAATGACAAGCCAGGAAACATATGAATGTTAGCATCTGTGGTTAGCAAAAAGGGAATTTCTTGCTCTAAAAGTGAGAACTATACTCAGTTTAAAAAAACAGAACTGAAAAACATATTTCAGTTCAACTGACAACCCACATTTCAACAATATATTCTGAGCTACTCACTGGTGTCTTTATTTGCCTTTCTAACAATAAAGTTAAATGCACTCAACTTAAATCTAAACTAATATGTGATGTAGAAAAGGCCCAGAAACAATACATGCACATATATATAACAGCCAACAGGTTATATAAATACTTCATCTGAGCAGCCCACTGATAGGCAACACCACTGCATCTACTCCCCGGCCTTAACCACTCTTTTATACTACCCCTTTCACATTGGGAAAGTAATGGAGACCCAGTGTTTTATTTTAGTAGAATACAGATATTTTAAGGTTGGTATGAGCCCTCTTCATTCTCTCTAACTTCTTATATCAGAGGGGTAGCCATGTTAGTCTGTATCCACAAAAACAACAAGGAGTCCGGTGGCACCTTAAAGACTAACAAATTTATTTGGGCATAAGCTTTCGTGGGTAAAAAATCTGAAAAAGTGGGGTTTTTACCCACAAAAGCTTATGCCCAAATAAATTTGTTAGTCTTTAAGGTGCCACCAGACTCCTCGTTGTTTAAGTTCTTATATCTTAACCATTATTCTGTATATATTGCTGTGTTGTTCCCACCTCCAGGGTTTTCAAATAAAAAAAAACAAAAAAACTAACAACCTGAAGAATCACTGCAATTTTTCCTTTGGTTCTAGTAATTGGCATGCTAAATTTATGGTTTAATACAAAATAATGGGGAAAAGAGAAATGCTGGATGATCATAATGAAGGTACAGTTATTTTGTTTTATTAGGCCAATTCAGTGGCATCTTTAATATTTTGTATAACATTTACAACCTGTTTCTTGTATCATAAAATATAAAATGATTTTCTGTGATGACTGCAGTACTGCTTTATTGAAGTCTTTGAGAAGTAGTGACTGTATTTATTGGAGCCCTTTATTTTACAAGCAAAACAGCATCTCAAACTGAAGGTTTTGTATTAGTGGGCCTTTTTCTGAAAATATGCTTCCATAAATAGAAATAGAAAAAGAAAAGTTGTAAAATATCACCTATAAACATACGCAACACTGCATAAAATACAAGTGATCTGTCCCACTAAATCTTTTAAACAATTCCAACAAAATATATTTATTTTAGAAAATAGATATCGTTTAAACACTCAGAGAAAACAGATCAGTTTTCTTAACATTTAATCTTAAGCCAATTAAATGGGATGTTGAGTAGAGGGTTTCACATAAAATGAACAAAAAAAAAAATCTATATGCAAATTATAAACCTTTTATGGCTTTGTAAGAGAAATTTTTGAACCAGCTAAGGAATAACGCTAATAGAGACAAAAAATTGCTTTAAAGATGTAGGACTTTAGCTCTTCATTTAACAAAAGCTTCATAGTAGAGATTTGAAACTTGAAATTCCAAAAAAGAAATCATTGCGAAACATTAGTGCACATCGCAAAAGGACATAAGTAAAATCTCAAGAAAAGAAAAGCAAGTTCTTGACTAGGAAGATGTTTCCTTTTTAAATGCACAGTATCATTTGTTCTCTTACACATATTAAGTCAGTGGGAGCTGTGCACATATAGTCAACAGTAGAATCTGGCCTTATGTAAGACAGTTCTTTTATTGCTGTTTAATTTTTAAAAAAATGCTCATAGGATAGATTTCAGAGACTGGAACAGTGGGCTTGAAAAACAGACTAATTCTCTGTTGGATGCATTCTTATCTTGTTTTCAGACAGAATAATTATGGCACACAATTACAGTACTGTATTTCAAATATGATGAAGTGAACATAGAATAGACTGTACTGAAATTTTAAAATATCTTTTGCTACAAAGTTAGTTTTGGATTAATATGTAACAAAATAAATAATGAAGTGTGACTGGCTGTAAGTTGACTTTTTTAAAACAGATAAGAGTGCATCAAGCTTGCACAATAAATTAAAAATTAAATCTTAGCTTTTATAAACTTTGAAATTGATTTTAAATATTTTGGATTGGTCCAAAGCTCTATATTTCAGTAATAAACTGTTTTACAACTGTTTTGCAATGCTGTGAATTTTTCCTGTGAAACACAGTACATCTTATACAAGAAAAAACTGATGCATGTACATTATACTACAGAGTTTGAATATGCTCAACTTTGATTATGTGTAGGATAATCAAAACAATGCAGACTATTTTCAAGTATCCCTTTAAATATCTGACAGTGTAACATTCATTGACTACAACCAGCCAATCTAAAAAAAATCCCCTTATAACTTAAATTTAAAGGGTCCAATCCAGCATTCCTTATAAACTGGGAGTTTTGGGTATGGGAGGGATGCAGGACCAGGTCCTATATATCAGCAGTCTTTGGGGGAGAGGGGGAGAATCAACAAAATAGGAATGCCCACCTACCTTGGTAAAAACAAAACTATGAAATCTTCATACACTGATCTTACATTATCAACTCTTCCCATTCTGTTTGAATGCTTTAAGCAACATATTAGTTATAAAATGTTTGACTTCACATATTGATGAAATGTTCAATGTCTCTGCAGTATGTATATCTTCCATTCCATCTTATGTAGAAGATTCAGTTGTGCCACCATAACTACTTTTTCCAAATGATGCTAAAGTTCATCATGTTTAAAAACTGTAACCAAAAAATAACAATGATATATATTCGCTCATATTTAAGCAGCAGTGCTGTAATACATTCTAAAATGTTAAAAAGGCCCCAATATCTTCAGGAGCATTTTATTTATTCCCAGAGTCCTAAAAGTCAGATCACATATTTAAAAATTCACTGCATTTTGTAGACGCTGATAACAATTGACCATAAGCATTTATAAATAATCAAAATGACTAAAGAAACTATTAAGTATTATTTAGTAGCAGAGTGCATTTATTTGCCTTCTAATTTTTGAGCTATTATGGTTCACATTTTCATGATTTTCTCTGCAACCGCTGGGGCTAAAATATTTTTAAAATAAAAGTTGAAATTCTCACATAACTACCTGACTTCCAGAGCTTGAGTTTAACAAAAAACAAAAACAAACAAAACACTCCACCAAATATTGCAAGCCTCCTACTCATGAGAGCTGTCAACAATGAGATTATGCCAAGTTAGTGTTACATAAAGTAAATAAAATATGTATTTGTAATTTAAAGCCCCATAATGTTGTGATTTCATTTTCTGTTATAGGTGAGCTAGTAGCTCAATGCTTCTCATTATAAGACTCCATTTCAATTGCCTATAACTTTGTCAAACTAACTGTCTGGGGAGAAATTTAACATGCTGGATTTCTGTCTCAGGCTGAGCAATTTTGGAAAATTTCAGCCAAAATAATTAATCTGTTTCCAAGAATGAGCCTATGGAAAATACACTGTTTTGCCAATGTTCAGAATGTTGGTAACTTTTTAGAGCTACTATATTTTGAGCAGGGACTTGAAACTTTGCAGGATGTGGCCTTTGTGTCTGAGGGCTTGGCTACACTGGCACTTAATACCGCAAGAAAGCCTCCCTTACAGAGTGCTCTACCTCACTCCCCATCCACACGAGCAAGGCACGTAGAACGCTCTCACTCCCTGGCTAGAGCGCCCCTGGTACTCTACCTCCAAGAGAGGGATAACAGCTGTTGCCTATTGGCTGAGATGCCCCAGGGTCAGCATGAACGAGTTACGTTACAGCATTCTGACTGACCTCCGGAAACATCCCATAATTCCCTTAAGTCAAGTGGCCTCTCTTCTCTTTGTTGTGAAATTGGCTGAGGAATGCAGAAGTGCCTTTTCAGAGCTCCATTTCAGACAGTGGCTGCTTATCTGCAATGGGGCAAAGCAAACATTTACTGAGTGAATGAATGAGAGGCGGGGGGCTAGGGGATCTGAATTTACAAGACAGTGTGCTGACACACTCTCAGCACTCCAAAAACCCACCCTTTCTCTCTCCCCACATACAAACAACAAACCTCCCCCACCCCCACCCCCATTTGAAAAGCACAGTTGCAGCCACTTGAAAGCTGGGATGGCTTTCCATAATCCACCGCTCCCAATACAGCTGCAAATGCTGTAAGTGTGGCTATGCCAGTGCACTTGCAGCTGTCAGTGTAGCCAGACTGCAGCACTTTCCCAAGTGTGCTCTCCAAAGGCTGGTTTAACCCAAAGTAATCTACAGCTGCAAGTGTAGCCAAGCCCTGAGAGATGTCTTTTGACATCTTTGTGAAAATCCACCCAAATTTGACCAGTTTATAAGCCTTTTAAAAACACCCTGCAGTTTGCATATGCTCAGTAGAGACTTGCTGGACCAGGGTTTCTCAAACAGAGGTCGCTGCTTGTGTAGGAAAAGTCCCTGGTGCGCCGGGCCAGTGTGTTTACCTGCCCCATCTGCAGGTCCGGCTGATCGCAGCTCCCGCTGGCCATGGTTCGCTCCTCTGGGCCAATGGGAGCTGCTGGAAGTGGCAGCCAGTAAGTCCCTCGGCCTGCGCCACTTCCACCACTTCCAGCAGCTCCCATTGGCCCAGAGCAGCGATCCACGGCCAGTGGGAGCCGCGATCGGCTGGACCTGTGGACGGGGCAGGTAAACACACCGGCCCAGCCCGCCTGGAGCTTTCCCTACACAAGTGGCGACTTCTGTTTGAGAAGTCCTGTGCTAAACCATAGCTAAGCTCCCCAAAGATTCCATCAGCACTGGGCATGCTTCAGACAAGGGATGACAAGGAATTGCCCTGCAACTGCAGATCTGGACTGCTGTGGGCTGTCCAGGGCTAAGGTCTGGGCAGTGGAACTGACAGAAGGGAGATAGTCTCTTGTATGCTCTTAATGGCTCCAGCAATGAGGAAACTGCCTGATGGGAATGCACAGAGGGATGGTGGGAGGAGCAGATTGGGATAATGAGCCTGAAGATGGAAACTGGGACTTGGACGCTGATCTAGGGACAAGGGGAAGGGAAATGGAGGCTGTGATTGGGAGCTTGGTAAAGAAATACTGGCACTGGCTGGGCAAGAAGACTGAGACTGGGAGCTGTGGAGGAGGAGGATGGGAACAAGTGGGGTGGGGGGTAAGAGGTGTGGGGGAGGGACCAAGATGCAGATTTGTCAGTGGATGAGCAAAAAAAGTGGGACCAATAACTTGCGGGGGGTGAGAATGAGATTGAACAACGGGTCAGGGAAGGGGGGCTGGAAGTCAGCGTGGACAGGAAAAACATGGTTGAAGGAAGGGCTCAAACTTAGGGGGAAAAAGGTGGAAGAAGTGTGCCCACTAGAGAACACACTCCTCTAGAGCCTGGAATGGAACCCAAGATTTCTCAGTCTCACAATTCCTGTGATGTTAGCAAATATCTGTGAAAATCACTTGCAAAGTGTGTGTCTCATCTCCCTCTAATGATGATCCATATGGAGGGTGATAACCAATTGCTGCTATCAGTTAGTCTCTTAGCTCAAGTGTCAGAGGTCTGCACAGTGATTCTAAAGAATCCAACTATGCCGATGAACCATGTGGGTGTCAATATGATGCCACACTCTGGAAAATGGTTACTTACATGTACAATATCTGTTGTTTGAGTTGTGCTGTACATGTATACATTCCACGGCAGGTGTATGTGCACCTAATGCACTCGACTTGGAAACTTTTGCAAGCCATACCAGCAGGTGGTGAGTATGCCTCTGCTATACTCATACGCCAAGTCGAGCGTTTAAAGGGGAGTGAATGCTGGCTCCCTCTCCGTTCTCAGCACTGCCAGTGAGCTAAATCCAAAGTTGCAGGGAAGATGGTAGTAATAGTGGCAGTAGGGGTGTGTGGTGTTTATTTGTGGACAGCTTATCTTGAAGAACAATAGTAACTGTACACGTAACTAACTGATTTCTCCTTGGAGTGATTGTGCAATTTACATTTGCAGGATCAGTTTCAGGAGCAGATGCTTGAGCACCAACTTCCAGGGATGCTGTCCCACCAGTCTTTTTTAAATTTTGTTTTTTTGCTTGGGGGGGGGTGAGGAGAGGGGAAAAGGATAGGGAGGGTGAAAATGTTTTCTGCATGTTAACAAAAGGGTTAGGGTTGCTCCTTTACATTCTGCTGTAGGTGGCTCACAAGGAGTTTCCTTACATGTGGTGGGACTTTGGGCTACTTGAAGAGAGACTCCAGCACCAACTTGATGATTCTGATGTAATCTCAGGAAGCCTGAGTAACACCACAGTGTCTGGAGAAGGTTTGTACAGATGACCACATTGCGGCTTTGCAAATGTCTACTATAGAAATGTTGCTCAAAAAGGCAGATGCAGTGGCACGCGCCTTCATGGAGTGGGCTGTTATTCTACCTGGAAGAAAGATCTTTGCTGGACTTTAGCAAAGCCTGGTGTACTCACAAATGTGAATTATGTTAAATCATAAAAGATTGCCCTTTAATCCTGCCTGTTTCGAAGCCAGCAAAATCTGGTGAGAACAGCTTGCTGCAGATGATGCCAATGGGCAATGTCTGAGAGGCTCAGTTCTTCTTGAGGCATCCTGAGGTCTCTGCTGCTGGTAGAGTCTGTACTGCATTTGGGGATTAAACCACTTCCCCTCTGTCACTGGGGTACAGAAACCCAGCAAATAAAGGGCCATGTGAAGGTCTTTCAATGTGCGCACTGCATCATCAGTTTTTTCAGTGAACAGCTTAACACCTTTGAACAGTAGATCTTCTATTGTATTTTATGGTTCTTTTGAGATGCTGGAGGCCTGCAACCAAGAAGAATCTCTCATTGAAATGGCTGTAGCTATCAGACATGATATCTGAGTTGTTGGTAGCTGCTTGGAAGAATATGTAAGCACTGAGATGACCTTTAGATACTATGGTCAAAAAACGATCCCTTTATTCCTCAGGCAGTTTTCCTACACATTGTGGAATTGCTCTACAGTTAATAAAGGTGTATTTGGACAAGAATGCCTCCTAAGTTGACACCCTCATATGAAGGCTGAGACTTTCTGCCATATAGATCTAGTCTCTTATATTCCTTACCTTTCGGGGTAGTTTTACGGTGAGACTCCCTTGAACGCTCATTTTCTCCACTAACGAGTCTGGGATGGCATGCATAAAAAAAAAACTTGGATTCTTTCTGAGGGACTTGGTATATTTTGTCCACCCATTTGGCAGTGGGTGGAATAGAGACCTGAGTCTGCCAAAAGGTCTTTCCAGGTTTCAGCAAGGCTTATTTAATGGGAAGGGCAACCCTTCCAGGAGCAGGAGTTTGCAAGATGTCCTGTAGTTTGTACAGATTGTCTTGCACAAATTCTTCCTGTATTTCCAGAGATGTGGCCACTTGCCTTATGAAGTCCTGAAAAACTTTCAAGTCCTCAGGAGGAGGTGATGTCAACTCTGGGGTGATGGCCTCATTTGGAGAAGAGGAAGAACTATGAGGGAAAGGGAAATATGTAGATGTTTCTCCCTAGTGTCCTCTTTCTCTGTGAGCACAAATAAAAAAGGAGGTTGTAGGATTAGAAAAGGATCTTCTCTAGGTGCCACAGGTACAGAATGTGACTTTCTCCTGCACTGGTGGTCGACAGGGGCCTACATGGTCTTGAAGAAGGCCAGTAAGTCTGAGCACAGTCGTCTTTGTATTGCCCACAGTGGAGGGCACCATACTGGGGCATTGCTATAATAATGATTTTGCTCTGGAGTTGGGGAAGCTCTACAACATTTTATGTACGGCAGCCTAAATGACCTATTAAAGATATGGGTCTATCATGATCAGAGTTCAAAGAGGAGGAAATATAACTATCCTCAGTAAATTGTGGAGCAGTCCCTGTAGGCAACAGAGGAGGTCTCAGCCCTGGGGACACCCAGTGATATCCGTTGGGTACAAAAAGTTGACTAAGGATTTGATGGTGCTGATGGATGAGGCAGTCCAAATGCAGACAGATGAGTCAATGGAACCAAAATAATATACATCAACAAAGTGGATGGAACTACTGGAACTGTGGTGGTAAGTGAAGATGCCAGTGCTGGCAGTAATGGTAAAGTTGAGGCCACAGAGACTAGAATTGCACAATCCAACAAAGGAGAGTCTGGGAGAGGGAGACACAGAAGGTCTTTTGCCACAAAGAATGCCTGTGGCACCAACAGCAGAAGTAAGTGCTTGAACGCCGACACTGGTGGTGCTGGAGTTGACGGTAGTGGGGTCAAATATTTCACTAGTAAGGGTGAAGACATTAGTCTTGATGGTCCCACTGGTACTGCCTTGGACAGTGCCAGTGAGCATCAGGGCTTATAGTGTTGGGATATGTAAGGGTTAAGTAGAGACCTGGGAAACCGCTGGTGTGTTGGTATGGTATTAGGGAGTAGAGTCACAAGCAGGCATCGTTTCTTCACTTGATAGATAAGTGTCATCCCTTGCCCTCCCCTTCAGCTTGTTGGGAATAAATAAGTGTTGCAACTGCATAAGAAATGTAGTTGTCTAACGGATACTTTTGTGTAAAGAAGCGTTATCTCCCACTCCCTTCCTTTCCCAGCTATATAAACAAGCTCAGGATCATGGCCCCTCCCTCCATCTCCTGAGAACTGCTGATTAAGGGAACTTGTAGCAACAATTATTGCAAAGAAATGTATTTTCAAGGTAAAAACATATGTACAATATCTGTAATGCTGTAATCAGTCAATAGGGATGGGTTTAATCATAGTATGGGAGTTTCTATTACTTAAAAAGGGTTTTGGGGGGTTGTAGCGAATGTAGGTATTTACGTAGATAAAAGAGTGTGATGTAATTAATTCAGCGTTTACTCAACAACTGGGTCGAGGGGAACAAGTACCACAATAAAGAAGCATGTCTACTCAATCTGCCTCTGGGTCGACCTGCTCATCATTCTCTAACAGCCAGTGCCAGCAGTAAAGGTAAAGTTGAGGGCATTGAGACTAGAACTGCACAATGCAGCAAAGAGTCTGGGAGAGGGAGACACAGAAGGTCTTTTGCCACAAAGAATGCCTGTGGTACCACCAGCAGAAGTAAGTGCTTGAACGCTAACACTGGTGGTTCTGGAGTTGATGGTAGTGGGGTCGAAGATTTCTCTAGTAGGGGTGAAGACATTAGTCTTGATGGTCCTGCTGGTGCTACCTTGGACAGTACCAGTGAACATCAGGGCTTATTACCAGACCTCATCTTGGCACTGGAAGACTTCTTCAGAACTTTCTTCTTCAAAATTGTAGCAGTCTCTGAGAGTGAGGAGAGTTTTGTGCACTTTGAGAAGGTCATGGGAGAAAATGATGAGCGATGTTTCTCACCAGATTTTGGTTTATATGCTGAGGCAGTCAGGTGGGAACTCCTTGTGAATAAACTCAGTCTATCCTCTCATGGTCAGGGTTGGGCTCTGAAGAGGGATGCACTACCTTCTAAGGAAGATGTATTTTAAAGCTGGAAATCCCTCTTTTTTTTTTTTTCTTTTTGAGAAGGAGGTACAAATAGGGTATTTGTTCTTCACATGTCCCTCACCTAAGCAGATTAGGGAACTTTTGTTCCTGTTATTAACAGAGATCATTGGCCTGTATGTGGCACATTGTTTGAAATTTGGGAATTTCTGCACAGTAAAATCCCAGATAAATTCACTAACTTACTTACTACACTAAAATAATATTAAATTAAGCTACAAGTATAAAAAAAAAAGTCTCCTAAAGACTAGCTAACCAAAGCTCAAGAGCATCAGGGAACTCCAGCTCTCACCATGAGTGATAAGACAGAACTGACAAGGAGACTGCAGTCATGCCCCTTTATACTGTCATCCTGGCGAATGAGGACAGCAGAAGTGCACATGCTGCCTGATGATACGGCTGACAAAAATCTCCAACTCAAGTGCATTGGGTGCACCTACACCTACAGTGGAATGTGTATGTGCAGAATCACTAAGAATTATTTCTGTTTTTTTTTCAGTTTTTTTTCAGTTTGCTTTTTTAAAAAGCTAAGAAATTACATATAAAACTATGTGAAAAGATTATTAAGGTTACAAAGTCAAGCACTCAAAAGCTAGAAAAAAACAATATTAAAGTTGCACAGGTAACCTTAACTCAGTCCTCTTGTAGCATATGCATTATGGTTAGGACTTCTGATTTTCAGTTTTAACTAATAAATACTGACAAAACAATCCCGACAACAAAAAAAGTGTTTATCCTATAAATACTGCAAAAACACCAGAAATGATTACTTGTATCTAAGGGCTTGTCTACAGGAGCAATAATGCGGACTATGGGGTGTTTCTTCTAAAGTGTAGTAATGGATTGTGCATTAGTTGGTCAGTGTAGACCCTACTGGTAAGCATTAATGGTTCCCTACTGAGCTTTAACATAGTGTTATTTTAAACAGTATTATGTTAAAGTGCACTAAGAACATTACAACATAATATATAATGTAATGAGTAATGGGGATAATAGCATCCCCTTACCTCACAAAGGCATTGTGGAAAAAAAAAAGTATTAATACTTCTGAAGCACTCATACATTACAGTAAGGGACACCACAGAAAAGCCCCATGAGGAAATTAATAATTCTGTCTTCACTGAATCATGTGCAGTGAATAAGACCTGGGCCCACATATTGAACAATAAGGACAAAACAAAATATTAAACTGTTGCTAATAAGCAACCCCCACAAATCTGTTCACTGCATGAGGCGTGGGTAGTGTTGAAAAATACCAAATGATCATGTAATGAAAAAATACTATAATGCATATAAACAATGGGGCCAAATTAAAATTGCACAAGCATGACCTAACTTTTGACTGATTGACTTTGCAACCTTAATTATTTTCTTTTAACTGTTTTTATGTGTAATTTGATCTTTCTCCACTTCATAATACATTTACAAAGTTGACTCTGTTTATTAGTCTGCATTTTGAGATACTATAGAATTTACACCAGAAACAGTATCAAGAAATGTTTTATAGAGAATAAAACGAACAATCAAGTGATTATGAAGTAAATTTCAAACTGGGCTATAATTGCTGCCCAATAAGTTTTAATTTTGAGGACACCAATGAGGACACCACAAAGTTAAACATTTTGGGTGAAGTCCTGTTCCTGCTGAAGTCAAAGTAAATGTTGCCACTGATGTCAATAAGGCCGGGATTTTATCCTTTCAATGTAGTTTTTAGGCACAAAGGCATCATGTAACTAATACAACGTATACAACTTCCTCAAGAGAACGGAGAATGACTCAAGGCACAATACATATGTATGCTAGCCCCAATCTTTGCTTAAATTGCCAGTGAGAAATCAGATAAACATGCATGCGAAAAAGCTTATTCTCTTACCTTTTCGAGAAGACTTAGTCAAGTTTTTCTTCCCTTTTTCAATCTGCTTTATTAGCTTTCGTATTTCAGAGTCATACTGAACCCATTCTGGGACTATTCTCAATGCAGCCTTTAGTTTGGGTTCTTTGGTTTTGGGGTTATTGCACTGCAAGTATAAAATATATCACTCTCGAAAAAACACCAAGCATTCTAAGTAAACACAAGTATTCTCTTCAGCATTAGTGATGGAAAAACAACAGGTCACTAAACAAAACACTGCTAAAAACTAGTTACAAACTTAAACACTGACTAGGACAACAATGAGTGTTTCACTATGTATCCCTTTTGAAATCAATGTGGGCTATTAATTCACTGGAAAACAAACTGTGCCAAAACAAATTTTAAATGTTTTAAAGAAATTAAATAACTATTATGCAAATTGGCAAAAAATCCACCTATTAATATTTTGCAGTACAGCAGAGCACAATAGAACTATTATTTACCATACCTTTCAGTCACTACTCCTTTAGTCATTCTAAACATCAGGCTAACATTCTTTATATTTGATAAGCAGGACCATCTGTCACTAGCCCATAGGAATGTCTTCAGTCTCCTATATAATCATTCATCTCTCTCAGTTACCTTATACCTAATTAGCTATTCTGTTAGCATTACAAATCACTTGAAAGGGCAACATACAGTATGAAATGGTCTATAAACCAAAATCTGATAGTTATTGAAATACTTTTCACTTCTATTGGTCTCCTCTTTGAAGAGATAATCAAATATTTTGTCACGTGCCCAGTGGTACTGTAATGCTACTTCAGGAATTGCCAAGTATTAGGAATATACTGATACATTGATTTTAGATAACTAAGATCTCTGTCTCTCTATCTAAGTCTATGAGACTGTCTTTAGTGGAGTCTGCAAAAGACATTGATTAGCTGGGTAAAGGGATTTAGGAAGTGAAAGTAGATGGAAGTGATGATAAAGTGAAAAAGACCATATAGTCAGACTGATAAATTAACTCAAACCGATTTAAAAAGAACTCTTAACGCTTTAGATATATGTGCCAGACCAACATAAGACCTTAATGAAAAAAAAAGGACTTCCCTGGCCATTTTGTGATCTTTGGATTAGAAAAAATTGAAGAATAATGACTGATCCTTACATGATGCTACAAGGGAAGAAGGATCAGCAAAATAAACTCAAAACTTTATATAAATTAAATCAACATGAGTAAGGTAAGGCATAAATAATCTCTCTCACACAAAAACTCATCTATTCCCAGGAAGATCTGAACTAAGCATAGAGTAGTGTGACATCTTTTTTACTTTCATAGTGTTAGGGAAAAAACATTTGGTCACTTCCTGTGCATTTCAATTCTCAAATATTATGTCTCATAATTAGAGATGGTCAAATAATGGAAAAAATATTCACAACTTCTGCCTCCCCCTAATTTTGGCAAAATTTTGTTTTGACAGAAATATTCCAACCAATTCCATAAGTAATGCTAGAAGTGGTTGCCACTGATTTCCACTAACCAAGGGCTCCTCACAACAGCTTACTCCAATAAAAGCAAAAATGGTATGAAAGCTATAAAATATACACAATAAACCTTTGGTAACAGACACCGAATGATTATTATTCTTCAGGACAACTATGCCTGGATCTATAATCTGAGATCACAGTGGGTCAAGACTGCAAAACATATGCCTTCAGAAATAAGTTACAGGTGAGGAACATTTTTCTCTCCCTCCTCCAAGCCCTTCTCTACACACACTTTTCATAGTATGTTTTATACATGGGCGTGCATACCCCCCCATCAGTTAAGATATAGGAATGATTTCATAATTTATCTATCAAGTTCTTTTCATCATGTGACCTGAATTCTGCCACCAATTCATCTCTCTAGAACTTAATACAACATTCCAAATCCTTACAGTTTCCAATAAATTGCTATCGTTTAAAATCAATGTTCCAGAAATATTTTTCCTCCTTTTTTCCCCCAATATGGAATCTCTCTCTCAAATTATGCCTAACAAGTCTCTTCTTATCTCCCCAACCAATCTGTACTGCTGAGGCTGACTGAGGATTAAAGGCTCACTGGTAATACTCCTCAAAAGGAGGCTGAGCCTTTCGGTGCTACAGAGGGAGTGCAGTACTGGCACACAGGGACCAGCTACACTTAACAACCTTTCAAATACCTTACTGTAGTTCTACTGTTTGCTTGAAGATAGGGGAAGGAGAGGGAAACGATATAGGACAGTAGGGAAAAGAGTTTGCTATTATTATCCAGTATAGCCCAGCAGCCTCCAAAGCTGAAACTGCAAATTAAGCAAAAAATTGGGAAAAGAGCTATTCCTGTAATCTGCTCTGAGAGGAAATTTTGCGGAGGCATATTACTGGGCTTCAGCCACTTATTCAAAGGGAGTCTGTGCTGCAGAACTTTCCAGCACAGCTGCCTCCATGTCACTCAGTGGGTGATAATAGAACCAGTAGCCATCAGAACTGACAGGGTCTTGTATATGAGTACAAAGCTAAATTTCATATCTTATCAAACATGAAGAAACTTGGGTTAATAAAATGACATTTTCATCAACTCTTAATTGACTTACCAAATCAATTGTTTTAGCCTTTTCCTTTGATTCATCGTTACACCAGGTTTCACACCAGAGCCATTCTTGAGGGAGAGACTTAATGGCCAATTGATGAATCATATTATTGGGAAGATCCTGGATAATTACGTAACAAATCACAAAATTAGTAACCCTGAATTTTGATATGCTAATTATCAGATACCAAAAACTGAATTATAGCACTACTACTTGAAGGAGAAAGCAGAGAACACTTCTCTCTGTTTTTATTTCTGTGAAGTATTTTTACTCTCTAAGTTTCTCTCTCTGTGCTTGTCTATTTGTTTTTCAAATTGGTTAATAACTGCTAGTCTTTGGTATCCAGTCCCATCGCTTAATTACAATACGAGTATGGAGGTTTTCCTTGTATTGCCATAATGTGTGGTCTTCTCTTATTCAATTCATATTCTGATATTTGATGCTGCTTCTACCTGATATTTATGGGTCTGCTTCAGCAACCTTATTCACAGTAAGTGCTAATCAATATAAAGGTTGTAGAATTAAGTCCTGTGAAATTATCAAAGCATAACTGAATCACTTCCCATTCCCCAAACGTCCAAAACTATTTTTCTTAAACTTCTTCCAAGAGCAAAATGCTAATACTGCATTCTACAATCCATTTACTTTTTATTTTATTTTTTAAAAGAAAGGCAGACTTCAGGGTGCTATTTTGAAAAAGGTAAAAGTAATAAAAGTCTTTCCTATGCTCTTCTCCTAACTCAAATTTCCTTGTTTTTAACCCATCTTTACACAATGGGTTCCAGATGCCTATTGTTGATACACTGTATAGTCAATTGCTTGATCGCACGTTGGTTCTTTATGAACTATTCTTGAGACCAAATAACCGGTGTCAGTTAGGTGTATTCCTATAAACCAGTAATAATATAGCACAGGAAAAAGGTTCTGTGATACCAGTCTCAGGGAAGACATCTCATGCAGCATGTTAACATTCACCTTACATAGAAGATGTGTTCCCAAAGTTACATCCCTAAAGCCACCTTTTTATACTCTACCTGATTACAAATAAATGGTACCGTATACGTCATGTGAAACTAGATTTAACCAATCCGCTTTCTACTTTTTTTTTCTGGTACCACTGTGTACCCCTTATCTCTTTGTTCTGAACACATTCATTCCAAGTAGTAAGGGGTGTGAAGTTAATTTCTTGGTTTGTACAAGGGTAGAAGAATCTCGTTTTGTCCTCTTCATTTGGAACACTACAGTATTGGCCTGTGAGAATAAATCCCTGACTATTGCTATAGTAAAATAATCATATGTCCTGATCCTGAAAATTTTCCTATCAACTTAAGTCAAATCTTACTTCAACTAATGCAAGGTGTTATGGGGGCACTTAGCATAAGAGAACACGATTATAGTAAAGGTGTAGGCCAATTTAGGCTATCTAACAGTTATAATATTTGGGCTTAATGCATACTAAAATATATGTGGTGCAGATAATGCATATAACTAATGATGCTAATGCCCATGTTTTGTTGTGTATAGGGAACAGGATCTAAGAATAAGTGTGATATCACTCAAAATTACAAAGCCAGCCTTGCACAATATATCTTCAGATACTCAGGTCCAAAGTTAAAAAAATATAGATGCAACTGTTGCATCTGCTGATAAGCAATTTTGCACATACCCACTGTGTTTATATTTGAAAAAGTAAATCTCAATATCCAAGTACTACTATGGTCATAAATATTTTTGTTTTCTTGACAATTCATAATGTATTATAAACAGGAGAGAACAAAGTACCATATTTGTACTCGATCTGTAAAAGATCTAATGCATTTTAAAATATGTATCTAGAATTACTTGGTGTGTTTAGACAATGACATGGAAAGATTATACTAAGTCTGCATCAAGTATCAAGATACTTACTTACATATTAACTTAAATTTAAATGTTTGCTATTTTGCAAAAAAAGTTCCACGAACTTGGGAAGATCTAATAAGTGGACCATTACCATCTCAAATTCAAGTGAAACCAAGATTGTTCCTCTACTGCACCTCACTGACTTTCTAAATGGAATCAGAATTCTTGAGTGAATAGAAGTTTGTGAATGTACAAATGGAGGGTGCCACAAGGTTATAAAGATTAGAAGGGTAGTAGCATACAGATAGCTATTCACCAGTTGCATGGTTTAAAACAGATTATTGAAGTTGTGTTATTAAACATAAAAGTCAATTCAAGTGGTTATCCTTTCAGAGGAATACCTTATCTACAGTAACTGCCTTAATACTTCTAGAAGGTGAAGTAAAAGAAAAAAAATCATGGCAAAGAGAAATAGCTGTTGTAACAGCCAAGATCATTTTAATCATCTGAGTCAGTCAGATGCTACCAGCAGAAGGCTGATTTTCTTTTTTGGTGGTTTGGGTTCTGTAGTTTCCACATCATGGGGGTTACCTTTTAAGACTTCTGAAAGCACACACTCGTCCCTCTCAGATTTTGGAAGGCATTTCAGATTCTTAAACCTTGGGTCGAGTGATGTAGCTATCTTTAGAAATCTCACATTGGTACCTCCTTTGCATTTTGTCAAATCTGCTGTGAAAGTGGTCTTAAAACAAACAGCACGTCATCATCCGAGACTGCTCTAACATGAAATATACAGCAGAATGCGGGTAAAACAGAACAAGAGACATACAATTCTCCCCCAAGGAGTTTAGTCATAAATTTAGTGCCAGATGCACTAAAGTTTCATTATGTCCCTTCATGCTTCAACCAGCATTCGAGAAGATATGCATTCATGATAATGGGTTCTGCTCGATAACCATCCAAAACAGCTGACTCTCTGCAAAAATAGACTGGAATTGTTCCCTGCAGTCATGTGGCAGATCTTCAGTAAAGGCCATGAGCTTGTTGTAATTAGTAAAGTTATACTTGGCCATGGTCATCTGAAAGTTTGCAATCCAGAACGGCAAGGTGGTGGTGAAGTATGAAAGAGATCCAGTAACTTCTGATCCTTGGCATAGAGGGGTAGCCCTCAAGAACTGCTGCCAACCCCTCTCATTCACAGCATCCACTGCAAGAAAATTAGGTGGCTGGTGAGTCTTGCCCACATGCTCAGGGTTTAGCTGATCACCACATTTGGGGTCGGGAAGGAATTTTCCACCAGGGCAGACTGGCAGAGGCCCTGGGGTTTTTTTGCCTTCCTCTGCAGCATGGGGTATGGGTCACTTGCTGGAGGATTCTCTGCACCTTGAAGTCTTTAAACCACAAGCTGAGGACTTTAATAGCTTAGACATAAGTCAGGGGCTTATTACAGGAGTGGGTGGGTGAGATTCTGTGGCCTGCATTGTGCAGGAGGTCAAACTAGAAGATCATAATGGTCCCTTCTGACCTTAAAGTCTATGAGTCTATGAGTACCACATGACTGGATGACAGCTAGTGTGACATCAATTTTTAAAAAGGGGTCCAGAGGTGATCCAGGCAAGTACAGGCCAGTAAGCCTAACTTCGGTACCTGGCAAATTGGTTGAAACTATAGTAAAGAAAAAAATTAGCAGACACATATATGAACATGATTTGTTGGGGAAGAGTCAACATGGTTTTCGTAAAGGAAAATCATGCCTAATGATTCAGTTCTTTGACGGGGTCAACAACCATGTGGGCAAGAGGGATCCAGTGGATATGGTATACTCAGATTTTCAGAAAGCCTTTGACAAGGTCCTTGGATCTTAAGCAAAGTTAGTTGTCATAGGATTAGAGGAAAGGCCCTCTCATGGATCAGTAACTAGTTAAAAGACAGGAAACGAAGGGTAAGATTAAATGGTCAGTTTTCAGAATGGACAGAGATAAATAGTGGTGTCTCCCAGGGGTCTGTACTGGGACCAATACAGCATATTCATAAATGATCTGGAAAAAGGAGTAAACAGTGAGGTGGCAAAATTTGCAGATGATACAAAACTATTCAAGATAGTTAAGTCCAAATCAGACTGCACAGAGTTACACAGGGATCTCACAAGGCTGGGTGACTGAGCAACAAAATGGCAGATGAAATTCAATGTTAATAAACGCAAAATAATGCACATTGGAAAACATAATTCCAACAATACATCTAAAACAATGGGGTCTAGATCAGCTTTTATCACTCAAAGAGATCTTGGAGTCATTGTGGATAGTTCTCTGAAAACATCCACTCAATGTGCAACAGCAGTTAAAGAAGCTTACAGAATGATGGGAATTGTTAAGAAAGGGATAGATAAGAAGACATATCAGCTTGGAAAAGAGATGACTAAGGGAGGAATATGATTGAGGTCTATAAAATCACAGCTTGTGTGGAGAAAGTAAATAGAGAAGTGTTATTTACTCCATCTCATAACATCAGAACTAGGGTTCACCAAATGAAATAGGCAGCAGGTTTAAAACAATCAGAAGGAAGTATTTCTCCACACAGTACAGTCAACCCGTGGAACTCTTTGCCAGAGGATGTTGTGAAGGCCAAGACTACGTCAGGGTTCAAAAAAGAACTAGATAAGTTCATGGAGGATAGGTCAATCAATGGCTATTAGCCAGAATGGATAGGGATGGTGTTCTCAGCCTTTGTTTGCCAGAAGCTGGGAATGGGCAATAGGGGATGGTTCACTTGATTACCTGTTCTGTTCATTCCCTCTGGGGCACCTGGCACTGACCACTGTGGTAAGACAGGATACTGGGTAAGATGGACGTTTGGTCTGACCCAGTATGGCTGTTCTTATATTCTGAGAATTCGGTGGTGAGTGAGGATATAAAAATTCAGAGCCCTTGGTGGGGACATATTTTTTATTAGCCCATTTGAAAGTTGGTGTTACTATTGCTGGAGTCTGCTGAACAGTCTCTGCCAGATCTGAAAGCACCTCTCTAACAGGTAGCAAAATTTTGGTTGGCATCGCTGACTGCAGACTGTCCAGTAACTTGTGCTCTTCTTCAAGTGCTTGCTCATGTCGATTCCAGTTAGGTGTATGTGTGACCCTGCCGACCTGGCGCCTCCTTCTTAGCCCTAGTGATGGTTGTTGGAACTGCAGTAGCTTGCTCTTGCCAGTACTCGGCTTATTCTTCTAGCTTTGTGTATAGTTGTAGTTCTCATAATGTCAGGTTTCAGAGTAGCAGCCGTGCTAGTCTGTATCCGCAAAAAGAACAGGAGTACTTAAATTTGTTAGTCTCTAAGGTGCCACAAGTACTCCAGTTTTCATAATGTTTGTAGTTTACAGTTTAGTAATTTAGGAGTGAGGGGTTCCTCCCCCCCACCCCATCTTTCTATTCTCCCCTTGGGGTTCAGGTCATGCCTCGATCCAAAGGTTTCAAGCCCTGCAAGTCTTGCCACAAGCCCATGCCAACAGGCGACCCCCACAACTCTTGTCTCAAGTGTCTAGGGGAGGCACACGAGACGGACTGGTGCAAGATTTGCAAAGGGTTCCATCCCAGAACTAAAAAGGAGCAGGACTTTTGTTTAAAGTAGCTCCTTATAGAGGTGGCACTGACACTGCAGCCTGCCTAGGGGCAGCAGGACCCAGCGCAGAGATCATCGTTGCAGAGTGCTCCAGCCTCCGTTAGAGAAGCAGGGCCAAGGAAAGACTCAGGGCACAGAGATCCTCGGCACCACTGGTCCCTGGCACCAAAGCCAGTAGAATCTACCCAGCACCGGTCTCACTCTCCGGAGCCACAGAAGCGGCACTGGAAGCAGGATAGGAGTCTAACTCCGGGACCAAGACCTGCTGCACTGGAGACTGCCTCTGTGGGTGCGTCCCGTGGAGGAGCACCAGGCATCAAAAGCTCAGGAGCTGGCACTGGGTACTTCGGCCGTGCAAAGGAGACCATCAAATCTGGTGCTGTTGGATCTCCTGAGCCAGATGGCAGAGGTGGAGCTACCATCCACCACAGACACCTTCGAAGCCGTGAGGGACTTAATTGCCATGATGGCGCCATCATCCCCAGTCCCCCAGGAGAAGCCTCCAGCACCGTAGTGTGCAGCACCGTCTCAAGGCAAGCCCACAATGATGCATCCACTGGCATCTCTGAGGCCACCGGAGAGAAGACATCGCTCGGAGTCTTGGCGCCACTCTGGCCCGCAGCACCAGTTGGACTTGCATCAATGATTCCACTCTCGGCACTACTCCCCGTTGCAGCACTGCTCCCCGACATGGTGGAGGTCCTGCTCCCGGCACCAGTCATCCAGTCACCGGTCCAGATACTTTGGAGCAGAGCCAGTGCCAGTCAGTCCATAGGAGGCCTGACGTGGATGCAGGGCCATGGCCCGCGCAGAGGCAGGGATCAGTGCAGTGGCCATTTTGGACCCTCTGGGCATACCACTAGGCTCAGGGCACCATAGTTAAGGCTCCCAGTCTGTGTTATCCAAGCCCAGGGTGCTGGTGGCTTTGGCTAGCTGCCCCACTCCTACAGTGCTGAGGTAACACCGGCCACCCTATCTTCCCCGGAGCCAACCCTTGCTCCCACAGTGGATCCTGAGGTAGTTGACTCAGCACAGGAGGTAGGGCAGGATGCCCCAAGGGATCAGGAGGGTCAGGACGAACCTGTTGTGTCCCTCCCCCACCCCTCCGTTGGCCTCATTGTACTCCCTGAATGAGGTGGTTGTGGGAACCTCCATCTCAGGGCTGCCCCCCCAGACAACTGAGCCCACCAGGACCTGCTGTACAGGGTGGTGAGAAATATGGGCCTGCAAGTTGAGGAGGTGGTAGAGCTGCAGGACCTGATGATGGACATCCTGGCCCCAGAAGGTCCATCAAGGGTGGCTTTGCCTCTTATTAAGACCATTCAGGCCAACACCAAGACCTTGTGGCAGACCCCAGCCTCTATTCCTCCGACTGCAAAGCGTGTTGAGTGGAAATATTTTTTCCCCTCTAAGGGTTATGAGTACTTCTATACGAATCCACAGCCCTGCTCATTGGTGGTGATGGTGGTGAACGAATGTGAGAGGCAGGGGCAGCAAGGCCCCACCTCCAAGTCCAAGGACTCTAAAAGACTAGACCTTTTCGGCCAGAAGGTCTACTCTACTGGGGTTTTGCAGCTCAGGATTGCTAACTAGCAGGCAATCCTGAGCAGGTACAGCTTTAACTCCTGGAACTCTGCACTGAAGTTCAGAGAGCTGGTACCTGCAGAGTCCAGAGAGGGGTTGGGGCTATAGTTGAGGAGGGTATGGCAGTGGCATGGACCTCGTTACAGGCCTCACTGGACGCTGTGGACTCAGCAGCGCACACCCTGTCCTCCGGTATCGCCATGAGGCACAGCTCATGGCTGCAGGCCTTGGGGCTGCCACCCGAGGTACACCAGACTCTCCAGGACCTGCCATTTGATGGAGTGGGCCAGTTTCAGAGCAGACTGACTCTAGGCTACAGAGCCCTAAAGACTCGAGGGCTACACTGAAGTCAGTGGGGGTCCATACTCCGGCTACTCAGTGGAAACACTAAGCTGCAGCCCTCTGAGTGTCCCTACCTGCCACATCCTAGACAGGACTTCTCTAGGAAGCACGGTAGGAACAGTAGGCACAAGCAGTCCCAGCCCTGATCCAACCAGGGCCAGATGTGCACTTCTTTGATCTCTAATCAGGCCTTTTGAAGGTGTGCCCAGGACAACGTACCAGACTATAGACCAGATCCTCACCCATTTCCTGAATAGTCTATCCCAATTCTACCATGTTTGGTCCCAAATAACATCAGACTGCTGGGTTCTTTGCATAGTAGAAGTGGGCTATTCTCTCCAATTCTACTCTTTCCCTTCCTCCCATCCCCATGCTCCTGTCCCTCTTCAGGGACCCTTCTCTCTCATGAGCATTTCCTTGTACAGGGGCAGTGGAGGAGGTACCTCTCATGAGCATTTCCTTGTACAGGGGCAGTGGAGGAGGTACCTCAGGAGCTAAAGGGCAAGGGATTCTACTCCGGCTATTTCCTAATACCCAAAGCCAAAAGGGGGTCTCTGACCCATCCTCGATCTACAAGGCCTCAAAAGATTCATGAAGAAGTTGAAGTTCTGCATGGTCTCCTTGAACTCAATTATTCCGTCTCTCAATCCAGGAGACTGGTAGGCTGCCCTCGATGTCAAGGATGCTTACTTCCACATATCCATGGAACTTTCAGTGGACACTCTGATCACGTTACCACCACTGTTCCTGGACCTAATCAACCAGGACCATGGTCGCCTTAGTCACCCAAACCTCCAGTCTCTCCACTTCATGGCCCGGAAGCTTCATGGCTAAACCCCATGGAACTCATGTGCTCAGAGTTGGTCAGGGAAGTTCTTCACGGTAGCAGGAAGCCCTCCACTAGGGCCACCTATCTGGCAAAGTGGAAAAGGTTTGGGACCTGGTGCTCTCAGGGCTGTACTCCATCGTTGCAGGCCCCCATTCCCGTCATCCTGGAGTACTTGGTACACCTCAAGCAGCAAGATCTGGCTGTTTGTTCCCTCAATGTGTACCTGGCAGCTATCTCTGCATTCCGCCCAGTAGCAGCCAGTTGCTCCATCTTTGCCAACCCCATGGTTGGCCACTTCCTCAAGGGCCTGGAGCATCTTAACCCACAGGTTCGGCAGCTGATCCCTGTGTGGGATGTCAACCTCGTTAGTTCCAAACCGATGGGACCTCTGTTTGAACCACTGGCAACCTGCTCGCTCCTGTATCTATCATGGAAGGTTGTCTTTCTAGTTGCCATTACTTCGGCAAGGAGGATCTTGGAATTTAAGGCCCTCACCTCTGACTCTCCATACACGGTCTTCTTCAAGGACAAGGTGCAGCTTAGGCCTCCCTCGGCTTTTCTTCCAAAGATTGTGTCCCAATTTTACTCCAACCAGGATATTTTCCTGCCTGCGTTCTACCCTAAACCTCATGCAAGCAGCCAAGAGGAAAGGCTCCACTCTCTGGACTTTCGACAGGCACTCGCTTTTTACATCGAACACATGAAGCTGTTCTGGAAGTCAAAACAGCTATTTGTGGCAGTGGCTGACCATATGAAAGGTCTCCCAGTCTTGCCACAGAGGGATCTCATTGTGGATTACCTTCTGCATCCGCACCTGCTACAAATTAGCCAAAGTTCCAGCCCCGGCTCTCACGGCCCATTCTATGGGCACTCGAAGAAGAGAAAACAGTTATTCACCTTCTTGTAACTGTTGTTCTTTGAGATGTGTTGCTCATGTTTATTCCAGACCCACCTGCCTTCCCCTCTACTGGAGTAGCCAACAAGAAGGAACTGAGGAGGCGCTGGGTCAAATATTGAGTGCTGTGGAAATGCCACCCCAAGGGGCTCCACAGCACTCAATATTCCGGGCCATAAAGTGGGTGCTGCTAGGGAAAAAACTTTCTGACGACTGTACGTGCAGCACACACACACCTAACTGGGATGGATATGAGCAATAGATCTCGAAGAACAACAGTTATGAGAAGGTGAGTAACTATTTTTTTGATTCCTTGACTTCTTTAAGTGGTATCTGCAGAGTGTCTGCCACCCATTTTATGCGGTCCTGAAATGGTGGGAAAACACTGGTCATGGGCAGGAGTGGAGGCATAACTTCCTCAACATCTGATGACAACGAATGGTAATTTTTCCTCATCTGCCCTAGCTTCCTGCTCCTAGAATGCCTCCTTCTGCTGAAGAATGGGCTGTGGTGGAGGGGACTGTATGTCTCTTATCCTGATGGGTTCTGCTGTACAGTTTTGGACTTGCTTCTGAAGTTCATGCCCCCTTGTGGTGATACTCTGAAGGAGTCACTTGAAGTGGAGCAGCCCTAAGGCCACTACATGAAAATGACAAGGTTACTCAACTTCTGCAATAAACTGTCAAAATGTGCATCAAAATGCCTTGGAAATTTTTTGTCAGTATGCCACCCAGAGATCCCAGGTATTACTATTGGGGCGGTGGGGGGGACGTCTTACAGGGGATGGGGAGTATCATCCAAAGTTGTTCCCACTAGCTGTGATGTCTTCCCTGAAATGCCTCTCTCTGTATGTGGGTATCAAAGAACGAGTTCTCAAATGGCTGGGTAGGAAAGCCCTGCACCAAGAGAGAAGAGATTGAAGGGAAGGCTCCATTATCGTCCTCAACATCATCTAGTGGAGGTGCCCCAGGCGAAAAAGGCAGTGATTCGGGCAATACGGGGGACAGATGGGAGTCCAGTGACTGAGTAGGTCTCAGTACAAAGAGACAATCTGTTCCTATGAGCACCAGGAAGGCAGACATTCCTGACTGCTCTGAGTTCCAACAGGTTGATATGGAGACTGGCTTCCAGAGGTGCTCATCTACCCTGAATTGGGAGGGTATTGAGGTGTTCTACTCACCCTAACAGTGATGTGTCTGTTGTCTCAGATATTGTTGGAGCTGGTCAGATGAAAGGGACACCTACACAGACACTGAATGTATTTTTTCACCAGTCTAGGGAATTCTTCACGTGGAGGGGAACAGTAACTGTTTGTCCACGTTATCTCTGGTGGAGGAATAGATCCTTGTGAACAAGCCCTGAAAGCAGCAAAGGTACAGACTTGCAAGTGCAATCACAAAGGTGAAAGCTGCCATATGACCCAGGAGCTGCAAACATTTCTTACTGTAGCATGGGAGGTTCCTTGAATTGTCCCGATCAGGTTTGCCAAAGTTATGAATCTGTATGTGGAAAGGAAGGCCCTGGTTGCCAACAAATCCAAATATGCTACTGTGAATTGTATTCTCTGTCAGGGGTTAACATGGATTTTTTTACGTTTAGCTAGAGACCCAATTCCTGAAAGAGAGAGAGAGCTGTCTTGGTGGAAGTTAATACTGTAGCGTAAGATCAGTTCTTCAGTACCCTGTTGTCAAGATATGGGAAGACTAAAATTGCTTCTTGTCGAAGGCAAGCAGCTACTACTGCTAGAACCTTTGAGAACATCACTGCAGCCAAAGAGAGGCTGAAAGGAAGTCTCTATATGGAAACAGGCATCCTGTAGGTTGAAGGTCAGAAACCAATCTCCTGTCTTTATTGAAGGAATTACAGCTGCCAGAGTCACCATCCTGTACTTATGAGACTTTACAGATTTGTTCAGTTGTCTTACATCTAAGATCAGTCTTCATCATCCGTCCTTTTGTGGCACAAGAAAATACTTTGAATAAAAGTAGGGATAAAGTGAGGAAGGCTAAAAGCCGCGTAGAACTGGACCTTGCAAAGGGAATCAAAACCAATAATAAAAGGTTCTACAGCCACATAAATAAGAAGAAAACAAAGAAAGAAGACGTGGGGCCGCTATACACTGAGGATGGAACGGAGGTTAAGGATAACCTAGGCATGGCCCAATATCTAAATAAGTACTTTTTACCTATGACTGAGTTATTGGAAATCTCAAATGTGATTTGAAGACCTCAAGCTGCAAGAGAATCCACCTAGCAAGCGACCCTGCCCACTGCTGCCAGTCAGAAGGCAAAAACTCAGGGCCTCTGCCAATCCGCCCATCCTGGAGGAAAATCCTTCTCCGACCCAATGATGGCGATCAGCTAAACCTGAGCATGTGGGCAAGGACTCACCAGCCAAGCACCAGAAAGAATCTCTGAAGTAACTCAGTCCCACCATCCCCAACATCCCGTCACAGACCATTGAGCAGACTTATCTGCCGACTAATCCAAGATCAGTTGCCAAATTAACTGTCCCATCAAGTTAACATCCCCTCCAAACTTATCAAGCTTAATCTTAAAGCAGATAGTCTTTTGCCCCCACTACTTCCCTCGGAAGGCTGTTCAAATCTTCACTCCCCTAATGGTTAGAAACTTCGTTCTAATTTCAAGTTCGGTAACCTTTGCTAACCTCGTGATAAGTCGTGACGGATTACTTAGACAAGGAAATGCGGTAGATCTAATTTACGTCGATTTCAATGTAAGGCGTTTGACACGGTTTCCGCATGGGGAACTGTTGCTTAAATTGGAAAAGATCGGGGATGAATATGAAAGTTGTAAGGTGAAGATAGGAACTGGTTAAAGGGGACTCCAGCGGGTCGTACTGAAGGGTGAATTGTCAGGCTGGAAGGAGGCTGTACTAGGAGTGGTCAGTCCCTCAAGGATCAGTTTTGGGACCGATCTTATTTAACCTTTTTGTTACTGACCTTGCATACAAAGAGCGGGAATGTGCTAATAAAGTTTTGCGGATGACACGAAGCTGGGGGTACTGCTAACACGGAGGAAGGACGGGATACTATTCAGGAAGATCTGGACCACCTTGTAAACTGGGAGTAATAGTAAATAGATGAAATATAATAGTGAAAAGTGCAAGGTCATAGCACTTAGGGATTAATAATAAGAATTTAGATATACGATTGGGGACGCATCAGTTGGAAGCGACGGAGGAGGAGAAAGGACCTGGGGTATGGTTGATAGCAGATGACTATGAGCCGCCAATGTGATATGGCTGTTAAAAAAAGCAAATGCGGTTTTAGGATGCATCAGGCGAGGTATTTCCAGCAAGGATAAGGAGGTGTTAGTGCCGTTATATACGGCGCTGGTGAGACCCCACCTGGAATATTTGTGTGCAGTTCTGGTGTCCCATGTTTAACAAGGATGAATTCAAACTGGAACAGGTTCAGAGACGGGCTACTAGGATGATCCGAGAATGGAAAATCTGCCTTATGAAAGGAGACTCAAAGAGCTTGGCTTGTTTAGCCTGGCCAAAAGAAGGCTCCGGGGGATATGCTTGCTCTATATAAATATATCAGGGGGATTAAACGTTAGGGAGGGAGAGGAATTATTTAAGCTGTACTAATGTAGGCACGAGGACGAATGGGTACAAACTGGATATTAGGAAGTTTAGACTTGAAATTAGACCGAAGGTTTCTAACCATTAGGGGATGAAGTTCTGGAACAGCCTTCCGAGGGAAGTAGTGGGGCAAAAGACTTATCTGGCTTTAAGATTAAGCTTGATAAGTATATGGAGGGGATTTATGATGGGATAGTTTAATTTGGGCAACTGATCTTGGATTATCGGCAGATAAGTCTGCTCAATGGTCTGTGAGGGGATGTTGGATGGATGGGAACGAGTTACTGCAGAGAATTCTTCTTGGGTGCTAGCTGGTGAGTCTTGCCCACATGCTCAGGGTTAGCTGATCGCCATATTTGGGGTCGGGAAGGAATTTCCTCCAGGCGGATTGGCAGAGGCCCTGGAGTTTTTCGCCTTCCTCTGCAGCGTGGGCAATGGGTCGCTTGCTGGTGGATTCTCTGCAGCTTGAGGTCTTCAAATCACAATTTTGAGGATTTCAATAACTCACATGGGTTAGGGGTTGTTATAAATGTGTATGGGTAGGGTTTTGTGGCCTGCCTTGTGCAGGAGGTCAGACTAGATGATCATATTGGTCCCTTCTGACCTATGAGTCTATGAGTAAAGCATTTCCCCCCTGTGAGGAGACGGGACCAATTTTACCGTTCCTAAACAAAGGAGAAAAGTGTACCTCTTGACTCAGTTCAGTCTCATGAGATGGATCCCTGAAGAGGAATGGGGAAATGGGAGTGGGAGGGAGGAAGGGACATACAGTGGATTGTGTAGCCCAATGTTATAACCTCCATGACTCCCTTATCTATTGTAAAATGCTGCCAGACTTTCTGAAAATGGGAAAGGAGGTATCCAGAAGTGCAAAGATGGGCACAGTATTGCAGCTTGCAAACTAGAGGTGACACAGGAGTTGAGCCCTCAACCAACCCATCAAAACTGTTGTTTTGATCATGACTGGGTACTTGTGAGAAGCTCTTTCCCCTGGAATTTTTGTCTCTTTCTAGAGGGTTCAGTGGTTCTGTGAAATCCAGAGAACTGGGACAGGCATGATCTTTGAGCAGTTTGAGACCTGCTAAATCTCCTTTTGTTTGTTGTTCTCTGTATATCCAGAGACACCAACATGGCCCTTGAGTTCTTCAGAAAGTGTGACGACTCATCCACAGTCCCAGATAAGAGCTTCTGACCATCAAATGGGAGGTCCTCAACAGTATTCTGAACCTCTTTCGAGAACCCTGACAGCTGGCGTTATAACGCTCTGCACATGACAACCATTGTGGAGACGGATCTAGCGGCAGCGTTCAAGGCATTTAAAGATGTTTGGAGAGAAGTTCTGGCTAATAATTGACTCTCCTTACTGATGCCCTGGAAGAGCTCTCTATGATCCTGTGGAAGATGTTCAATAAAGGTTGCAAACTTGCTGTAATTTATTAAGTCCTATCTGTCCATGAATGCCTGACAGTTTGCAATCCAAAATCGGAGGGTTGTGGATGTGTACGCCTTTTGGCCAAAAAAGTCCTACCTCTTCTGGTCCTTATTGTACGGGGTAGACCTGGAGAAATGCTGTTTATCCTGACTCATTTACAGTATCCACCACCAGGGAACTAGGTGGGGGATGGGAAAACAAAAATTCTGAGTCCCTGGAGGGAACATAATATTTCTTATCCGTTTACAAGTTGGTGGGATGGTGGCAGGAGTTTGCCACAGTCTTTGATGGATCCGGAAGTGCTTCATTAATGGGAGCACAACTTGGGTGGGTGCTGCTAACTGCAGAATGTCCAGAAGCTTGTGTTGTGAGTCTTTAATTTCTAAAGAGGTATCTAGAGGGTGTCAGCCACCCTTTTCACAAGGTGCTGGAATTGGTGAAAATCATCAGCCACTGATGATGGTGGTGGTGTCACTGCCTCATCTGGAGATGACTACAAAACAGGAGTTTGAACGGTGGCCTCTTTGCCTGCCCTCGCCTCTCGTTTTTCAAAGGTATTCTTGTGTTGGGGGTTTGGTGGAAGGAAACTATGCAACCCTTCTCTCCTGGTGAAATAAAGCCGAAGGTCTGGCAAATTGCTGTTGTTATGTTGCCCAAGGATACCAGTATGGCCACTTGTGGCGGGAGGGGAAGGGGCTCATACATGAGTGGAGACGGTACAGGACTGATTCTATCCTCTCTGACGTGGGTTCTTGCCGAAATATGGGTTCCTGTAACGATGTTGAGGGGAACCTCCCACTGATAAGGTGGAGACTGATTGAATGTCTCCTTCATTCTCCTCAATATCCTCCAATGAGGAGATGCAGTAGAAAAGGGCAGAAAATCCTGTGGCTCCAGGAAGCAATGGTAATCCAGAGACTGGAGTCTTGGTCGTTTGGTACCCATAAATAGTGGGGACAATGTCTCATCTAACACTGACAAGGCCCTGGAGTAGCAAAATTCCTGCTGTACTGAGTCTGTTGGTATCAGTGTAGCAGTTGAGGTTGACAGTACCGTTGATCTGGAGTATGTAGGTGACAGGACCAAAGCTGCCTGGTGCTGCAATTTTGCCAGTAGTGATGGAGCTGAGTGAGAAAGCACCATTGGTAAGCCTGATGCAGATGATGCCATGCTAGAAGACTGTATGTCCTGGGCCTCCGTGTCCTTCACAGATGGTACTGTAGCTTGCTGGAGTCATGCTTCTCCTAAGTGCTCCAGGATCTCACAGCCCCATTGGTACCAGAAGAAAAGTCATTCACCTCCATGGTACCGAGTTGACAGGTTGAAGCCTATGACACTGTAGACTTAGTGGGAGATCCAGGCGTTTGGGGAGCTGGCTCCTGGTAGTAAGAGACCGAGGTCCTCTTCTTTGGATCCTTCCTCTAAGTCAGTTTTCCTCAAACTTTGTCCATTGCGCCCCTTATGGTCAGGTGTGTCTGCAGTCTTTAAACAATCCCAGCCTTGGTTTTCCAGCTGGGTCACTAAGTAGTTCAGATCCCCTTCTGGGGGTTTATTGCTCTCCAGTTGTAGGTCACTTCCCCAGTAACCTATGGGTGGGACCCGGGCCTGCCCACTACTCCAGGTCCCAGCCTAGGGACCCTCAGAATAGCAGCCATGTGCTGCCGTGTCCCTTTATCTAAACTGATTTCAGTTCCCAAGGCCACTTCCCCGAGGTGCCAGCCTTCAGCAATGT
This sequence comes from Chelonoidis abingdonii, assembly GCF_003597395.2. Taxonomy (NCBI): domain Eukaryota; kingdom Metazoa; phylum Chordata; order Testudines; family Testudinidae; genus Chelonoidis; species Chelonoidis abingdonii. The sequence goes on along the minus strand of NC_133769.1, from coordinate 274,643,503 downwards.
ATCAACCCTTTCTGTAGGGCTAAAGTCTTGTATTCAGTCCCAGCAGCAAACCAGAAGCTCCTTTTTGCTCTCCTGGTCCCTGCCAGCACTGATCTGTTCATGGTGCTGCAGTTTCCTTTGGCCAGCCGGAAGCACCAACTGGAATCCTCTGGCTCCAGCAAGGAACTGACTGTCTCTGTCCCTCCATTTTATATGGTCCTATGAGGCCCTGATTGGCTGCTTTCTGCAGCCTCTCTGATTGGTTAGAACTTTTTAGCCTCCCTCTGATTGGCTACTTCCTGCGCAGGCTCTCTAGACTGCTTCGAGGACTTGTTCATCTCCTGGGACAGGAGTGGCCTGAGGCCTCCCTGAGAGGGCATCTCGGCCTAGTCCACCCGTCACACAATCCCATGACTGCTGCAGTGTGCGCCAACAATAAGAATTGGAATTTTTTGCACTAAAACTCTGACTGACAACAACAAAAATAAAACATCAACCATTAGAACTCTCCTTGTATTTTGGTCTGTTTGTACTGACAGATGGTAGGTTGGACTCCATTGCATACACTGTGAAAGAGAAGATTTACACACATTAGATAGTAGGAGAGCTATAACCTGACATTCCATTTTCCTAAAAATGTGCATAATGTACATAATTTATTTGATAATAAATATAATAAAAATACCTACCCCTGGAAATTCTAGCTATACTTTAGTAACCAGATCACAACTTTAAAAATGTTGTAATGTGATGGCAACACAGAAGCGCATTTGGAAAACCTTCTACGGAGAGCTCCTCCTATCATAGTAAGAAAGTAATTAAGTCTACATGCAAACCACAAATAGTGAAAACTGAGAAAAACAAGAAGAATATTTTAAAGAAAAGAAAAAATGTCATTTATCTTCAGGCAGACATTAAACTCTTGCATACCTGATCTAAGTTTGACAGACTGTTTGGATCTTGACTGAGAGCCTGGTATTGGCCCCGAAGTTTGTCTCCTGCAGCAATCTTTCTGAACTTCTTAAGATCCACAACATATAAAGCACTACAAAAACAAAAATTCATTAAGTTTTGCATAATTTGACATACCTATTAGAAACTGGGAAAAACTTGATAACAAGGAGGCAAATCCTGTGCCTGCATTAAAGGAATGTTATTTTAAGTAACTAGCTGAAGCCCCAACACAAGAAGTGAACTCAGCATGTGCTAATCAATCTACCACATGGATTTAGGGTGGATAAAAAGAAATCAATTAAAAAAAATTAATCAGATTTTTTCATGTGTTATTTAAATTATAAATTTTTCTTAAAAATAAACCTGTTTAAAATGAAATCTGAATTTAATACAAAAATGTTAAGCCTAAAATTATTATAATCTCTTAATATTCAAATAAAAATAAACATGCTGAATCCATAAGCCTCTATCAAAAACTTTGAGTTAAAGGCTGTTTTTCTATATAGACAATCAGGGGGAAAACTAACTTTTGAGGTTAAGCTTTATAAATGTCACAATAAGTCATGTACCATATTGACAGCTTGATCCTGTGGAGGACGCAAGGGCTGTGCTACTGGATGCAAGAGACTAGCAAAGGCATCATAGATGTTGGGACCCAGACTCTGACACCAGGAGACACCATCATGTATCTCATACAGATCATTCAATAAGTCCACCTGTGTGCGCTCATTCTCCTATTTTACAGCTTCTCCCTACTTGAACTCTGGCTCAGTTCTCAAATTATGAATATCTATGCCTTCACCCATCATGGAAACTTACTCTCAGGTTCATGGAAAAATACTGATCTGCCCAGTAACTATCAGCCCTTACTTCTGGATGGTTCTCAGCACTTCAGGTAAATGGCCCTTCTCTGTGTCCTTGCATGTGTATGCAGACAGAGATGCAAACAGAAACCCATTAATTTCTCAATTGCTTTCCTTTCTGTCTCTAAACAAATAAAATATTGAAGTCTAAAAGATATGTAGATTATATAAGCAGAATTTTTAGATTGTTGTGAGTTTATTTGTTTTCTGTAGGGGTGAGAGTTATGTAACAAGGCAGAAGGAGCAGAGTGTGAAACCAGAAAGAAGCAACACTGGTGTCAAAGCAGGACACTTTGTGAAGAAGGGACAAAATTCTTCACAATGCAGCCCTAGACATGGTTCACTCATTATGACTGGCTACTTTTCCACTTGGCAGAAGAGTGTGTGCTAGAAGGTTACTGGATACAATATATGAGAAGGAAATTGAACAATGTGCCGAAAAATTGGAGGGAAATTTGTTAATCTGCATCTTGATGGGCGGAGCAATGTACACAATGATCCAGTAATATGTGTTTGTGTGACAAGAGAATATGGTGTTGTCAATCTTGCAAAAACAACTGATACAGCAGAATATTTAAAAGTAGCAGCAATGGAAGTAGAAGTAAAAGCTATAACGAACTGTGAACAAAAATTCAAGTGTGTAGCTTTGTCATAGGCAGTGTTGCAAAAGTAGCTCAGAAAGGAAGAAATTTAGAAAAAGATAATAAAAGGACCTAAAACTTATAACATATAGGTGCAGTACTCATTTGATAAATCTTTTTAGCTTAATATATAAGTACAACTCCAGGAATAAAGGAAAATGCTGCTGAAATTGCAAAATACTTCTGTAACAACCACTTTGCTTTGGCTTCACTGAAAAGAGCAGGACGACCCAAACTAAATCTCTGCCAAGATGTACAGTGGAATTCGATGGTTGACTGTTTTGCGCTATTTATTAAGAACTGAGCTATTCAGTTCTTAATAATAGCTGATGACAATTTGTGAAAAACATTGTGACAAAATAAATGGAAGTATCACAGACTAAGTAGTCAACGCAGACTAAAGAGAAACATAGAAGATATGCTGACTAAACTGAAATCTATTTCCATAGCCGTGTCAAACTGCAGAAAGATTGCTGCTATATTGCTGATGCTGTTGAAATTTGGAAAGATCTTCAAGAGACATCGAAGAAATAAATAACAACAAAGTTAAATTACAGGCAGTAAAAAAAAAAAAAAAGAAAGGATGGAACAAGCACTTACTCCACCTCATTTTCTTGCCAATATTCTCAACCCAAAGTACCAGGATCAATGTCTAACTGCTGAAAATAGAAGATGCTTCTATGACATGGGCATCACCCATCAATCATGCCAAAAGTCATAAAATTATATGGCTGGAGTGATCCATTTAAGTAATACATGTCTCCTGATTGATGTTTTAAAGAAAGTCACTGAACTGGTGAAGTCACTAGCTAAGCACCTGAAACCAGAGTTTGCTGAAGTGCTAAACCAGCATTTGACAGCAGCAGCCTATTCTGCAGGCACAAAATATATTTTTTTCATTTGGACGAATTCATTCAAAGCTGAGAAATCAATTGGGATTTGAAAAAGCAGGAAAACTGGTCTCTGTCTTCCAGTCTATGAATAAAAATGAGGAGGGAAGGGATGAGAGCCACTAGTTTGAAAAGTTTGAAGGACAGACTACGTAACTTAGGAGACTGTTGTCTCATTTTCAAGAGATTCAGGCGAGAAGGAACTTAAGCTCCACTCACTTTCAGTTAGGGATTGTTGAAATTTTTCCCAGGATAACCTGAAAACATCAATTTAATTTATTGACTACAGTGAATCCCTCTGTTTAATAAATTATTTAGTTGTATATATGTAACATGTTTTGTATATCATTCACCATTTTCTAACATACTAAAAATGTACAGTTAATAAGAATCTGAAAGTATTAAGCTATATAATTGCTTAAATAAATGTATATCATCCTACATGGCAAAAGATGTACCAAATGTAGTGTAAAGGTTCTATTTAGCTGTAAATCAAAATGTTTTAATGGTTATATCGACCAATGACAATGCACCTTTCTTTAGAAAATAACTGCAGTACAAATGGAAAAGTTCATTAAAATTGATTATTTAAATCAAAACTTTCCACTTAAGTGATTTAAATCACGATTTAAATCAATCCACGTTGCATCGATTTTATGTTTTATTTCCGTCTCTCTCAGGATATCTAAAACTATTTGATTGTTATTGAATGCCTTACTGACAAAAGACCAAAATTTTAAACATTTCTACAAATAGTCCAAAAATACAAATTAATGTTCCAACCTTATGTGGTATTTCCTTTTTCCAAGATGTGATGCCCAATACCCTGATTTCCAGAAACGGTACCCATCCATTTCTGTGCGACTGTCACAAAAGGGGACATATCCATAGGGAGCTCCATTTAGATCTATATCTCTAAGTTCTTTGAGGTCACTTCTCACAATCTAAACAAGAGAAAAACAGAAAACACTTCTTTTTAGTAGTTTAATGTTGTTTTGCCTCCTTTATATAGATATATTCCAAGTGCCAAATGTACTCCACAGATTTTTGACAGAAATGAGTCTAGTCTGTTAGACTAATAGTCTGTTACAATATGTTTATCTAGTTACTTTTTTTTATTATTGTGGTAGGGTCAGCCTCTGCAGCACATCTCTGTGGGCTGCTTCGCAGTTGGATCTGATAACTGACCCCAACCACCTGATCCCCAGTCAATCAGGATCAGTTGGAGGCAGCCGGCGGAGATGAGCAGTCACAGGCGAGGCTGAACCCTACCCTTCTTAAAGGGCTAGCCAGCCTGGGACAGGTTATTATGTACAACTTCAGTTGATCATATTTAGGCTTGGAAGGATTAGATTTTTATTGGTAAATGTCAGTAAACATCAATTTCACCATACACACACAAATTTATGAAAACATATTTCCATCAATAATAATTGAAACTTACAGATAGGAAAAATAAGAAAGATGCTACTTGAGAACTTAAGAGTTTGATTTAAAGATATTTACTTTATATATTTTGACCTGTGATATTGACAATGTGTTTAATAGTTGTAAAAAATTTAACTTTTTGAATCTGTGTCTACTGTCATTAAATAATTGTCTGACACACCTACTAATTTCCTGCAACTTCAAAACTTTAAATCAACAAAAATTAAAAAAATGCTTAAACCCCATAATTTTGCACAAATAGGCAAAAAGCCTTTAAAACAAAAATATATAGATGCCAAAATTATAAAAATTGAATTCTGCCAAGCCTCATATTTAATAAATAAAAGAAATAATAAGTAAAAAGCATCATCTCTGATTTATAGACCAACATTTTTGGATGCCCAAGCTGACACACCTTAAAGAGGCATGATTTCCAAAAAGTGACAAGCACCTCCCTTCTGAAAATCAGGACTGTTAGGTATGTCAGTTTGGCCACCCAAAAATTGTGGCACCCAAATCATTAGTCACTTTTGCAAATCTAGGCCATATAATAGCCTTACCTTTCGGAAAGGTTCTGAAGATGCTTTACAAACAGTATCTATTCAGCACCAAAACACTTACAAAAAGTATCCTGGGATTTTTAATGACCACATGATCATCACATCCATCTGAGACAGCACAATGGCTCCAAGTCTATGGTGTGAAGGTATTACTTCATTAATGAGTAAAAAGGGCTGCATACTGAATTTTGGACACCACATCATGCAGCACCTTCAGTAATGCTTAGTGATGGCCAATCCAGTTACTGAGACCTGATGAGATCAATATCTGAGACAGGATATCTACAGGGATGGTAAGGGTTGACATGAACCAATGCAAAACCCTGCTTTCAGATGTATTTTTCTAAAATTGTTTCCTACCTGGTCAGCATCAACAAATATTATTTTGTACACAGCCAGTGGAAAAAGAACATCCAGAAAAAGAATTTTGTAACCCCAGATAATTCTTTGCTTTTCAGTCTGTTGATGAAGCCAGCGGGGCCACTTATACTGTACTAGTTCATACTGGAATCCATATTCTTTGGCCATGTGAGGAATAATTTCCTAGAAATGGAAAAAGAAAAAAACATAACTTTATACAGTGCAATATGCACAGAGGTTATGTGACTTGTGCTAGGTCACACAGCAAAGCTGGCATTGTTGATACCCAATCCCATAACTCCGAACTCCCATTTCTATAAGTTAACCAACAGATAATGCTCTCAATTATAAACATTCTTGTTGTCCTTATCCTATATATAATTCTCCCCCTCCCCCGCATTACATCCTTTTTTTTTAATGCCCCCAACTGATTTTTTTTTTTTTATCTTTTAGGGTCAGGACATGCTGATTAACACCATAATTATGCACAAAATTGTTTTATAAATGGAGTCTGATGCAAAATGAAACTAACTACAACGACAGTTGGTGCACTTAACATGCTTCAGCTGCTCTGGCAATTTCCATAATTCTAGTGGTCTTCCCAACTATATGTATTTTTCTCAAAATGATATAATCTGTCAGAATACAAGAAACTTTTAAAATGTACCCATTCTACCTTGGTTTCAGAAGGAAAAAAAGATCTTATATAACAGCCGCTTAAGAACTTTGATATTAATATTTCCATAACGTAATGATTTTAATTCATTTAGTGATTTTAAAATCCATTCTAATTATAAAAAATATGATATTCAGTAAAAGTGACCATGCATTGCTATTCATTTTACTATTCTTATTAACAATGCAAGCACAATGAAAAATGGACATTACACTTACTTTAAATGTAGGAGAAAGATAATTTTTCAGAAACCAAAATTTAACAGGTGTCTTGGTATGGCGCAGAACGGAAAGCATCATAATTCTGTGGAAAAAAAAGTCTACAATAAACAAATTAATATATTCATGAAATCACATTTCAACCATAACATCAAAAGGGATTTTATAGTTTTAAGACCCATTATATATTAGAAATAAAAACTTGTAGCAAACCTGATTCTATTTATGATTCTTGCTAACACAGTTTAAGGAAGGTTTGACTTCCATGATCATAAACTGCATTCTGACATAGATTTTTCTAGACCACTTTTAGACAGCTAAGTCTACACCACACTGGCCAAACTATATTTAAATCACATTAGAAGGAACAGCGTTTAAATAAACATGGGTCTACTAACAGGTTCTATCGTAAGGTACATACACATGTGACTGAAATGGAGCTGCTCTGTAATAATTCATAAATACTGTATGTTAACTTGGTTATTGGGATGTTTATTGTATGACTGTATTGGTTTAGTTTAATAGGGACTGTAACAAAAAACAAGCAGGAAGGAGACAGAATGGCTCAAGATAAGCCACTCTTCACAAACACTGACAGTGTAAAGGACAATGCCAGGTCAGAAAAAGGCCTAGCAAAGCAGAAAATCAGAAAAACAGTGGCAGGTTTAAAAGTAACATTCTCAAGAGAGAGACAGAAGAGTTGCTTGGGGAAACAAGACCGAGGTACATGACAGCCTGCCAGAGGAGTCTGAAGAAGCTGATCCTGCCTAAGTTACTATCAGAGGATGGTATGCCTCTCGGTAAGAAAGACATGGGTATAAATAGTTTTCTCTAAATGCTTTGTCCCTCCTGCAAAATAAATAATTTTATTTTAAGAAAGCTATTTTGAATCATTGTAGTTCACTGGTTACAGATTTCGGGAGGGAAGAACTGCAGGTGTCCAAGCTCAGTCAGACCTGCTAGGTAAGAACAGTTGACCCCGTAGTACAAGGTACTACAGCCCTGGGACTAGTCTAGGGACTTGTGCACACCACTTACGTCAGTATAACTTATTTTGCTCCCTCCTGAAGGATGTAAGTTACACCAACCTAACTGCAGGTATGGACAAAGCTATGTCGTCAGGACAGCTCCTCCTGCTGACATAGCTACTGCCTCTTGCAGAGTTGGTTTTATTGTGCTGACTGGAGAGCTCTCTACAGTTGGCATGAGCATTTTCACCATCAGACACACTACAGTGGTGCAGCTGCATTGGTGGAGCTGCACTGCTGTATCACTTCTAGTGTCAACTAGCCCTAAGAGTGGGAGAATTACAGAATTCCATTCTGTGGGGATGCACTCAGAGAGAGGACAGAGGTACAGCTATCCCTGTAACAGCACACACAATGGCAAAAAGGGAGAATGGAGAGAGGTAAATAGTGGTGTCCCCCAGAGATCTGTACTGGGCCCAGTCCTATTTAACATATTTATTAACGATCTGGAAAAAGGGGTAAACAGTGAGGTGGCAAAATTTGCAGACGATACAAAACTACTCAAGATAGTTAAGTCCCAGGCAGATTTTGACAAGCTACAAAAGGATCTCACAAAACTGAGTGACTGGGCAACAAAATGGCAGATGAAATTTAATGTTGATAAACAAATTAATGCACATTGGAAAACATAATCCTAAGTATACACATACAATGATGGGGTCTAAATTAGCTGTTACCACTCAAGAAAGATCTTGGAGTCATTGTGGATAGTTCTCTGAAATCATCCACTCAATGTGCAGCGCCAGTCAGAAGAGCAAACAGAATGCTGGGAATCATCAAGAAAGGGATAGATAAGAAGACAGAAAATATCATATTGCTTCTATATAAATCTATGGTATGCCCACACCTTGAATACTGCATGCAGATGTGGTCTTCCCATCTCAAAATTTTAACATATATTGGAATTGGAAAAGGTTTGGAAAGGGTGACAAAAATGATTAGGGGTATAGAACGGCTTCCATATGAGGAGAGATTCATAAGACTGGGACTTTTCAGCTTGGTAAAGAGGCGACTAAGGGGGGGAATATGATAGAGGTCTATAAAATCATGAGTGATATACAGAAGTAAATAAGGAAGTGTTATTTACTCCTTCTCATAATACAAGAACAAGGGGACACCAAGTGAAATTAAGAAGTAGCAGGTTTAAAACAAACACAAGGAAGTATTTTTTCACGCAATGCACTGTCAATGTCTGGAACTCCTTACCAGAGGGTGTTGAGAAGGCCAGTTCTATAATGGGGTTCAAAAGGGAGCTAAATAGATACATGGAAGATAGGTCCATCAATGGCTATTAGCCAGGATGGACCTGAATGATGTCTCTAGCCTCCGTTTGCCAGAAGCTGGGATTGGGTGACAGGGCATGGGTAATTTGATGATAACCTGTCTGTTCATTCCCTTTGGGGCACCTGCCATTGGCCACTGTCAGAGGACAGGATACTGGGCTTGATGGACCTTTGGTCTGACCCACTATGGCTGTTCTTATGTTAATCTTGGTGAACTGTTTCAAAAAATCTGTGAACAAAAGCAGACTAAGCAGTTTGACACAACACACTACAATGATTCCCTTAAAACAATTACGATTTATCAGATCATTAACCCGTGGATACAGTAGTATTAGCACATATAGGGAACGGGCCCTCACATTATAGTATGTGGATTTGGGGCCAAATTCAGCCATTATCTAAACAGACGTGACTCCAATGAAGTTGTGGAGTTACTTTGCATTGTGGAAGCAGAGAAAGAAGAGAGGGTTTAAGTGTAGCCATTAACAGCAGAGACAGAGCAACTGTTCTGCTAAGTTTTAGCCTAGTAGAAGCAGGGCCCACATCAGAAGCGAGTGGAAAACAGCAGAATAGTCAGAGTGACCTAGCCTTGAGATAGCAATGGTCTGAGACAAGAAAGTGAGAAAATACTGGAATAGATAGCAAATAGTCTAAATAAAATGTAGATGTTTTTAATTAAAGAACGTCATAAAGAAGTATAAATGTTTGTGTGATTTTGCTTGTACTTTGGAGAAACTGCGCAGAGATGCTCTCTGCCAGTTGTATTCTTCCCCTGCAATTGCCTGAATAAAGCTGTCTCTGATTTTGTTGCTTCCAGCCTGAGAATGGAGTTTTGTTTCTTCCACAGCATATATAAATAAAGGTGAAACAAAGAGTTTGATGCGTCAGTTATTAGTCATCGGGGTAACATACAGAGTATAGGGGGACGCTGGTATTTGGTTATGGGTTAGCATATAGTACATACAGTCTGTAATGTCCCCAATGCGGCGTGTACGGTGGGTGGGATCAAGATACAGTAGGGGAGCAGTGAGGGTACATCGCTCATACAATGGGTTACACATAGTCATGATTAGAGTAAGCGGGCCGGGTAATGGGGACAGGATGACCCTCACATGGTGCAATCCAGATTGGTGGGTTCAAGGCTCAGGGGATATAGTTTAGTAGTGGGGGTTAAGGGTTCCCCCCCCATGGGTGCATGAAGCCACACCGGCTCACCCCTGGTATTGGCGGTGGCCGGTGATGTGTTCAGTGTGGGGTAGGCAACCTATGGCACGGGTGCCGAAGGCAGCACGCAAGCTGATTTTTAGTGGTACTCACACTGCCACCAGTCCAAGGGGGCTCTGCATTTTAATTTAATTTTAAATGAAGCTTCTTAAACATTTTAAAAGCCTTATTTACTTTACATGCAGCAATAGTTTAGTTATATATTATAGACTTACAGAAAGAGACCTTCTAAAAATGCTAAAATGTATTATCGGCACGCGAAACCTTAAATTAGAAAGAATAAATGAAGACTCGGCACACCACTTCTGAAAGGTTGCTGACCCCTGACATACATTGATGCACGGCATTAAAAAAGGATTTTCTTTAAAAGAGAAATATATAATATTCTTGAACACACAGACATTGGATCAATTAGATCTCTAGTATAATTCAATAGTAGAACCAAAAATAAATTTGATCCTTCCTATGTACATTTTTTCTATGCTATGTTATTATTCCTATTGTTTTCTTAAAAAGAACAGCCATACTTCCTAAAAACTGTTTAACTTTTTGATGAACTTTTAGAGTATTCCCATTAAATTCTTAAGTTTTCCTTTTTGCTTAAGTTACCTTAAAAAGCGTTCATATAAATGCCCTGAAGCAACTGAAAAAATATTTAGAATATTTTTCTTCTCCTTTTCTTCTGTTTGAAGATCTGAAAAACTTAAAAATAAATATCTGTTATAGGCTCCGTAACTAGGGAGAAGGACAAAGACTATAAGCCACCCAAAGAACTACATTAATAGCAGGGTTATATATTGACAGAATTGTAAGTAATGGTTTCTATACAAGCTCAACTCTGCCCCTATCTTTTGCATATGTATTACAATACAGTCTTTAAAATTACATGACCACTTTCTATCTTTCCAAAAGGCCCAGTGAACTTTCTATTCACTGCAGAGTGAATGGGACAGAGTGAGTGTGAACGAGTAATATTTGTTTTTATCATTGTTCAGTGAGTGGACCACAGCCTCATTCACTAACCATTATTCATCCAGTCTCCAGGAAGCTCAAACGTGCTCTCCGTTAAACCTTTCAAAATTTGTATATGTTGTCAAATTACAAGTGAAAATTGCAAACAGAACATTGCCAAGGATAAGATACAAAACTACAGGACACCCTGTCATTTTCTATACTACCATATCCACCATGCACCATATACTTGCACTCTGAATAACGAAGACAGGAGTGGGGATGTCCTGTAGAAAGTATAGGTTATGATCATATAATTAGTATTATAAGAAATGCTAACAAAAGGGTAAAATTAAGGTTCAAAGATTCACAGAGTTTAAGACTAGAAGGGACCGACAAATTGAATCTGATCTCCTACATATTACAGGCAGTTACATTTCACTCAGTTGCCCACATAATAAGTGTAATAACTTATGTCTGACTAAAACATATCTTCCAGAAAGGCATCTAGTTTTGATTTGAAGACATCAAGAGATGGAGAATCCACCACTTCCCTTCATAGTTGGCTCCAGGGGTTAATCACTCTAAAATTTCAAATATGAATTTGTCTGTCTTCAGCTTCCAGCCATTGGTTCTTGTTATACCTTTCTTCATTAGATTAAAGAGCTCTTTAGTACCTAGTGTCTTCTCTGTACGAAAATACTTATACACAATAATCAAATCATCTTTCAGTCTTCTTTTTGATAAGCTAAGCAGGTTGAACTCTAAATCTCTCAATAAAAGGCATTTTCTCCAGCATTTGAATCATTTTTGCGGCTCTTTTCTGCACTGTCTCCAATTTGTGCAGTCTAGATGAAAATATCTAAATAGCATTAAAAAGGAAAAAAAACAGTTATGGAAAACATTATGTAGAATTTAGATCCACAATGAGCTTTCATCTAAGGAATATGGCAGGGGAAATACCCATGAAAATTTCCCTCTCAGATTTCTGCTGGGAGGAACGTAACCCAATTAACACAACAGAAGGACTCCTCAGTTCCAGTTCCCAGCTCTACCCCAGGCTGGAGCAGCTGACAGTAGCTATTACATGGAAATTCCTTCTGAGCCCCCATGATGTTATATGAATCAAATATGCCATGTAAATAATTGTTGCAACCACTGTTATATAATTGCAACAAATCTTATATGAAGTATGTCATGTAAGGTGTCAATGGAAAAATTATGATTGATTAGCCTATTTGTATGCATGTCTAAGCAGGATGAGCTCTACCCTGATATCTGGTGGTGAATTATGGGAAGTGTGGAAAGAATATCAGGAAGGTGAAGTCAAGGCAGCCTGGGATGGTTATTTTGACAGCTCTGGGATCCTCAATTTCTTCGTTATTGCAGCAGGATAAATAAAGTGTTGCCAGCTGATTATGTGAATGAGGAACTACAAGATTGCTTTATAACAGAAATGTCTCAATATAAATTAAATGAAACTTGCTAGACAAGGGACGTGGGTTCCAAAACCCAGTGAACTCAGAGAGCTTGGGGGCTGGTGTGTGTACCTGATGACATGGGCCCCTTTTGAGGGCCTGGAACACCAATTGCACATCCTCCTCTCTCCACTGTTAAAGAGTAGAGCTAATTTTGATTCCATTAGGACTCCATCTAGAGACTGCTGAGCTGAATTCATGTTGGGCCAATGGTGCACCACCACCAGTGCTCCCCTACTAAGAGCTGAAATCACTGAAAGAGCTGAACTGAGATCATGGAGTGCTGTGTTAACTAGTGGGGGAGCCTGAAGACCTATCGTTAAGTGGCTGGCAGAGCAGTTTGCAGTGTGTTGGAGCAGCCCATGGAACAGTGAGCAGAATGAAGTGGTTTGCAGGGACAGCTGGAGGAGCTGCACAGCTGGTGTGGTGGAGCTGATTGTGGTGAAGGCTGCAGCAGAACTTCACGGAGAGGCAGAGCAGTTGGCCCTGGCCCACATAAGGTGCCCCTTAACACCCTGTGGGGACTTCCCCCCTTATTTCCACCCAGGCTGGGGGGGTAAAACTCTGCAGATAAACTTTTGAATTCTAGGGTGGCACTGACCAGAGACTTTTGGGTTGTTGGACTTTGGGGTGATTGGACTTAAGACCCTAAGGAGAAAAGGACATTGCCAAACGTACTTGGAGGTGGGTTTTTGTTTATGGTTTGTGTTATAATCCTGTTTCTGGTATTTCTCCAATGGGATGCCGCATTGATTCCTTCCTTTATTAAAAAGATTTTACTACACTCAGGCTCCGTGCTTGCGAGAGGGGAAGTATTGCCTCCTAGAGGTGCCCAGGAGGGTGTGGTATGTAAGTGTCCCAGGTCACTGGGTGGGGGCTCGAGCCGGTTATGCATTGTGTTACTGAAACGGAACCCCTGGATACTGAACCCGGCCCTTGTTGCTGCCAACTCAGAGGGGCAGAAGGGTTACACATGTATCATTTTTGTGTTGGAAGTTGTGAATATTGACTATATATCTGTGTTTCATATGTGTTTGCTCTTGGGGAACACCCACAAGGTAGTTTACCTCTGATCTAGCCAGCACATTGTGAATGGACTATTCAAGCTGATGGCCCACTAATGAACATAATGTGTCCTGGAAGAAGCTTATCCCCACCTGATGGACATTCCTCTGGATGTTTTAGCCAGAATAATGGGTTCTGGCCCCAGCTATGACATACTGAAGCATGCAAGGGCATGTGACAAGCTCATGTGACACTGGACTCCATCTTGTGCCTGTACTTTTCCACAAACTGTGTTGGGGGCTTTGCTTGGAACAATGAGTTTCCCTCCACATGGTAGAAGCTATAAAAAGCCCTCAAAACATCTCCATTTTGTCTCTTTCCTGCTCTGATCCCTGGGCTATGGACTTTAACTAACAGGAGCATTACAACCAGTGCATTGAGGATTTTCCAATCTTTTGGATGTTACCAGAGAGATTATAAGTCAGCAGTTTATGTCATCACTGCTTCAAACTTGATACAAGAATTCTGCAATTGTTGTACATACTTGATTCCTTTGACCATTTTAACTCTCTCCTCTTTCTTTTCTCTTATAAATAAATCTTTAGATATTAGATACTAAAAGATTGGCAAAAGCATGATTATTGGGTAAGATCTGAGTTATATATTGACCTGGGTATGTGGCTGGTCCTTTGGAATGAGAAAAACCCTTTGGTTGATGAAACTGGTTTTAAATAGCCATTCATCATTAAGTCTAGCATGCCATACCTCTCTCCCTTTTATCATGTCCTTTCTTCCCTCTTGGCTTTGCCCCCACCGCTGCTTAAGAGTTAGGTGAGGATTACCTCACTGTAGTCCCAAACTGACCAAGGGAAGGGGGGTGAGAGTCCAACAGATCCTTTGTTGCTGCCTAGGCCAGTGTCCTTTGCTCCTGTGAGGCTGGGCTAGATTTGTCCCACACATCCCTGTTCAGGTGTGAACTGACCCTCTTCCCCTGGAGAGTTTTGCCTGGGCCTCTGTTCCTGGAGAGTTTTTGCCTGGGCTTGTTTTAAGCCATGAGGACACATTTTCAGCCTCAAAACTATATACATAAAATTACAACCTATAATGTTACTATAATAACAATGCTCAGTGCATCATGAGCCTTCCGAAGACACCCAACATGACAAACTTTGCATTGGATACCACACAATCATATAATAAGGATGAACATGGAGGTGAACGGTGTTCCCCTGAGGTACAGAGTGTCACAGTGTCCCTATGAGTTCTCCACTTGAGGTGACCCCGAAGCAATAGCAAAAAGAGGAGCAGCTTTGGAGCTGAATCCAATAAAGGACTGTCAAGGCAACAGCAGCTTTTGATTTAGAGGCACATACCAGAATGCAGTGTTTGAAAAAAATGCATTGATATTCACGTTGCTGCTTTGCAAATTTCAGCAGTTGGCACATTTTTTTTAATAGTGCCATGGAGTTAGTTTGGGATCTTGTAGAATGAGCTGTTCAAGAGGGCTGAACATTAGCAGCCTGGTAACAAGCCAGAAATCCACTTTGAAAGTCTTTGTGTAGAGATCATGGATCGTTTAGATCTGGTCACAAATGAGATAAATAGACCCAAAGACTTTCTAAACAGTCTAAATAGAAGGCTAATGCCCTTGTAATATCGGTGTCACACTGGGGGAAAAAGCACAGGAAGGTGGATAACATGGTTAATGTGGAAATCAGAGAATATTTTAGGTACAAACTTGGGACATGGGAATGATACCTTATTCTTCAAGAGAACTGCAAATGGGTGAGGGGAAATCACCCATTAACGATCCTAGTTTCTTGACTACAAAAGCAGAAAAGCTGGTCACTGAGAACGCCGTTTTCATAGATAAGTGCAGCAGAGAAAACTTAGCTAGTGGCTCAATGAAGGATGAACAAAGACTGAGAATCCCAGCACAGGGGAATGAAAGGCTGTAATAGCTGTCAAATTAAAACTCCGACTGAACTCATGGAAAGATCTGACTTCTTTAAATCCAACAAGCAATCAAGAACGGCAAAGAGGGAAGAGTACACCAATTGTGAGATCTCTTCCAGTTTGAAGATAAGTATTTCAAATAGACATCTTTCTGTGGTTTAGTAGGACCTCTTGTATCTCTGTCACACAGGAAACCTCTACGCTTGAAAACCCCTGAAAACCCAAGCTCTGTGTTGGAGGATGGCCAAGTCCAGATAGTGTTCAACTGGAATCTTGAGACAGCGGGTGGGAAATGATCAATGCCGCAACACTGCAAATGAAGTGAGGTGAATCAGGTAAAGGTACCAGACTTGCCTTGGACAAGTTGATGCAACTCTAGAATGTCTCTAGCTTTGACTTATTTCGTCAGCATCCATTAGAATTAACAGTATCAGAGAATGTGCACAGAGAAAGTCCCTCATCCAAGAATGAGAAAGGTGTCTTCCAAGGACTGATGATCCAGATGCACCATCAACCTGAATTTCTTGCACTGTTTGTTGGCAGTAGTTGAAAAGAGGTCCATTTTCGGAAACCCACAAAGCCAGGAAAATCTGTTTGAGAATCCAAGGATCCAGTTCCCATTTGTAATTCTGGGAGAAATGTTTGGTCAGATCACCTGCCACGGTGTTTTGCATGCCTGAGAGGTTAAGAGGCTGAAATGAGAATGTGATTGGCTATACATCACTTCCATAGTTTTATTGTTTCAGCACAGAGAGAGAGGAATATTGCTTCTCCATGCTGATTTATGTAGAACATGCACGCTATGTTATCTGGCATAACTTTGCTCAGTTAAGGGAAGAAAGTGGATACAGGTGTTCCTTACTGCTCATAATTTTAGGAGGCTGATGTGTAAGAGAGACTCTTGAGGCAACCATTTGCCTTGGATGACACATCCCCCAAGATGGCTCTCCATTCCATAAGTAGCAAAGAGTCCTGTGGCACCTTATAGACTAATAGATGTATTGGAGCATGAGCTTTCGTAGGTGAATACTCACTTCGTTGGATGCATGTGATGCATCTGAAGTTGTGATAATAGTAGGAGGAGGCCAGGTAAAAGGAAATCATGCATGAACTCTGGAAAGGTCTTTCCACCAGCCATGTGAGTGTATTACCCGATAAGGGACAGATACCAACTTGTCTAGACCATGTTTATTCAGGATACAGACTGTTCTGAGACAACTCTGGAAACAGCAAAGATGAAGCCTGGTGTGTTGTGTTATGAAAGATGAAAGTACAAGCTGACATATGACCCAGCAGTTGGAGGCAACTTCTTGCTGTTGTCTGGAGCCTTATTTGAATCTTGGCAATAAGACTGGTCAGTGTTGTAAATCTGTCCACAGGGAGGTAAGCTCTACATGTCACAGCATCCAGAGAAGATCCTATGAAGTCTATCTGTTCAACTGGAATTAAAATGGACTTTTTGATACTGAGATGAAGTTCTAAGCTGCAGATAAGGACATGGCTGGCTGTATTACACAGAGGACTCTGATGTACAACCAGCCCTTTAATAGCCAATTGTTGAGACAGAGGAAGATGATTATTCCCTGCCAACAAAGATAAGAGGCTACTATTACCAGGACTTTGGAAAATACTCCTGGGACAGATGAGAGCCCAAAAGGGAGTACCTGATACATGAAGTGATGCTGGCCATCTTTGAAAAGAAGAAACCTCTTGAGAAAGGAGTGATAGCCATACATGATCTGAAGGACTGCAACCAATCCACAGAATCTAATGATAGAATTATAGCTATGATCCTGAATATCTGATTTCACTAAGGTGTTTTGAAATATGAGATCTAAAATTGATCTTCATCCACCATTCTTTTTCGGAACCAGAAAATACTTGGAATAAAATCCCTTCCTGTCTGTGCTGAACTGGAACTACAGCCTCTATGCTTAGAAGAGAGGTAGTCTCCTGTTTCAGCAAATGTTTGTGAGAAGAGTCCCTGAGGAGGGATGAGGACAGGAGTGGGATGAGGTGAAATGGATGGAATAGCTTGATATTATAATCTTCAAAACCCATTTGTCAGTTGTACTTTATTCCCAAGCAGCTCAAAAATGGAAGAGACTGTCTCCAGAGGGAGGGCAGTGAGTAGTGTGGTATAGCTGAAGATTCCCAAGGTGGGGATGTTCTGGACCTTTGACCACACCATCAGAATTGACATTTAGATGAGTAGGGGGGCTGGGTGATAGCAATGGTTGCAGTAGCAGGCCTTTTCTTTTGATATCTCGGTCTCTTAGGTGGTTCGGCCAGTCTATGAATGTCAGAGAACTGGAACAGATGGGATCTCTGTGTTGGGATCTATTAAATTTTTTATTTGCAGGTGTATATTGTGATGGGGCAAGGCCAGATGGCTACAGTAAAGTACTGAGAAATAGGTATGTTAGTCCCAGGCTAAACAAATCCCTAGTACCCTGGTAACCAAATGGCAGTTGCTCCAGGTTAATCAAGACACCTGGAGCCAATTAAGACCTTTCTAGAAGGCAGTGGAGATAGCTACTTTAATTAGAACACCTGCAGCAACCACCAGCAGGGCAGGCATACCGGGCACCTTGGGTTTAAGGACTCACCAGTTCAAGGCAGGAGGGCCAGAGGAGAAGGAGGCGAGTTGGGAGCTGGGGACAGAAGCAAGGACCTGAGAGTGAGAGTGTATGCTGGAGATTTAGGAAACAAAGCATTTATCAGACATCAGGAGGAAGATGCCTGTGGTGAGGATAAAGAAGGTGTTTGGAGGAGGCCATGGGAAGCAGCCCAGGGAGTTGTAGAAATGTGCATGCAGCTGTTACAGGAGGCACTATAGACAGCTGCAATCCACAGGGCCCTGGGCTGGAACCCGGAGTAGAGGGCGGGCCCGGGTTCCCCCCCAAACCTCCCAACTCCTGATCAGACACAGGAGGAGCTGACCCAGACTGTGGGGAAGATCACTGAGGTGAGAAAATCTGCCAAGAAGCGCAGGACCCACCAAGGTAGAGGAGGAACTTTGTCACAATATATACTGACAGACTTGAGTGTGGCCTTCAAATCCTTTACAGTGTGCATGGATTACTCAGTGGACTCACTGAAAAGCTTTCAGTCTGTCAAAAGAAGGTCTTCTCTGATATTTTGGACCTTCCTAGAAAATCTCAACTGCTTCAGCCAAGATGTTCGACTCAGGACAACAGCAGAGATGGAAGGAGCTTCAGTGTCAGCTACCTCTAGAGAGGCTCACAACTGGGTGCCTGCTAAGAGATGACTCAGTTATGAACTCAGCCTGGAACTATTCTTAATGTTCCGGGGGAAGATGATTAATGAAAGTGTTGAGTTTATTGTAGTTGGTGTGCCATCTTTGCCATCAGAGCTGATAATTCACTATTCTAAACTGCAGGGTTATGGAAGAATAGTTTTTACATCCAGCAAGGTTGAAGGGCTTCTGGTCTTTATCATATGATATGAGTCAGTATGCTGTTAGTATTGCCTACCATGCTTACTAACAGCCTCTACAGCTAAACAGTTGGGAGGAGGATGTGAAAATAAAAACTTATAATTTTTTCTGGAACAAAGTACTTTTTATTTGCTTGCATACATTGTAGTTGTATGTGTCAGACTCCAGCTAGTTTTGGCAGGACGCAGTGGAGCCTCATTTACTGGTAAAGCTATACAACCAGAGGGTCTCTGTGGAGGACGTCCAAGAACTTAAGTTGAGACACTTGCATCTTCTCCAGTGGGATCTGAAGCGATTCAGCAATCTCTTTCATCAGCTCCTGAAACTGTTTAAAATCATCAGTGTAAGAGGGCAGAGAAGGTATCATAGCTTCATCTGGTAGAGATATTAGTTTGTGGTGTTACCTCCTTGCCCACTTTAGTCTATTGCTCCTCAAATGCCTCCTCTTCTGGTTGAGGCTCTTGAGGAGGGAGAGATGGAGCAGAAGACTGCCTTTCATGATGATCCACAAGGAATAGCTAGGAGCCCTTAATATTTTCTAATGATAGGCTAACACCAGTAACAATACAGCCATTGTGGGGAACCATAAGGTAGTGGGGCAGGACTCTAGTGCTGCTCATACCAGTGAGAAGTGGCTAAAGATTGTCTTGCCCTGAGGCTTCTTTCTCAGTTAAGATGTCCAGAAAGATGTCTCTATGGTGGTATGTAGGGAATCTCTGCACAGAGATCTAGGAATCTGAAGAAGAGAGTCTTCAGCATACTCTACAGAAGGAGCAGACACTGAAGGCAAGAACGGTTGTCCATATGGTGCTGATGGTATCAGAGAAAGGTACGATCTTGGAGACCCTGCAAATCTCATCATAAACAATTGTTTGATAACCATTAAAAAAAAGGAAACTATTGCACCTCAGACACTGACAAGTCCTTGTAGAATTTAAGCTCCTGTGGTACTGGGTAAATCTCCACCAGGATTGGATGAGGCTCCAGATTAACTGTTGTCGGTACCAAGGATGTTGACAGTAGTATCTTGTACAGCCAATGGTCCTGGTACTGAGGATGATGACCTCAGAAATACTAATGTTGCAGCCTGGGTCTGCAGAGGTGGTAATGAAAGTTACAGATTTTCTAGAGTGTTTAGAGTCTCTGCTGGAGCAGTCATGCTCGGAGGGTACCGCAGAAAACTTCAGTACTGAGATTTGCATGGTATCATGGGTCCTTTGAGGACATCAAGATCTTCAGAGAGCCCCTGGTACCAGAGAGAGCTTCCTGGAACCTGAAGTCGTCAAAATGGTCATTCTTGATGGTGATCAAACCTTTTTTGAATTAGGCTCTCTCTAAGGAGATCCAGCACTCCCTCCCCATGGGACCTCTACTAGTACCTCTGTGTTCTTACCCAAAAAACAGCTAGGTATGGAGGTTGAAGGGGCACTGTTCTTACTTGGAGGCCAATGTTCCAGGTCTGTGTCTGTGGGCTGTATCTGGGCCTCGATCTGAGGCTGGTCAGAGGAAACACTCCATCATGAGGAGCCTAAATGTAATCTCTTGGTTTTTTTCAAAATCTGCTTTTAAAAGCTGAGTAGATCTTGCATTTGGCTGGAATGTGGGTGTTTCCCAGATAGTAGATACACCAAGAATGTCCATCGCTCACTGGTATAGATTCTCAGCAGGTAAGGCAGCGCTCGAATCATGGGGATTCTGGTATGCCAGGTTGATGACAACCCCCAAGGAAAACCCTTCAGAAAGGGGGGTTGATGGCGAAAGGGAATATAACCCAGAAAACTTTCAATTAACTAAAGGAGTATGATTATCAAAAGAACTAAATAAACTGAACTGGAACTAAGACCTTGAGGCTAAGCTAGAGCAAAGCTGAAATGGGCACACTAGATGCTCCACCTCAGACTGTCGAGCAGTTGAGAAGAAACCAGGTGAGGTTCACCTGCACAGCTCTATATATCCTTGGTACAGGGCATTAGGCTATCTAGAGCACATACCGGGGCAAATGGGCACTGCTACTGAAAAATCTCTGATCAAAAGGTACAAGAGGTATATATGCACCTGCAGTGGAGCACCCATAAGGACATTACTCAAGAAGAATTATGAGTTACTTACATCCTTATTTTTGGACTTTCCTCCATATCTTTCTAGTGATTTCCACTTTCAATTTGAGAAAGGCATACATAATTTTATTGAAAAATAATACATTCCTCAGAGTAGATTAATACAATCACAACTGTATCTAAAACATCTAAAATGTATTTAAAAATATCTAAAATATATGCTCTAGGAATTATTTGGGGGAAGTTCTATGGCTTGTGTTATACACGAGGTTAGACTAGATGATGACACTGGTCCATTCTGGCCTATGAATCACTATATAATTGTAAAACAAATCTAAATTATTTAAATTTAAACTTTAATATATACCCAGCAGAAAAAAAATGTAGAAACACTGTTTTCACAAATTTTGTCTGCTAACAGACATTATTGCCATAGCATAGTCTGCTTTAGGAATTCAGTTTCATACAAGTACCATATTAACAGCTGATTTTTAAATTTCTTTTCCCTAACCCCCTGATTCTCATAATCAGATTAAGTCTATGCCATAAGGTGATAAAATGCATATTTGTGGAGCAAGCTGGATGGAGCATCTGGAAAAGGGAACGGAGGGATAAACAAGGAAACAAAATAACTAACAAAATGTTTACCTCATATCACCAAGTATATTTGTTTCTATGCTCATCTCTCTTGTCTATTTGAATTATAAACTCTTTGGGGTACGGCCTGTCTTTTCTTATGTGTTTGTACAGTCCCTGTCACATTTTGGAGCTACCACACTAAAAATCATAAACTAATAATTATCATCATAATCATACTGTATTGGCATGATCCAAGTGGAAACAAACATCAGTTACCTTGTAATGGATTCCTGTGCTGCTTCTTCTTCTGTAACCTCAACACTAAGGAGATCTTCATCAATTTTATCAGGTTTTTTTTGTACCTAGTCATTAAAAAAAGTAGCATTCATGTAATCTGGGAGGTTAGCTAGTAAATACAGTAGCTGTAAAATGGACCTATTGGCCAGATGAACTAGTGTCCTAGTTTTCTAATTCAGCAACTCAATTCTTTAACTGTTTGAAATTACACTGTAATAACACCATTTCATACAATTCAAATGTAAGTATTTTGTACACAGTGTAGACTTAATCAGTCCTGTCCACCTGGATCTTGAAAAAAATTTCCATACTAGCATATATTCTACAATGTTATCTATATACATTTCTCAGATTCAGTCCTCTTCCTTTCTTAGATATAACAATAAGAAGTCCTTGTGGCACCTTAGAGACTAACAAATTTATTTGGGCATAAGCTTTCGTGGGGTATAACTCACTTCATCACATGCATCAGTTTCAACGAGAAACTGCAGAACTGGAATGAATTTGCAAACTTGACATCATCAAATTTGGCCTAAATAAAGACTGGGAGTGGCTGGGTCACTACAAATTTTTTTTTTCCCACTGTTGATATTCACATCTTCTTGTCAACTGTTGGGAATGGGCCACATCCACTATGACTGAATTGGTCTTGTTAGCACTACAAATGTTTCTACTGACAGAGACTAACATGGCTACCCCTCTGAAACCTCTCTTAGATATGTGACCCATCCTTTCCATGTACTTTGTAAAATTTGCTCCAGGCATGTCAGAGAATAGTAACTGATTATTCAAGATCATATGCGGATTCACATCCTCAAATCAAAGAGCAGGCATAAGCATTCTGTGTTTGTATATGTAAAGAGTAACTAATAATACACAAAACTAGTGACTCAGTGAATCACAAGCTCCCTCCTTGTCTCCCCCTTGCTTTGGGGAAGGAGAAAACTGTGACAGATTTATACCTGTCGTAGTGTATGCCCCTCAACACACCTTATACTCCCTCTACTCTCTTGTGCCAAAGTCCAAGACAGGCCATGCCATTTAATTGAATTTGCTAGATGGCCTCACTCTCTGAACTTACAGGCATAACATGTCTGCAATCCACGTAAGTTTTTCAAACACTAAAAGTGTCTGAATGTATGTAATTCTATCCAAATTAATTTAGACTTTTTTTTTATATTGTCAAGCTAATGTTATTAGCTTTGTGTCAGTACTGAATCAGTAAAAACCTGTGGCTTTTTAGTTTCTTCACAGCTCATGTCTCTGAAGATATATCCTAGGTCTGATTTATTATAGACAAGACTGCAACCTAATTTAAATTAGATACTATCTGCAACGTTTGATACAACTCTATTTATTTAAATTACTTGGTTACAACAGATAAGGGGACACTAACTTTCCAACCATATCATTTACCCAATTTTGACCCAGGTTGTGTGCAGAGGCATCTGTGTGGTACAGGGTGGGGTCAGCTGCCTCTATGGCATTTTATCCCATTTCCCTCAGATCCTGGAACCTTACATCCATGGGACTGGGGAGGAGACCCAGAGGAAACATGTATTGTTGCCTCTGCCCTGTAGCTCTGTACCTTTCTCAGACTCTGAAGGTCCAAAACTGGGACACACTGCATGAAGAAGACTCAAAAGGAGAAACTAAAAAAATAATAATGCCAGAAACGTGGGATTCCTTACTCCTTAACAATAGGTAACTCTTCACATAATCTCACTTTCATTATTCTTTATTTCTGATGTAATTTGCAATTATAGAAGCAAAGGGACACCAAATTTTTATGGAATGCAGGTAATTCTGGGACTATCCTTCAAAATGATGGACAGCTGAAAGGCATGCCCGTGGGAAATGCAGAGTAAAATTAAAAGAGCCAGCATCAGAGATGGAAAAATACTGTGGCAACTCCGACAGAGCAAAGATGTTGGAAATGATAAGGGGGTTGGGGTGAAAGGGCGGCAGAACTGGTGCAGGTGTCTCTGGTTTTCAGTTGACTGTAAGGGATCTGTTGGTTGTAGGAGCTAAGCCCTCGTTTCTTTCACCAGGGAGATTAGTCTTGCATCTTCAGAGACGAAAGAATTCATAGGAAATTATGTAAGGGGAAAACTCAATCTTTCCAGTCACTTACACAGGATTTTTCTGTGTAAGGGACAACTTGGGACTTAGCATTTATTATAAAATTATAATATTCATTCTATTGAAAAAGATTTCTCTTTCATGCCATGATATAGCATATTTTATGGCAATGCAAAAAACATCCAACGTATTAATTGATGGCATGAATCCATGCATCTGCGGATTTAGTTATCAAAAATTGAATAGTATAGTTTGACTTTCATCTTGCTGTTAAACATAACCCAAGGCACCTGAGCATTATTAATATGTTTAAAGAAATGATGCACACACAAAATGATCTGCTTACATACTTTGACTGTGAGAATTTTGCTCCTGAAGTTGTTTAATATCACAATAACATCTTCCAGGTGGACTGGAGAATCTGCTCCTTCATGGCTATAAGGAAAACAACAACAGATATACAAATGTATACACTCCTTAAAATATTACATATATTGAGTTTTATTTTTATTTTAGAACTGTTTACATTTCCTGAAGCTAAAAATGTCTGTGTACAGTATATCCTACACTAGTTTTCTGATGTCGGAACCTTTCTCAATTTTTCTTCTTCACAGTGCTTAATAGGCGTCTTCATACAGTTATAGTGAAATGAATGATAGGTTCTTTCACAATAATTGTGCATCATCACTGCATAACACAAGAGTGTCCTCATGACCACATAAGACTTTGCATTTTCAAATATCAAAATTTTCTTTGGAAAGAAGACTCTAAAATAACATATCTTGCCAAACTGAATACTTGAATGTTGAATTTTTATTCCTTTGACTACTATAGAAAAACCCTACAAATTACACTACTCGAAGATTCTTCAGTCACATGAGGATTTAAAACAAACAAACTGTATTACATAAACGGGGATATTTATTGAGGTTTAAAGGAATTTCCAGTTTTATTAAGTACTAGGATTAAATATATGATGAAAAATATTAAAAACAATTTTTTGTTATGTTAGGGACTAGTATCACTGCTTCTTATTAAATGTTGCTCAACACTTCCCTGTAACGGGGCGCACAAGAAATGCTTACTCACCTCGTGCCGTAATGGTAGTTCTTCAAGATGTGTCCCTCTATGGGTGCTCCACTATAGGTGCACTTGAACCCTGTGCACCTTTAATGAGAGATTTTTCATAGTGACATCCATTTGGCCCGCACATGCATGTTACTCCACCTTGTGCTCCATGCAGTTACTATACAGCACTGTACAGACTAACTGTCCTCAGTTCCTTCTCTACCGCAAAGACCCATGACAGGGAACTCTGAAGCAGAGGGGAGGAGGGTGGGTAGTGGAGCACCCATAGGGACACACATCTTGAACTTCAGTTACTGCACAGAGTGAAAAGAATAGGAGTACTTGTGAAGGTATACCTTCAAAGCAGCGGCACTGCTACGGGTACCTGCATGGACCCACTGTATGCCAACATTTTTATGGCTGACTTAGAACAACGCTTCCTCAGCTCTCGTCCCCTAATGCCCCTACTCTGCTTGTACTACACTGATGACATCTTCATCATCTGGACCCATGGAAAAGAAGCCCTTGAGGAATTCCACCATGATTTCAACAATTTCCATCCCAACATCAACCTCAGCCTGGACCAGTCCACACAAGAGATCCACTTCCTGGACACTACAGTACTAATAAGCGATGGTCACATAAACACCACCTTATACTGGAAACCTACTGACCGCTATACTTACCTACATGCCTCCAGCTTTCATCCAGATCACATCACTCGATCCATTGTCTACAGTCAAGCTCTATGATATAATCACATTTGCTCCAACCCCTCAGACGGAGACAAACATCTACAAGATCTCTATCAAGCATTCTTACAACTACAATACCCACCTGCTGAAGAGAAGAAACAGACTGACAGAGCCAGAAGAGTATCCAGAAATCACCTACTACAGGACAGGCCCAACAAAGAAAATAACAGAATGCCACTAACCATCACCTTCAGCCCCCAACTAAAACCTCTCCAGCACATCATCAAGGATCTACAACCTATCCTGAAGGACAATCCATCACTCCCACAGATCTTGGAAAATAGGCCAGTCCTTGCTTACAGACAGCCCCCAAACCTGAAGCAAATACTCACCAGCAACCACATACCACACAGAAAAAACACTAACCCAGGAACCTATCCTTGCAACAAAGCCCGTTGCCAACTCCGTCCATGTATCTATTCAGGGGATATCATCACAGGACCTAGTCACATCAGTCACACTATCAGAGGCTCGCTCACCTGCACATCTACCAATGTGATATATCCCATCGTGTGCCAGCAATGCCCCTCTGACATGTACATTGGCCAAACAAGACAGTTTCTGTGTAAAAGAATAAATGGACACAAATCAGATGTCAAGAATTATAACATTAAAAAACTAGTTGGAGAACACTCCAATCTCCCATGTCACTCAATTACAGACCTAAAAGTTGAATTATTACAACAAAAAAACTTCAAAAACAGACTACAATGAGAGACTGCTGAATTGGAATTAATTTGCAAATTGGACATCATTAAATTAGGCTTGAATAAAGACTGGGAGTGGATGGGACATTACACAAAGTAAAACTATTTCTCCATGTTTATTTCCCCCCAACGGTTCCTCACACCTTCTTGTCAATTGCTGGAAATGGGCCATTTTGATTAACACTACACAAAGTTTTTCTTCTCTCCTGCTGGGTAATAGCTCACCTTAACCAATCACTCTCGTTAGAGTGTGTATGGTAACACCCATTGTTTCATGTTCTCTCTCACTCTCTCTCTCTCTCTATATCTTCGTACTGTATCTTCCATTGCATGCATCCAATGGAGCGGGTTTTAGCCCACTAAAGCTTATGCTCAAATAAATTTGTCAGTCTCTAAGGTGCCACAAGTATTCCTGTTCTTTTTGCAGATACAGACTAACACAGCTGCTACTCTGAAATCTGCAGAGTGAGTAACCATTTCTTCTTCGAGTAGCGTTCTTATGTGTGACTACTGAGCAGTTTTCCTTTAAAGAGGAGGGGGCTTTGGAGTCTATTCCAGTATGGAGGAAAGTACCAGCTGAGTCAAACACCATATTGGAAGCAGAGTCACAGATTATTGCACAGTGTTTGGCGAACGTATGCTTAGAAGCCCAAGTTGCAGCTGTACATATTTCAATGACAGGAACATTTTTAAGAAAGACTGCACAGGGTGTAAATAGATTTCACAGAATATTCTTTTATGTCAGTAGATGCTTCGAGATTACGACATTTGTATCAGTTACTAATACCGTCAGTTATCCACCTAGAAAACCTCTGTTTAGAGATTGCAGGTCCTTTTGTTCTATCTGTGATCAAAACAATCTCGAAGACTTCCTGAAAGGTTTAGTCCCATCTAGTTAGAAGCCAGGGCTCCCCTGATATCAAGCATGTTGAACAATGCTTCCCTCTTATCTCAGTGAGGTTTAGGTTGAAAAATGGGGAGGTGAATGAGCTGATTAAAATAGAAATGAGAAACTGCTTTTGGAAAAAAACTCAGGGTGTGGACATAATGTAACCTTGTATCTGAAAAATACTGTAAATGTGGGATTGGCATAAGAAAAGTTATTTCTACCACTTATTGAGCCAATGAGATGGCAACCAAAAATGCCGTTTTCATAGATAAGTGGAGGAGTGAGCAGGCAGCCATAGGTTCAAACAGTGGTCTTGTAAGGCATGTAAGAATCAAACTGAGGTCCCAAACCAGAGCAGGGCTTTTAACTGGCTGAAAAAGGTTGCCCAGACCTTGGAGGAATCTCATTGTTGTTGGATTGGCAAATATGGAGTAGACCTCTGTTGGAGGGTGGAAGGCTGTGATGGCTGTCAGATGAACTCTAATGGAGCTAAGCAATAACCTGAGGTCTGTAGTTCTAGAATGTAGTCCAGTATTTCTGGCAGCAATGAGGTGGCTGATGCAATGTGTTTGAGATCACACTAGCAGGTAAATCTTATTTATTTCTGTAAATAAGTGCAGCAGGTAGACTGTTTCCAGCAATGTGGCAACACCCTTTTTACTTGCTGTGAAAAGGCCATTTGTATGCCTATGAACCATCGAGCAGCCATGTTTTGAATTGAAGAATTCTGAGATTGGGGTGAAGGATCTTCCTGCTCTCCTGAGAGAGGAGTAGTGTGGACAGTGACCAGGAAGAACACAGCCAGCTGTATTAAGTAAGGAAACTATGTTTGTCTGGGCCATGTCGGAACAATCAGAGTAACTCCTGGCCTTGTCCTGTCTTATTTTGAGTAGAACTTTGACTATCAGAAGAGGAAGGGGGAATGAATACAGAAGACCCGGTGACCATTGGAAGTGAAAGACATCTCCAGGGATTGGTAACCCAGACCTGCTCTGGAGCAAAATTGGGCACATTTCCTGCTTATCACCATAGCAAAGAAGTCTATCTGAGGAGCGCCTCATTGTCAGATTACATGGTGAAGTACGGTAGAATCTATCTACCACTGATGGTCATGAGAGAAGTGCCAGCTGAGTTTGTTCACAGTCACATTCTGAACTCCTGAAAGGTAAGCTGCGGTGGCAACATCTGATTGTGTATGCTCCAACTCCAAAGATTTATCACTTCGACATAGAGGGACGGGGAACCTTGCTCCCCCTTACCAGTTTCTAGAAGACATGTGTGACATGTTGTCCATCATGACCTTTATGTGTTTCTCTCATTTCTCCGATTAGTGGCAGAAACTGGAGACACGTGTATCTGACAGCTCTGAGTTCCAGGTGGTTGATGTGCAGAGTGGTTTCTTGGGCTGTCCACCTGCCCAGAGGAGCACGGGTGTCTAGATGCGAACCTCATCCCAACAGAAAAGCATCTGTTGTTATGACAGTCACTGTAGGAGGGCAGGTGAAGGGGAGTCTAGGAGGTTATTGCTGTCCAATAGTAGATCAATTCCCTGGTGGCCTATGGGCGGGACCTTGGCCCTCTCACTACTCCAGGTCCCAGCCCAGGGACCCTAAGAATAACAGCCAGGCGTCACCATCTCCCTTTAACTTAACTGCTTTCGGTTCCCTGGGGCACATCCTTGCAGCCCCATCCTTTACCAAAGCTTCACCGTTACCTCAGGGCTCATCTCAGTTCAGCAGCAGCCAGCCACAAGCTCTTCCTCACTGTTCCAGACCCTGGCAGCACTGAGCTGTCCATGGTTCTGCAGTTCCCTTTGGCCAGCCATGAGCACCACCTGCATTCCTCTGGCTCAAGTAAGGAACTGTATTTGGCTCTGCAGCTCCTATTATATGGCCTTCCTAGACCTTGATTGGCTGCTCCCTGAAGCCTCTCTGATTGGCTGATTCCTCTGCAGTGACTCTCAGCTGCTTGGAAGACTCCTACTACTCCTTTCCCGGGACAGGTGTGGCAGGACACTGAGGCCTTTGGGCCTAGTCCTCCCCATCACAGAAGGCAAAAGAGGTGGCCTGAAATTCAAGTAAATTGATGCTCTGACTCTGGAAGAGACTAAGTCCACTGATTCAAGAGGCAGACCAGGTGGGTGCCTGATCCAAAGAGTATGGCCTCTGTTGTCAGAGAAAAGGTGGAATATGAAAGATACCCATTTTGATCTGGAACAAATGGAATGATCATGCAAAGAAAAGGGAGGGTTAGGGGAGAAAGGTTCATGTACTTCTCCAGATTCCAAAGTATTCTAAAGGATAGCAGCACTCCACTCGCAGGACAAGGAATCAACAATCTGATGAATAATTACCATTGTGTTCTAGTCTTAATAATTGCCACACTGGCCCTCAAATGGCCACTCCCTTATCACCCACCAAGAATTCTTTGATTTTCTGACACTTGTGCATTAGATGAAGAGAGGGGTATGGAAATATGAGCACCAATGGCAGAAAGGAAGGCTGAAAAGACAGGATAAAGCTCAAAGACCTTTTTAAAACCTGTACTGAAGCTGTATTATAAGCCAAGGTGAAAACAGCTTCAGTAACTATGATAGATGATCTCATGTCGTTGACTGAAGAAGGGTAGACATCTAATCTTCATTTTACTAGACCTCTCTACAGCATTCACAACTGTGGACCATGAGATACTGCTGTCTTGCCTAAGAGACATGGCAGGGGCCCAGGGAAATGTGCTAAATGGTTTCAGTCCCTCCTGGAGGGACAGAGCCAAAGGCTAGTGGTGGGAGATTGCATCTCTGCTCCAGTCGCCTCACCACAAGGATCAATTTTCTCTCTTGTCCTATTCAACATTCACATGCAGCCTCTAGAAGAAATTGTCAAATGACATGGACTGAAGTACCATCAATACGTTGATGACACCATTCTAGTTATCCTTCAGTACATAACCCTATATCATCACCAAGATGGCCCACCTCATGGATGAAGAATAGCTGGTTGAAGCTGAACAGGTGATTTAGGTAGGGATAAGGATAACACTTTGAAGAATTTACAGCCATGGTGCAGTCTCCTCTGGTTGAAGACACACACTCGCAATTGGGCAATTCAATCTGTACCTTAGGAGTGCTTACTCATCAGCATCCATGAGTAATGCTTTCTAGCTCTGGTTGGCTTGGAGACTGTCCTATTCTGGTAGATAATGACCTGTATTTATTATTGTGGTGCCCAGGAGTCCCAGTCCCTCACTGGACCAGGACCCCATTGTGCTAGGTGCTGTATAAACCCAGAACAAAAAGATAGTCCCTACCCCCAAAAATTTTCATACGTGCCTGTCTCACTTCTGGATTGGAAGACTACAGCAATGCAATATATTTGAATATGAAGCCATCAACCCTTAAGAAATTCCGCCTAAGACAAAGTGGAGCAGTGAAATTCTCAGCAACAAACGCTACCACAAACACATCAAATCTATTCTCTGCTCTCTGCACTGGATTCCCATGCATACTTGTTGACTTGGTAAGCTCTTTTTCCTTAACAAAATCTCTTTTTAAATGATACTTGCAAAACTTAAAAAAAAAAAAGAATTTTCAGCATTTCTGGTTTATGCTACTGCTCAGTTAAGTGAAGAAAAACAGTCTCAGACTTAAAATCACGGTACATCATATGTAGATTAGGCACCTAAGCGTACTGCAAACACTTACTTAAAATACAGAGGACGACAAAGAAAATGAGCCAGCTAGTAAAAACCTGCTGAAAGAAATCAGTCCTTCCAGACAAGGTAAACTATAAGCTTCGGTGACTCCACTGGATGAGATGTTAGAATGATGATACAAGAAAAAAAATTAATGAAGAGAACAAAACATCAAATCAGTCTGAAATGAAGCTACAAACTCTATCTTCATCCCTCAGTGTCAATCACTGCTTGGAACACAGCCCCGATTAAAAACTGGAGATGTAAGCAGATTTACTAAAAAACAAACATGATATTGCAACATACATGTTTCTTGCATGCCAGCCAGGAAGAGAAAACTGGGACTTGTAGCATTTATGGAAAAGATATTATCCAAGTTGCTTAACATAGAGATTTAGTATAATGACACTGAAATATTATCATGAATACAAGAATGTGGGCTGGGGGTTTGATTATCCTCACTCCCTATTTTCTCTCCACTAATGCCCAATTAACTAATGAAATTCAGGATCAGCCTAATGAGGATTTTAAGTCTTTGCAAAATATTACCTCATCCTCCCCACTCTATGTGACTAAGGTAGTTTGCCTTACTTTTTGGAAAAACCATTTGCATGAAGAGAGACTTTCACTGATATTCAACCTTTTACATTTCACCCATTCACACCTTTTTCTCCACTGCATTTACTGATCAGTGTTATCATCATTGCTAGCTTTTTGTTATTTGTTATTGTTTTTGCTTGTTTTCCTTCAGTAAATTCCATATTTTTGCAAAGACTGTGGTACTTTTTTTTTACAAAATATGTTTGTGATCGTAATTTACAACTGTGTTTGCTCAAAAATTAAGTTACTACTTACCCAAATATGTGGTAGATGTCTTCCGATCTTCCTTTGCGTAATCTCAGTGTCCACGCACCTGGATTTGCTTTCAACTGAAAATATCCCTGTGAGCAAAGAGAAAAAGTAGCACAGTCTGGTATAATCAAAACTTTGGAAATGATCACCTTCACATGTAAACACTGATTCTCCAGCATTCAGCACTGTCTGTCATCAAGGCTACTACATGTTGTCAGCTGCAATTCTAGCCCTGAAATTAGTGCTACGGTAATGCAGTCAAGTGCCTTCTCCCCTTTATATTCACATCCACAGGCTCTTAGTGATAAAGAGATTTGTTCCTACCTGAATATGGAATTTATATAAAGAATCTTCTTTTTCCTTTATGCCGCTTTTTCTGGTGAAGGTCGTTGTGGCAGCAGAGAGCAGGGAGGACCAGACCTCCTTTTCCTCTGCAACAGGTTCCAGGTCCTCCTGGGGGATTCCCTGGCACTCTCAGGCCAGCTGGAAGATATAATATCTCCAGGGTGTCCTGGGTCGGCCACAGGGCCTCAGCCCCATGGAACGTACCCAGTAGAGTTCCAATGGGTAAGCCTCCCAGGGGGCATCCTTATCAGATGCCCGAACCACCATAACTGGCTCCTCTCGATCCGGAGGAGTAGCGATTCTACTCCAAGGCCCTCCCAAATAGCCAAGCTCCTCACCCTGTCTTGGAGAGTATGCCCAGCCACCCTGTGGAGAAACCTCATTTCCACTGCTTGTCTCCTCGATCTTGTCTTTTTGGTCATTACTCAAGGCTCATGACCATAGGTGTAGGATGGGGACGTAGAGCAACTTGTAAACCCTGTCGTAGTACTCAGCTCCCCCTTCACCACCATGGATTGGAACAGCCCCCACATCACTGCCACACCAATCTGCCGGTTGATCTCACGCTCCCACTTACCATCATTCATGAAGAAGACAAATAGGTACTTAAACTCGTCCACTAAGGGCAGCTATTCCCCTCTCACCTGTCAAGAGCAGTCCACTTTCTTCTGAGAAAGGACCAAGACATGATTTGGAAGTGCTGATTCTCATCCCAGCCACTTCACATTCAGCAGCAAAATATTCAAGTGGACATCGGAGATTGCAGTGTGAAGAAGCAAGGAGGACATCATCATCTGCAAACTGCTGAGATGCCACTTCCAAGTCCCCATACCAGATGCACTCCATAGCTCAGCTGCACCTTGATATACTGTCCATGAAAATCATGAACAGGAGTGGGGATGAGACCCACCCTTGGCGAAGTCCAGTGCCCACCTTGAACGAATTCAACTTAATGCCAAGAATACAAATGCAACTCTCACTCCAAGAACAGAGGGACCGGATAGCATGCAAAAGTGGCACTGGCACCTCATACTCCCACGGCACTTCCCACAAGACATCTTGGGGAACAGAGTCATATTCCTTCACCAGGACTACAAAATAAAGGTAAATCAGATTAGCAAATTCCCACAACCCCATGAGTATCTATGAGAGAGCAAAGAGCTGATCCGCTGTTCCATGGCTGGGACGGAATCCACATTGTTCCTCCTGAATCTGAGGTTCTACTAACGGGGCATAACTTTCTCTCCAGCATAGGCTTGGTATAGGCTTTGCTGGGGAAGCTGAGGAGTGTGATCCCTCTATAGTTGGAACACACCCTCTGGTCTCCTTTCTTAAAGACTGGGACCACCACCCTGGCTTTCCAGTCCAGAAGTACTGCACCCACATTCCATGCAACACTGAAGAGGCATGACATCCCAACATTAGCCAGTGCTTTCAACATCTCTGGGTGAATCTCATCCACACTTGCTGCCTTACCACTATGAAGGCATTTTACCGCCTTATCGACCTCAACATCAGAAATAGATCTGATCTCACTGGAGGTTTCTGGCACTGCCTGCTGGAAGGGGGACATGTCCACTGGGTTGAGGAGTTCCTCGAAGTGCTCCCTCCACCTCTCAACAATCTCCTCAGTTGAAGTCAGCGTTTCACCACCCTTGCTGAGTACAGCTTGGGCAACGTCCCACTGATCCCTCTTAAGGCAACGAATGGTTTGCCAGAAAATCTTTGAGGCTGTCCAGCAGTCATTCTCCGTGGTTTCTCCAAACTCCTCCCAAGCCTGGGTTTTTGCTTCAACAACCACCACAGCCACAGTCCTCTTACCAGTTGGTACCTCTCAGCTGTATCAGGAGTCCAGTTTGTGAGCATTGCTCAGAAGGCTCCTTCTTTGACTTGACAGTTTCCCTCACCACTGGAGTCTACTAGCAGGTCCTAGGGTTGCCACCATGACAGGCACAAACTGCCTTCAGGCCACAGCTTTTTGTGTCTGCTTCTACAATTGAGGCCTGAATAATAGTCCACTCGGACTCAATGTTCAAGACCTCACCCAGAATGCAGAAGTTCCTCTGGAAGTGGAAACTGAAGTCTTTCTGCACAGGGTCCTCCACCAGATGTTTCCCGGTGACTTGCACTGATCATTTGGGCCTCCTGTATCTATTTGGCTGGCATCTCATGTGCCGGATCCAACTCACCACCAAGTGGTGATCAGCTGCCAGCTCTGCCCCTCTCTTCACTTGAGTGTACAGAACATATGACCGTAGGTCCGACGAGATGACTAATTTTTTCCATTTCTTTCATTTGGGTAAAAAGTACATAAGATCCCTCAGGGCCATCTACCTAAACCAGTTTGAATGTGGTAATCCTACTACATTAATCTAGTCCCAAATATTTCAGTGAATAAAACCAAGCCAATCAAACAAAATAAAAATTTTTAATGTTTAAGTGCTTCACTTTTTTTTCGTAAATATTAAAAGAGAGGTTGGTTCCACACACCCAAAAACCCTCTTTGGTAGCAAGGAAAACAATAAGTAGCACCTTCTGAGAATATTTTAATATTGACACACTGCTGGCTGCCACTAACCCTTAGACTTCTGCTAATAGTAAAGGAAAAACAGAAGACTATCCAGGTTACTTAACCATTAACTGGAATTCTTTGAATATATCACTTTCACAGACCCACACTACTGGGACTGAATATCAAGCAAAACTGTAAAAAGCAGTTAGTTCACAATGGAGAACCTTGCAGAGACTGCATCTATAAAAGGAGAAATGATGGTTCTATTCTTTAAATTCTGTTCAGAATCAGCACTCCAAAGATAAAAAGAGAGGGTAGAAGAGGTTGGATCTCAGAAGACAATATACTCAGAGAACTACAATTACTAGTAAGTAAGTAACTTAGTTTTCTCTCCTACAGAATCAGTTCTACAAAT
Source organism: Chelonoidis abingdonii (assembly GCF_003597395.2). Taxonomy (NCBI): domain Eukaryota; kingdom Metazoa; phylum Chordata; order Testudines; family Testudinidae; genus Chelonoidis; species Chelonoidis abingdonii. The sequence continues at coordinate 274,608,301 of NC_133769.1, read as the reverse complement.
ACCTACTCATGAGCCTTGTCTACACCCAAAAAAAACCAACCACAAACAAACCACAAAATTGTGGCTAACGTGCACAATAATGCCACCATGTGGCCTGCACTTCCTCTGAGAAAGTCCAAATGCTACGCCATCATCACGTCAGTGTGGACTGGTCCAGTGAGAGCTTAGACTACAAGCAGAAACATAATGGCAGCAATGGTGCAACCAGTGTTCCCACTAGCATTATTCAGTCACTTCTTGGTCTTTCTGTACTCTGCTGGCAAGGGGTTACATTTTTCAAAAGCTCTTCATCTGTACTTATTGGGTTAATATACACCCCTGTATTTCACTGCACATACTTTCTCACCAGGACTCACCTCTTTAAGGTCACTGTGAAACTGAGCTGCCTCTGGAGTATTTCTCAGGAGACCATGATAAGATCATGTTGGCTCATACTGTCCATGAGAGCATTAAAGAACAAAGGGTAAAATTTTCAAAAGTGCCTAAGTCTCATTAAAAAAATACCTAAACACTTAGGAGCCTAAGTCTGGTATGATTAATAGAAGACAACATACAACTCCTAGGAAACTTAGGCTCTTAAGTGCTTAGATCACTTTTGAAAATGGGATTTAGGCACTTTTGAAAATTTTACCCCCAATGTATTTAAAAGACGCAAACATGGAAATGCTAATTGTGCTTCCCCTAAATACATATATAACAACAAACATTAATTCTGGTGAGACCACAGTATTCCAAGTCCAAAGATAGCAGAAAATGAGCTGAGAGAGCAACGTTTGTGTGTCACCCTTTATAGACATCACCTCTGTGTTATTCAGTATATACATTAAAGCATACAACTCTGAGATACGCTAACTACTTTTAGCAGTCCAGATTTTGCTTATTAGAAAAGAATACTCAAAGAATGGGTATCTTGAAGAAATTTCATGAAGGAGAATGAACATTAAAAAAACAACAACACACAACTTTTTCGTTAGTTAATACCTACCAGATTGGCCATCACAGTGGTGTCAAACATAACAGGATTATTCTTCATGCCTAGAGTGAACTGTAATCCCTGAGGAGGTTGTCCACTGGTCACATCAAAGCAATGTCCTTCAAGCAGTAGATATTCCAGTTCATATTCTGCTGTAACAATTCCTTCTACCTGTGGAAATCAACATTTTTATCACTAGAACATCTGGTATTTTGACTTCTCATAACAAAGGAGCATATTACAATGATGGAAATTTTTGTTTTTCATAATATGCCTTCAGTATGAATAGGTTACGTGGATTTAATTCTTTCTTTTCAACATTTTGGGTGAATTTAGTGACTGCGAAAGTTGATGCAGACCAAAGTCCTTTATTTATTCACCAAACAGATATAGTAAAGATTGGTAAGACAGTTGAACCTAAAGGAATGGGCATGTGTGTGTGTGAGAGAGAGTAAGAGAGAGAATGAGCATGTATTAAGTGTGTATGTATATAAATAAAACTTTATTTGGAAACATTTTTTTCAAATAATATATGGCAATGCTTCTCACCATGTGAATGTACAGTTCACTGTACTAAGCAAAGTTGGAATCATTGAATCATTGAAGTCAAGCTCCCTCAAGCCTAAAGGAGGATTCAACTTTAGGCTTGAGAAAATATTTTGTTGCCCATGTCCACTCAATCTTTCGTCTCTGTACCCTATTGTCAACAACAGTGCTGACTGGCAAGGTGATTTTAGAGATGTGGATACCTATCTGCTAACAAATGGGATGACATTACTAACTCATGTTGCATAAGCCAAACAGCTATCATCAGATAGTTCTAACTTTTGGCCATTTCCAAGCTGAATGAGATTGGCATCCATAACTCACAGGTGAAAAGCTTCATATCCATTTATTAATTCCCTGAACCATGTCCTCCATTTTCAATATTTTCATAAGGAAATCCAGTGTAAAAAATCAGGATTAAAAACAATTATTTAAACTGAAGCCATAAGAATATCTAACAAGGAAAAAACCTCTTCCAACTGAATACGAACCTGTGTATTTCTGTGCTGACAATTTAGTATTGAGAAACTGAAGAACAAAATGTTCAAGGTATCTATATATTAACAGTATATTGTTTTCTATCTATTTAAAATATGTGATACAGTTACATTTCTTTTCTTTTAGATAGTTTCTACTGGTGCCAGTACATTTGCCCTCGTTTATTCTGATCAGTGAGGCATGTAGTGACAATACAGAAAATACGGAATTTATTAATAACCATAATACCATGTATATTCACACATAGATCAAGATTCTTGATGATATAATGTAGGTCTAAGTCTTTAAAAATGTCAAATTTCTGATGCTGTTTCTGTGTTTCACACAGGTTAAATAACTACCACAGCTAACACAAACTCTTGCTAAGTTGTGAAGTAACATTTCCCCTCACCCTTCTACTCTGTGAGAAAGCTGCAAAGAGGAGCTAGCCACAGATTTTAGCTAGTAAGGGTAGAAGCAGCCAATGCAGAAACTTCTGGTCCTCTGGGGAGCTTTCTACAGGTTTGATTGGACTTTCTTGGCCTTTACATGATTGGTTGTTTGCTCCAACCCTCCCATTCCTCCTCCTTTCACAGATTCTTCACCTCAGCATCACTACTCTTTGCTCTTTCCTTCAGTGTCCCTTTTCCCCTCTCTTTAGCTTATCCTTCTTAATGAAAAACAAAACAAACAGAGAGAGAAATAATGGAACTAACATGAGGTTTGTCACTATTACATTGCTTTCTCTGTTTGTGTGTTGTACCTTTTTCCCAACCCTGTGTTTATCTTATCTGCTTAAACTTTAAACTCTTCAAGGCAGAGTCTGTCTTTTCGTTCTGTGTTCAGACTGCACATAGCATAATGAGGTCCTGGTTCATGACTAAGGATCTTAAGCACTAAGGTAATATAAATAAAAAATAATAACCATAACAACCTCTTTTACCTTCCCTTTACTTTATGTGTTTTATGCCTATATAATAGTAACAGACATATAGCAGATGAATCTATACTATTTGATGTAGTATTTTGAGGCATAATTTTACTAGATAACTGATACCTTTTAAAAAAAAATTAAGATTTAAGAAAGGCATTCTGTAATAGGCCCCTTCAGTTTGAGGTAATTTCATTGCCTATACAGTAGAACCTCAGAGTTATGAACACCAGAGTTACAAACTGGCCAGTCAACCACACACCTCATTTGGAACCGGAAGTACACAATCAGGAGGCAGCAGCAACCCACCCCCAGCAAATACCCCAGTACAGTATTGTGTTAAATGTAAACTACTACAAAATAAAGGGAAATCAGCATTTTTATTCTGCATAGTAAAGTTTCAAAGCTGTATTAAATCAATGTTAAGTCATAAACTTTTGAAAGAACAGCCATAATGTTTTGTTCAGAGTTATGAACATTTCAGAGTTACAAAGAACCTCAGTTCCTGAGCTGTTTGTAACTATGAGGTTCTACGGTACATCCTGAGCACAAAGTACTGCAAATAGCCATTTTAAATAGAAATTTGATCAATAAGATCAATAAATAAATAATCTTTAGCAAAGTATATATACACAGGATATTTATTTTGTATTAAAGAAGCTAATACATGCAAATGGTACATGGAGAAGCCAACGTGAAGTGTAAATCTTTAAGGTGAACCAAACAAAATGGTTTAAGACCATAAAACCTGATTAACTGTATCACTGGCAGTTACACACAGAGTTCTGCATATGAACTGATCCTACCAACCTTATACCACTGAGGTGCAGGGAATAATCAAGTATAGGCACAGAGGTATGTATAGCAGTTTTGTATTATTTCACTAAATGTTGTATCCTATTGGTGATGGGCCTAGTAAACAACTCAAATGACTACACTGCTGCTTGATGAACTATTAAACAAAGACAGAACCATTAAGGAGTGTGAAGAGACTTTATGCAATTTAAAAACTGATGTGTTGTTTACCCAATAGATGACTTGGTTTTTTTAAGCTAAACACTTCTCAGAAAGTATGTCCCTGAGTTAAAACCCTCCTAATGACTAAAATGTATGATGTGTTTTAGTAACAAGTTTAATCACAGGGAATGCCTACACAGCAAATAAAGGTGTGATTGTAATGCAGGGTAGGCATACTTGCACCAACTTGAATCTAAGCAGTGCAGTTAACAAATGGCTGTGAAGACATGGTGGCAGTGACTTCAGTGTGGGCCAGCAAGTTCAAGTAGGAATCCAGGGTCCCCAGTGCATAGACGTACTCTTAGTTGTCTAGAAATTACACTAAATCAGTAAGTAAATGAGAGCACTGAGGCTGGGGAAATTCATTACCCTAACTAAACTTAGTACTGTTTGTAGTAGGAAACTGCTTCTTTACAGTTAAAGTTACTCCAAGAAAACCTGCGAGTTTCAAGGAATTCAGCTTAATAACCAGACAGATTTTGTGGTCAAGAGAACTAATGGCTTTTTAGGCAAAAAGAGGAAGACACTTTGAATTGGCTTGTAAGCTAAAGATTTTATCACTATCTGAACCTTTGGTTAAATTAGCATAAAAGTTTATGGCATTAGTGAAATTCCAAAGAAATTAGAATAACTTCAGAGTTATTACTTGCAAATTATATTGTGAATTGAATGTATAATAGTTCTGTGCATGTGGCAAAGCTTGGCTATGAGTATCACCTAGTTTGAACAGAGTTGATATCCTCTGATAATTAAATAACTTACCTAAATTTCAAAATTCTACCTCAGAACTGTTTAGTTTAAGTGATATAAATAGTCATATAATTTGATTGGTATTTAAGTGTGATCAGAAATAAATAAGGATCTATATTTAAGCATCTATTGTTCTAGGCTGGTACCAAAATCACCTGCCTAGAGTAATACAGAACTAAGATAAAAGTTTGCCTTTGTAACAAACTTGTGTTTAGACCATGAATTAATTGAACTGACTTCTTATCTCTTTAAAATCATAACATCCCATGGTGAGTTCAATTTTTGACATTGTTTATCCTATCATCTAACCATCTTTATTTTATTGTTTGTAATGGAAAATTTCTTCCCTAACAATTTCTTTTCCGCTAGCGGCATCTTCCATAATTCTGCTACCTATGGGTTATTCCTTCCTGACTGCAGTTTCGGAAGACAGTTCAAAGCTGTAGCATATCCTGTGCTAGCCACAAACCCTACACCAGCTGGCTATCAGATGATTCATTTCAAAGCTGTCCAAAAATGTATAGAAAATAATTAGTAATAATGCCAACCAATTTGCTATGTACAGTAAGTCCTTGCTTATATGGTAACTATCCAAATAAAACATTGACCCTCAGATGGAGAGCCATCTGGGGTGGGTAGAACTGTGGGAGACACTGCTAGCAGAAAGGAAATTATCTGGTAAGAAATGTTCCATTCTGTATCCCAGAATCTCCTACAATTCTGCCAGGTATGGGAAGTAGCAAGCAGTGGACAGGAGTAAGGAGGGACAGAAGAATGTCCAATAAGAGGAGGAAGGAAAAAAAAACCCTTTTTCAGGATTGCCCAGACAGCAAGGTTATTACTAGATGACCACCTGCAGCATCCTCATGCCAAAGGAGGCCTCTGTGAAAAGCAGAAAGTCCATTCCACAGTATCTATTAACCAATGACCACACCTTTCAGCCCAAGAGGCTGCCAGGGATCTTGTGAAATATACCTTGACTCCTTCTGGAATAGGCATGCTGGATGTCTTGTGTGTCTCAATGATATACAGTTTGATCCATCTGGGCCAAGGATAGATTGGATACTCAAAGACCCTGACATCTTGGCTGAAAGGAAACAGAGAGACTGATCTCTTTGTGAATCCTGTATGTTTGGCAAAAAATTTTAGCACTCATCAGATGTCCCAGGTGTGCCATAGCTTCTCAGTTGGTTTCTGTGGCTTTGGACAGAATGAAGGTAAGACAACTTCCTGCAAGGCACAGAAAGCAGAATTTACCTTAGAAAAAAATGTTTCTAGAGTTCTTAGCACCCCTTGTCATCAAGGAACACACAGTAAGGTTTCTGTGTAAATAAGGCTGCCGCTCTGAAACTTGTTTGGTGGATGGGATGGTGACCAGAAAACAGGTTTTGATGGAGAGGTAAAACAGTGGTATGACATAAAAACAGCTTTATGTATTCAAAAATTCTGTTAGCAGTGGATAAATAAAGGTACCCGTGACTCACTGTTATGAGAGTCTACAAGAAAGGGCTTGAAATTTAGCTCAGAATCAACTCAACTGACTACATGTGCTTTGCTCAATTACATAGCATTCTGGTGAGGTACAACATATAGAAATCCATTTATAATTCTGTTTTCATCTTTAGTGTTCAGAGTATTTAATACTCCGAAGAATACTCCCTCCATTTCAGACAAAACATCAAAACATGAATTTTTAAAGTAGTGGATTTTTTTCCTAATTCATGGATGACTATGAAGTAAAACAGTGGTCTGGCCAATCTAATGGTTCTGAGGAACCTGGTTACCTGACAGTTCTCAGCTAAGGAGCCCAAGAATCCTGTAAACAGTATACTACTGAGGGTTGACATCTGGTAGGCTTGGCTGAACTCTCTTATCCACTCCTTGAAGGAAATCCAGAATAACTGGATTCCAAGGATCTCTGGGATTTTCTTTGTGCTCTTGACACAAAAGACTGAATTTGGCCCAGATGGAGGCTTTCAGCATGGAAGCTGTCCTAGAAGAGAGCTGAATCCCTGTCACTTGGGAAGATAAGCTCAGCATTGTTAACAGTTCCTTTTCAACAGCCAGGCTGTCAGACAAAGACTGTCTGGGTCCAGATGGAGGAATGGTCCTTGGTAAAAGGATGTCTGGCCTTGCCAGTAGCTGCAATGGTGGTTTCAGCTTTAGTTCCATCAGGTCTGAGAGCCAGGGTCTCCTTGGCCATGCAGAATTAGCACCATTACCCTTGTATCTTCTTGCCATATTTTTGGATCACTTTACCTATGAGAGGGAAGAGTGGAAACGTGTATAGTAGGCCTTGACACCATCTGTGTGATACAGCAGCTGTCTCCGTAGACCTGAGGTCTGTTTCCCTGGTGAAGTATTTCAGCTACTTTGCGTTCTTGCAACTGGTGAACAGGTTGACTGAAGGGATACCAAATGTAGGATGAAGACTTCCTGGTTTAGGCACCATTCTGAGTTGTGGACATTGTGATGGCTGAGGCAGTCTACCTTTGGTGCAGCTCCCCTTTTATGTGAATTGCCTTTAGGGAAGAGAGAGTCTTTTCAGTCTTTATCTCAACTGTGTCTGCATGTAGAGCTATGCTCTTGTCCCGTCTACATATGCAACCATTGTCGTATTATCGGACTGGAATAGGGCATGATTGCCCTCCAACTGGCTTCAGAATCTCAGAGGAGCCAGCTTGACCACTCTTAGATCCAAGAGACTGGTGCTATGGTTCCTTTCCCCAGCACTCCAGATGCCCTTCACTATTCTGATTTGTTCCCCATCCATCCAGGCTGGAGTCTGTCGTAAGAACCTGAAGATCAGGAAGGCATATGGGGAGACCCTGTTGGACATTGCCTAGGGCCACCCACCATCTCAGCACATTGATGACCTGGTGTGAGACCAGTATGTGATCTTCCATGTGCTCCAAGGAGTGGCCCCATACTTTCAGAAGAAAGGCCTGGAAGTGATCTTACCCAGGGAATGATTCGTATGCACAAGACTAGGAGGCCCAATAGCTTAAGGCACTGAACTATGGATGGGCTCTTGCACTGGACCAGCATGGATATCAGATCCTGAATCTTCTAGGACAGGGGTCAGCAACCTTTCAGAAGTGGTGTGCCGAGTCTTCATTTATTCACTCTAATTTAAGGTCTCGCGTGCCAGTAATACATTTTAACATTTTTAGAAGGTCTCTTTCTATAAAAGTTTCCCCCCCCTATAATATATAACTAAATATTGATTGTATCTAAAGTAAATAAGTTTTTAAGATGTTAAGAAGCTTCATTAAATTAAATTTAAAATGAGACCCCCTGGACCGATGGCCAGGACCCGGGCAGTGTGAGTGGCACTGAAAATCAGCTCACATGCTGCCTTGGCACCCATAGCCATAGGTTGCTCACCCATTCTAGAATCTGTCAAGGTGATGGGGCAGATCTGCACCACTGACGTGTCTATCACCACACCGATGAAAAATCCTTGTCAAAAGAATCAAGGAACTCCCGTGTTATGTATGATACAGTACACTTGCAGAAATTCAGAGTTGGATTCATGAGCACTGTGGAGCCATGATCTGCGATGGGGCTCTGATAAGATTATCCAGATGATGGATAAGTGAATAACCCGGGATTGTTCCTGCCCAGGTATTGGGATCTGGGGAGCAATTACCAGCACAGGTGGGGTGCCATAATTCTTTATTAAGGAAAAGAAGTGTGGAATTTAACAATTAAAATACGAGGGATGGGGTGTATAGGGTGTTTACAATAGACAATGATGAGGGGGTTCTTATTGAACTGTGTAGGGAGTTCTAACAGTGGGGTACAGTAAGTGGGGTTCAGCACAGTGGATTACAGTACAGTTAATAAGCAACTCAACTTTAATAGGAACAACTCTAGATACAGTGTGGAATGCAAAACATACCAAAAAGAAATGCAAAATAAACTGCTAGCTTCTATAAAATGGTTTAACAATCTTTAGACAGAATGTATAAGTGGTTAGTGGCCTTATATACAATGTAACACAATGGTATTAATGCAAATACAAAGTATATCAGAAAAAGTGGACGGCAACCAATGAGGTGTTATACATTTCAAGTAAAATTGTGAACAACGGAGCAATAATACAATATGGGTGATAAGTGAAATTATGCAATGTAGAAAATTACTGACTTAATCTGTGAGGGCTGGATAGCAAGAGTGTACCTAATGGCTGGGTCAAGGAACAAGAGGTGGGAGGGAGTGAATGATTAGAGTGAATGATTAGTGGCAACTGATGAGAGGAGAGTGTGGCTGCAAGCAGCGAGAGACTCTGGAGCCCTGCGGGGTAGGACAATGGGCTAGAGAGAGGTTTTAAGCAAACAAGCAGAACTGAAAAATAAAGGAAAAAAGCGGCAAAAGGTTGGGAAGTTTCATAGGGGGGAGAAGCAGCAAGGGGCTTGGGAAGTTCGGAGGGTGATGCAGACGCCAGGGGAGGGGGAAGCAAGCAGGGGAGTTGGGAAGGTTCGGAGAGGAGTGCAGATGCAAGGGAAAAAAAGCAGCAAAGGGTTTGGGAAGTTATATCAGAGGGAGAAAGCAGCAAAATGGGTTGGAAGTTCGGAGGGTGACGCAGACACGGGGGGAGCAGCAAGGAGTTGTAACAGGAGGACACGGAAGAAGCACAGAGGGGGGATTGAGCGGGGGAAAAAACAGACAAAGTTATACAGAGGGAGAAGCAACAAAAACCATTATCTATCTTACCAACAACTAGGCAAAACAACAATATCACAATTCTAAGCAAATATATAACAAGCAACTATACGGGAGCAACAAAACAGCAAACTATAACAGGGCAGGTGAAACTTACAAGCTCTATAATCTTAACAAACTATAACTTATTAAACTAAAAAACAAACCTATGGTGCACCTTATGCTGTGGGGAAGTTACAGACGCAGAGTGGTATGTGCCCAGGATCCAGCTCCACAGGAAGCCAAGGGATGGTGGCTGCAGCAGTGGATACAGCTGGAAAGCAGAGAGCCCCAAGGCAAAGCCCACAGGAGCAGAGCTTAGCAGCGCACCAACTTATTTTTAGCGGCAAAGTGCCAACGGAGTTTAGGAGAGGTTTTAAGACACAGACCACGGTTTAGCTTGAGTTGTGTGCTGGGAGACAGAGCAGCAGCTAAAATAATAAAAAATAAAAGTAATAGAGATTCACAGCGGATTCTTACCAGCCCCCAAGGAAGCAGCAGAGGCAAAAGCAGCAAGAAACATCAGAAGGCTAGGTATGGTCTCAATAATCAGGAGATGTCTCAGGCAGCAATTCGTTCTTTTGGGGGGGGGGGGTCAAAAAACTGGGGTATGCTCAAAAAATAAAATGAGATGGAGAAAGAACCCCCCAGAACCCCAGGCTGATCGGACCAGGCAGCAATGCAGGAACCTTTCTGATGTTAGTTTCAAAAATGTCTGTTTTTAAAGGCACTCAGGCAGGTTTCCCACTAGTACTTTTGATTGGCTCCTCTTGATACAGGGGAGGAGAGGAGGCAGGGAAAAACTGTAGGTGAGCACAGAGACATGTCTGGGCAGAGTCCTGTGCAATAGGTGACTCAAAAGCACATGAGGCCTAATGACTCATGCCCAGGATCTTAAAAACACAATAGGTCTTGCAGCTCTGGACATTGCCTACCCTACACCGAGCCAGGTTTAACAAGGCGATAACAGGATAAAACCCTTTGAACAGGGCAGTGTCTCACTTAGCACAAGTGGCCATCCCTTTGAGAAGGGCAATGGCTCTTGGTGAACAACTTCACTTTGAGAAGGGCAGTGGCCCTGCTAAACAACTTAACAGCCAGGGAAGGGGCGGCGACAGGAGGAGAACAAAATGGAGTATGGGGACAGCTGTAAGAAAACAAAATGGAATAGCGGGATAGACAGGATCCAAGGCCAGTTTTGATCACCACCAGCATCTTTGTAAATGCACTGGGGTCCAACGAGAGACCAAATAGCAGTGCTTGGTACTGGTAATGATTCATGCTGCAACCAAATCTCAGAAGCCTGTGGTAGCAGGGCTACACTGGAATGTGAATGTATGCATCTCCCAAATCCAATGAGATAAGGAAGTCCCCTTAACAGGGATGTCACTCTTGAAGCTAGGGTCTCCATCCAGAACTTTCTTCATCCATCAGTGTAAACAGGGTAGGATCTGAGGCTACAATTGGAAAAGAACAAGTTGAGCTTTACTTAGACAAGTTAGATGTCTTCAAGTTGGCAGGGCCAGATGAAATACATCCAAGAATACTTAAGGAACTTGCTGAAGAGATCCCTGAGCCATTAGCAATTATCTTGGAGAACTCGTGGAGGAGGAGAGAGATCCCAGGGGACTGTAAAAGGGAAAATATAGTACCTATCTATAAAGAAGAAAATAAGGACAACCCAGGGAATTATAGACCAGTCAGCTTAATTTCAGTGTCCAGAAAGATAATGGAGGAAATAATCAAACAATTCCTTTGTTAGAATATAGAAGAAAATAATAAGTAAGTGTCAACATGGATTTGTCATGAAGAAATCATGTCAAACCAACCTGACATCCTTCTTTGACAGGGTAACAAGCCTTGTGGCTGGGAGGAAGCAGTAGATATGATATATCTCAACTGTAGTAAGGCTTCTGATACTATCCCACATGATCTCATAAACAAACTAGAGAAATATAGCCTAGATGAACCTACTGTAAGGTGGGAGCACAACTGTCTGGAAAACCATATTCAGAGAGTAGTTATCTATGGTTCACAATCAAGCCGGAAGGGCATATTGAATGGGGTCCCTCATGGATCTGTCCTGGATCTTGTTCTGTTTAATATCTTCATAAATGATTTGGACTAATGGCACAGAGAGTACACTTTTGAAGTTTGTCGATAATACTAAACTGGAAGGAGTTGAAAGCATTTTGAAGGACAGGTTTAGACTTCAAAATGATCTTGACAAACTGAAGAAACAGTCTGAAGTAAACAAAATGGAAATTAAATACGGACAAATGCGTACTACTACATTTAGGAAGGAATAATCAGTGCACAAATGCAAAATGAGAAATGACTGCGTTGGAAGGAGTAGTGCAGAAAAGGATCTAGGTGTTAGCGAATCACAAACCAAATATGAGTCCACAACATAATACTGTTGCAAAAAAAGCAAACATAATTCTGGGATATATTAGAGAGAAGTCTGAGGACTAAATTTTCTCTTTTGAAGGGGCGTATAGATCCTCAGTGACCAAGTGTGGCTCTAGAGTCTTTGAATGTGTGGAACGACACATCAGTCTCCTCAGCAAACAATGTAGAGCCTTTGAAGGGGAGGTCCTCGACAGCTGTTCGCACCTCTTTCAGGAAGCCTGAAAGATGCAATCACAAAGTTCATCACATCACGACTGCTGTTGAGATGGACCAGGCTGCTGTATCAGCTGCATCAAGCACTGTCTGGAAAACAGTTTTGGCCACTAGCTGCCCTTCACTGATAATGACTCAAAACTGCTCCCATTGTGATTCCAGGAGATGGTCAATAAAGGTGTTAAGTTTGTTATAGTTCATGTAATCAAACTCTGCTGTTAAGGCCTGGTAGTTTGCAATTCTGAATTGCAAAGTAGCAGAAGAGTAGGTCTTTCACCTAAATAAGACAAGGCACTTCCAATCTGTCAAAGGGTGGGCTTGGAATGATGTTGCCAGCCATGGGAGTTCACTGCATCTATCACGATGAAATTAGGAGGAGGGTGGGAAAAAAATAAATTCCACATCCCTGGGAGGTACATAATACTGTTTATTGGCCCGACTGCATGTTGGTGTGGCTGATGCTGGCGTTTACCATATAAGCTTAGCTGGGTCCAACAGCATCTCATTGATGGAGAGGGCTATCCTGGAGGAGGATGCATGTAAAATATCCAGTAGCTTATGGTGAGTGTCTTTTACTTTCTTGAGAGGTACTTGTATGTTATCTACCACCCTCTTAGTCACGTCTTGGAAGAGTTTAAAATCATCTGCCATAGATGGTGGAGGGGACATTACTGTCTCATCTGGGGAGGAGGAAGAAATTTCAGTTGTGACAGGATCCCTAGGACTGTGGGACTGCTGTGCCCCCTTAACTGTCCAGCCTGGGCTGTCTCTCAAAATGCTTTGCTAGTGAGAAGCAGCAAACCCCTCCAGGCATCATTATAACTCAGCACAACTGCATGTGGAGCCCCACACACAGGTAGATTCTATGAATTCTCCCAGAGCCATTCATGAATTACACAGAGAAAGTCATCAACCGAATCCCCCCAGCTCCTAGCCTTGTACCTCAGGAATATACTGTTTTGCACTGCTCGTCTTGAGCAGTGCAAAACAGTATATTCCTGGTTATTAATTTGCTCACCACTTCATCAATGGAAAGTTGATATACACCAGCCTTTGTAAACCTGAAGAGATTTACCAAACGCTTCAGGCAATCTCACTGGTAAACAGTAAAACAAGTTTATTGACTATAAAACATAGATTTTAAGTGATTATAAGTGATAGGCAAAAAATCAGAGTGGTTACCAAATTAAATAAAATATAAGCACACAGTCTAAACTCTGCACCCTATTAGACTGGGCAACATCTAGATTACGCAGTTTTTCTTATCCCACTCAATATTGCAGTTCATATTACACAGGTTTCACCTTTGAAACCTGGGCCAGTCTCCTCTGTTGGAGTCTTCAGTCTTCTGAGTGTCCTTGTTGCTTGCAGCATAGGTGGACGGGAGGAGAAAAGGCCAAGCATGGGACCACTGGGTTCTGTTTTATGTGCTTGGAGAACACAAGTCCAACATGTCTGGTGGGCACTGCTGAGTTACCAGGCAAGTTTGAGTAATTCCCCTGATGTGGCTTTGTGAAAGTGATTCATTGCATTGTAACTCTCTTGCTGGACAATGGCTTGTGATGTCTGTTCAGCACCCACCTGGGCGTGGTTACCTCCCTTGTCATTGTCTCTAGAGAGCTAGTATCTGGGTGCATCCCAAACCGACAGCATATTTTAGTGACAACCATATCACACAATTCTCATAACTTCATATGCATTAATTATATATTTATTTATTTAGGTGGAACAGTGGGTTTAGGCAGATCATAACCTTTCCCATGATTCCTTACAATGCAGGCGTGTATGCAATATCACAATTATATACAAATGATAAATATGGGGGTTACAGGGTGCTCCCCCATGGTATAGAATGTCACATTGGTATGTGGTGTAACCTCATCCTCTAGTCTCCTCAGGAGGTTCTGAAGCTCTAGAGACTGTGGCTGTGGAGGAATGCCTTGCTGAGACCATAGTTGGTCACAACATGAGGTTTGAGGTCCAGACCTAGGGTAGGCCTGAGTTGGTAGCAGAAGGAAGCATAGTGAAAGTGATGGGAGAGGACATCCTCCTTGTCACTATCCTACTCTCCACTGGAAAATGGTGGAGCCGATATGGATACTGGAGATGCACTGCTCAGTGCCACTGGTGATTCCTGGGCTCAAGATGTGCCTGGTACCGATTAGAAGAGACTCTGGTATCGCAGATACTGTGAGGTCCTTAGAGAATTTCAATTCCAACAGTCCCCAGTGCCTCAGTAATTGGTACTGTCAGTGGTTACTGGTATTGAACTGGCAGTATTGAGCTAGCTGGTGATGTTGGTGGCACCGACCAGTTCGATGATGGTTGCCTCACAGTCACTGGTACTGAGAGTGTCTGTACCAATGTTGTCTTCTGGGAGGCAGGACAGTCTCCACTCCTGTCCCTGACTGGCATTACCGCGGCTTTGGTGCCTGTGCCCATAGCGTCCTAACGTGTACCAGCGGTATCTGTCGCACTGGACCCACATGATCTGTGAATAGTGTGCTTAGATGCCTTTGGTGCCATCAGTACCAAAGAGACTGAACATGCCGTGGATCTCCTCTGGCTGATTCGGGGTTCAGTATGAGGGCTCCAAGATCTCTTTTTGGAAGTCTTATGTGAGGAGTCCGAGTATTTATTCCTTGGTTCAGTGGCCTTGGAGTGGAAGGCTGCAGAAAGACTCACGTTGCCTGGGAGACTCCGGATATATGTCAGTTACAGACTGAAGAGCTCCCTCCATGAATAGCAGCTTTAATTTCAGTTCCTGGTTTTTTTGGGATCTGGTTTTAGATGCTGACAGAAAGTACACTTCTGTGGAATGTGGCCCTCCCCAAGGCAATGGACACGGAGTGAATGCACATCTGTTACTGGAATGGACTCCTTGCCGGAGAAGCTCCACTTAAATCTGGGTGAACTGGACATGCCCTTCACTTGGGGGGGATGGACAATCCCCCGTATGGGAAAAAAAGGGGGTAAAGTAAAAACTTATTTTTTTTTAAAGGGGGAAGAGAAAAAAAAACCTTCTGAGACTGAGAAGAAAAATACTAAAACTAGTTAAGAACAAATTTCTAAAGAGTCAAGTCTCCATGAATACATTGCTAACTGCTCCATCTCTAGCCGAAGTGGTTGAGATGGTACTGAAGGTGGTTTGCCCATGCAGCGCTAGTCTCAACACAGAGCATGAGGAGGAGAGAACATGTGTGGGCCGAATGGACACTGCTATCATAGATCTCCGATCAGAAGCACAGGGACACGCATACACCTACAGTGGAGCACCCATAAAGACACTATTCAAAGAAGAATTTCTTACTCGCTGAAAAGTTATTTTGGCTAATAAAAACCTCATATTTCTATTAATTATCTAGTCTGTACTTTAACTAAGGAACACAGATCCATAGAACAATGACAAAAGTTCATGAGGTAACTGGTTAATTAAATTAGTTAACCAATATATGTTTTATATCCTACCTTTCTCATGGGCATTTGGTTATAATAAGATAAGTCATAGGTTTTTTTCATTAAAGCTATTAAAGGAAAGAGTTTCACATCCTATGGAGTACAAGAGTTAATTAAAATGTGTTATAACCTGACTGACCTGCCTTTCTATTAAAATGTTTAGTGGAACCCAGTTCTGGAAAAACAGAAATTTTGCTTCTTTGTACCAGTGACTTTGAAAATTCTGTTTTATGATCTAAGCCAGGGATCGGCAGCCTTTGGCACGCTGCCCACTAGGGTAGGCACCCTAGCGGGCCGGTTTGTTTACCTGCCGCATCCACAGGTTCAACCGATCACGGTTCCCCCTGGTTGCGGTTACCCGCTCCAGACCAATGGGAGCAACAGCCAGCACATACCTTGGTTCGCGCTGCTTCCCGCCGCCCCCAGTGGCCTGGAACAGCAAACCATGGCCAGTGGGAGCCACAATCGGCCGAACCTGTGGATGCAGCAGCTAAACAAACTGGCCCAGCCCACCAGGGTGCTTACCCTGGCGAGCCGCATGCCAAAGATTGCCGATCCCTGATCTAAGCAGTCATCATTCCAATGTGATGATTTAAAATGGGTTGTCACAATCAATCTTTATATTCTATTGTACTTAAATCCCAAAGCATCAAACATAGGAACATAAATGGAAAATATTACTTTCCCTGTGAGCAAGTTACTCACCTTGTGCCATAACATAAGTTCTCTGAGATATGTCTCCCTGTGGGTGCGCCACTTTAGATGTTCATGCGCCCCTGCTCTCATAATTGGAGATTTATGGCAGCAGTGCCTGGCTGGGTTGCACATGTGCAATCCACATCTCACACTGCTTCAGGCAGTTATTTGGGCTGTGCAACCAATGACCCCTCTGTTCCTTCTCTACTGCAGAGCATTAGTATGAAAATCCAAAGTAGAGGGGAGAAGGGAAGGTAGAGGAGAACCCACAGGTGAAGAACCTACATCTTGAAGAACCTACATTGCTGCACAAGGTGAGTAACTTGCTCTTCTTCAAGTGATATCCCTGTGGGTGCTCCACTTTAGATGACTTCAGAACAGTGCCCTGTGGTGGAAATTGTGAGCTCAGGAGTTCAAGTCATAGCAGATGAGAGTACAGTGAGTCCGAACAGGGCATTGGAGATTGCATGTTGTTCTAATGTGTAAAGTTGTGTAAATGTATGGGCTGAGGCCCAAGTTACAGCCCTACAAATTTCTGTAACAGGAAGATTACTAAGGAACACCATGAAGGCCGATAAGGCTCTCATGGAATATGTGTGAATCCCCTCAGGGGGTTGCCAGTCATGTTGATGGTAGCACAGTTTGATGCAATCTAAAATCTATTTGGATAACCTCTGTTTGGACATGGCATTCCCTTTGGATCGTTTGGTGATTGAGACAAACAATTCTGGAGACTTACAAAATTATTTTGTTTTGTCTATGTCAGGGGTTCTCAAACTTCATTGCATTGTGATCCCCTTCTGACAAGAAAAATTACTACATAACTCCAGGAGAAGGGACTGAGGCCTGCGACTTCCCAAGCCTCACTGCCCTACATGCCGGTCAAAGCAAAAGCCCCACTGCCCAGGGCAGGGTGTCAAAGCAGAAGCCCAAGGGCTTCAGCCCCAGGTGGGGGGCCTATAACATGAGCCCCGCCATGTGTGTGTGTGGGGGGGAAGGCTTGGACTTCGGTTTCGGCCCCAGCAAGTCTAATGCCAACCTTGGCAACCCCATTAAAATGGGGTCACAACCCACTTTGGGGTCCTGACCCACAGTTTGAGAACCACTGATCTATGCTCTGAATACATCCAGGGTATGTAGTCTGGACTGTCATCTATCCTCATGAGGTTTGGGGCAAAATGTTCTTAGGTAGATAGGTTGATTGAGGTGAAATGCTGAGGTGACTTTAGACAAAAACTTAGGATGTGGCCCCAGGGAAACTTTATCTTTGAAAAAGATGGTGTATGGTGGGTCTGCCATGAGCGTACCCAATTCTCCCACCTGTCTGGTAGATGTAATCGCCACAAGGAATGCTACTTTCATAGAAAGAAGCAATAAAGAGCATGTCGCTCTGGATTCAAATGGAGGGTCGGTGAGGATTCAAAGGACTAGGTGTAAGGTTTCTCACCTCAGGGTAGAGGCTGTTGAGGGTTTGGAGGAACCTTTTGGTGAATGGGTGTGTGAATATGGGTAATTCGTCTACTTTGTGGTGAAATGCTGTGATAGTGGAGAGATGCACCTTAATCAAACTCATGGAAAGGCCTGATTTTTTAAGTTGTAACAAGTAGTCCAGTATTAGGAGTCAAGGGAAGAGATTGCTGCAATTTGTTTTTGTTGGCTCTCTGCATCAAATTGTTTCCATTTGTGCAGGTAGTAGGTGCGTGTGGTTGTTCTGCAACCATGTAATAAAATGTTTTGTACTTCATTTGAACATGCTATTTCAGATCTCTTGAGCCATGGAGTAGCCATCCTTTGAGATGGAGTCTTTGAGGATCTGGATGAAGAACGTGACCAGAGTCCTGGGACAGAAGATGCGGGAGCACACATGGTGGGCATACCGATAGCTTCAGAAGGTAAGGGTACCAGGTTTGTGAGGCCACATGGGAGCTATCAGAATTCCCTTGGGTTGTTCTGTCTGATTTTGTAGATCACCTGAGCTAGGAGAGGGGTGGGCAGCAAACACATATAGGAGAGGAGCGCTCTACTTCACAAGGAAGGCATCACCCAGAGAGTGGTAACCAAGTCCTGCCCTGGAGCAGAACTGTGGGCATTTGGTATTTTGTGCCATTGCGAGCACGTCTATCACTGGGAATCCCCAATGCTTGAAAATGTTTTGAAGCATGTGAGTGTCCAATCTCTACTTGGGGTCCTGGGAGAAATTCCTGCTTAATGTATTTGCTGTGGTGTTCTGGCAGCCAGTTAGGTATTGTGCTGTAATGTGGATATTGTGTCTGATGCACCACTGCCACTGTCTCATGGCTTTTACGCGTAGGGAGTTTGATCATGCTTCCCCTTGTTTGTTTATATAAAACATGCAAGCCACAATGTCTGCGAGGATCTGTATGGTCTTGCCTTTTATGATCAGTAAGAAATGGGAGAAAGCATTGCAAACAGCAATTAGTTCTAAAAGATTTACGTGCAGAAGAGTTTCTTCTGGGGACCAGCAACCTTGGATAGAGTGTTGGCGTAGGTGTGCTCCCCAACCCAGAAGTGAAGCATCTGTTGTGATGGTCATCATAGGGAGAGTTTGAGTGAAAGGCACCCCTTCACAAATGTTGTCTAGTTGTGTCCACCAGAGCAGGGAGTCTTATCTTGTTTGATATTGCGAGGCGCTTGTGGGACGTAAGCTGAGAGGAGTCAGGCTTGTATGCACCACATATGGAGTCTTGCATGCCTGACAACATACTTTGTGGAGGCCTTATGGCCTTGTAGTTGCAGGAACATCCTGGAGGTGACTTGTGAACTGATTTGTACTGTGAAAATCAGATTGGTTAAGGTGAGGAATTGTCATGGAAGAGAGGCCATCGCCTCAGGAGAATTAAGGTAGGCTCCAATGAATTCTATTTTCTGTACTGGTGTTAGTGTAGATTTTTGTGGATTTATTTGGAGGTCTAACTTCTTAAAGAGTGCAAGTGTCTGTTATGTGGACTCTAGAGCCACTTGTTTTGTCGGTGCTTTCAGCAAAGAATTGTTTAAGTATGGAAATATCATAATTCCTTTTCTGCATAGGTAGACAGCCACAACGGCAAGGACCTTCGAAAAAATTCGAGGGGCAGTGGATAGGTCAAAAGGTAGGGCCTTGTACTGCAAATAGTCCTGTCCTACTGAATATCGGAGAAACCGCCAATGCAAGGGATGGATGATTATATGAAAATATGCATCTTGAAAGTCACGGGCCGAGAACCAGTCCCCTCTTTCTAGCACTGGATTATGGTGGTTAGTGAGTGACGATCTTGAAGTATTGTGTTTTTACGAACTCTTTGAGATGTTGGAGATCAAGAATGGGTCTTCATCCTCCTGTTTTTTTCTGCATAAGAAAATAATGCAAGTAGATGCCCTTCCCTCTGTATTTTATGGGTAACAGTTCTACTGCTTCTAGATTTATGAGATGGGCTACCTTCTGTCACAGTAGATGTTTGTGAGAGGGATCCCCTGAAGATGGATGGGGAGGGAGGGTGAGTAGGGGAGATGAAAGTAAATGGAATGGAATATCCTATCTTGATTATCTCCAATATCCATCTGTCTTTTGTGGTGGCTGCCCAACTAGGTAAAATGGGATACGATGGTCTGAAAATGTCTGAGAGATGGAAATGAGTTCCAGCATTGAAAGATGTGGTGTACTCAGGACCTTGACCAATATATCAAACTTGCATCTGGAGGATGGTTGGTGGGACATGGCAGCTTGAAGCGGAGGCTGTCGTCTCCTTGAAGGCCTCTGTTTATGTCCCTGAAGTTCGTACTGCCTGTTTGGTTGCGTATATGGTCTGGATCAGAACCTTTGGGGGTTGTAATATTTGCTGTCTTCTCTTGTTCCTAGGGGTATAAATACCCAGGGCTTCAGTGTTGTCCCTGACAGTGAGTAGAGACTCATCAGTTTTAGCCATGAAGAGTTTAGTCCATCAAACAGAAGATCTTGAACAGTCCATTGTACCTTTCTGGGAATGCCAGAAAGATGCAACCAAGAAGCTCTTCTCATGACTACTGGAGTAGCCTTAGAGCATGCTGCCATGTCTGCAGAGTCCAAGGCAGCCTGGAATGCTGTTCTGGCAATCAGTTGTCCCTCAGAGGTGAGTGATCTGAACTGTTCTTTTTTCTCGTCAGGGAGAAATTCAATAAAATCTGCTAAGTTTTCATAATTCATATGGTTGTATTTTGCAAGTAGTGCTTCATAGTTGTCCATTCAAAGATGGAGAGTCGCCGAAGAATAAGCCTTATGTGGCCAAAGAGGTCAAGCCTCTTCCAGTCTTTGTCATTTTGGGGGAATGGCTCCCTGCCCCATTTGTGGACCGCATCCATAACCAAAGAATTCAGTGAGGGATGGGAAAAGAGGAAATCTATGCCCCTTGATGGAATATAGTATTTTCTGTCAGACCTCTGATAAGTTGGTGGAATCTTTGCAGGGGTCTGCCAAATCAGCCTAACCGGTTTCATGATGGCATCGTTCACAGGTAGGGTGATTTCAGATGAAGTCAATGTTTGTAGTATGTCAAAATGCTTGTGTTGTGCTTCTTGGACTTCTTCTAGGGAGATGTCCAAGGAACATGCGACCCCTCCTATAGATGTTGTTTAAAATTGTCCCCAGCATTGGGAGGAGGGGCATGATGGTGTCAACAGGAGAAGATGAAGAGAAGTGGATGGTAGGTTCAACTTCCTGGTCAGAGGGTTCTTTCTATTCTGCAGGTGACTGAGACAGTCCCAGTACCAACGGTGATGGTGATTCATGTGTGCTCTCCCTGGGTGGGCTGGGAGGTTTGCAGTGATAACAGGGATTTCATCCATGGGGTCCAATACAGCCACTGTGGCGGAGGCGACATGGGTGTTATTCATTGATACTTGTACCACTGGGGTTCTTTGGCCTCAGTATGATAACCTCTGTGTGACAGGGCATGACCAGCCAGATTGTGAATGGGAGAAGAGTGGTGAGAGGAATAAATCTCCCTGTCATCATTATCATCTTCGTTGCTTGAAAGAGGGGGAGCTCAGCAAGGTGCCGTGAAAAGGTGACTCAGAATTGATCAAGATGAGGTGATGTCGGTGACAAAGATAGGCATTGAGGAGACTGCTAAAACCTTTTGTAATAAGAATTGACTCAGTATTGCCAGTGCCACTGAGGTCATAGCAGATGGTGCTGCTGACTGTGAGGTCGATGTTGGTACAGGAGTGTGCGTAGGTTGCAGTATATTGCCGGTAGGTGGCAGCCTGGATTGCCGTTGCAGGGAGTTGCTGGGTGCTGGATGTCGGTCAGTTCCGGTGATGCCAAGGCATGGGGTTTTGTTTTGCCCTTACTATCTGTGTCAGAGATGGCTCGTTTAGAATCCTTAGCTCTCATGATACCCATGTTACTGGAGGGTGCTGCTATCTCAGTTGTAGAGATGGTGTGGTCAGTACTGACTGAGAATGCCAGTATGGGGAACACCTTTTCTTGGCCATTTCCCAAATCAGTGAAGCCGCAGAATGCTTTTTAGCCATCTTTACGGTTGGATGGTCTGCTGTCTGAGCCTTAGAAGAAGAGCCTCTATCAGAGGCTGCCATAGGTGACTTCTATCCCGCAGGGGTTCTTGCTTCTGGCTCAGACACCAGCCTCAGGGACTTCTCCACTAAGGCCTGGTCTACACTATGCGTTTAAACCGATTTAAGCAGTGTTAAACCGATTTAACTGCACACCTGTCCACACTACGAGGCCCTTTTTATCGATATAAAGGGCTCTTTAAATCAGTTTCTGTACTCCTCTCCAACGAGAGGAGTAGCGCTAAAATCGGTATTAACATATCGGATTAGGGTTAGTGTGGC